>NC_087268.1:25274900-25576618 GCF_015220805.1 Pogoniulus pusillus | reverse complement strand
TTATCACAGAAGCACTACCACCGGCACTGGTGGGCTTGGCCTTATCCAGCATTGGGTCCATCTTGGATCTGGCTGCCATTAGCTCTCTTGGACATAGGTGAAGCTTCTAGCAGCTTCTCACAAAACCCACCCCTGTAACCACACTGCTACCAAAACCTTGCTGTGCAAATTTAATACAATATATGAGGAAATGCTAGTAAATGGTGCTATGTGGGAAAGAAATTGAATGGTCTATGTACTGAGTTATCCAAATGCACATCTTTAGAGTCCAAATTAGCTGTTACTACCCATTGCACCATGTCTTTCTTGGAGTGGATCTTGAGGCTGTCATCTGGAGTGATCTTTCACATGGATAACATTCTTTCATCTATTCCCCACAAGGAAATGAAAGCATCTAAGAACTGTAATTGCTGAAGTTATTCTGCTTTGTTGTAATAAATATTTTCTCTCTGTATTACTCAGAAATATGACCTGGTTGAATGATTGAATGATTAACCTGAATTCCAACTCAGAGGAGAGAATTCCTCTAACCACCTGCTCTACAAAAGTTCATTTGACATATCTTTTCAAATGGGAGAAATCTGGACACATCTCCTCTGGTTGTATCTAAAAGAGGTTACGAAGGGAGTTGTATGAGATGAGGTAGAAACTAGCATAGGACTCCCAGCTTGGTAGCTAAGGATCTGAGGACTGATGATTTCTACCATGTGTCTCTGGAGGCATATGTATGCATACACACACACCAACACACAGGCATACGCACGCACACACTCGTCCGTGCCCACTGCAGGAGACATGCACGGTGTTTGACACCTGAAATAAAGTGTGTTAACAGCAGTCCTGAAGAAAAATGGGTAGCCTATTCTTTGTCAGTTTCAGAAAGACTAAGGAAAACAAAGAATTACACAAATTTGCCCATAAGCAGAAGCCAGAGATAGGAGAGATTTATTGGTTTGGCAAATGCCAGCCTCCCACAGTGGTACCTGCATGCATTTGGCAGGTTACATGGAAAACAGAAAGCAGAGCTTAGTCTGGCCAAGAGTGAGCGTGAAAAAACCCACGTTGTTCTGATACTTAATTCCCTTTTACATACACTTACCCAAAACCTTATCTGTACTGTGTCTGTGGCATTCAAGTGTGCTTAGTTGATAACCCATTTTAAAACTATCTCTGGTTCATTCAAGTGAGAGCAACGTTGGTAAGAGCTGATAATGCATTAATGGCCAGATTTTCTACTCTGATAGGCTGGACTGATGCTATTCTACCATCTGTACAGATTTCATCCTTCTCAACACAGAAGTGTGTTAAGTGACAATTAGCATAAAAGCAGCTGCAAGTGCTTACTGTAGGGTAATTCATTAATATCCAGTTTGGCTAAATCACAGAGATTCTCTTTTCTCTCTTCTCACAGTACTTATGCTGTTTCCCTTGTTACTGCATTAACATAAGTTGCAGAAAGTAGAACTGATATGAACTCTGCTGCCAAAGCACTCAGGAATCCATATGCCCTCTCACACTCAACCGAACTAGTGTTGATGGTAATAATTAATCACTTATAAGAAGCCTAAGTTACAAATACAAAATCTTTGAATATATGCCAACTGTTACTGTTGGTTTCTTGTTCTAAATTACCATAAAGCAGATGAGCTCCAGGGCTCCAGGCTGACAAACATATACTGTAGCAATATCTAGCCCACGAGTTCATCTTCTGGATATATGTTTGAGGTCTCTGCTATAATGAAGAGCGATGTATAGATTATGAAGTGGATGTATTCCATACTGTGTGTGTGGATGCTTCACTCACAGCTAGATTTTAAGTGCCTTTAGCTGTCCTCCTGCAGTAAGTGCTGAGCTTCCCTAGAGGTCCACAGTGAGGCATCGGTGGTTTTGAAGCATCTGGAGTTTACATTTGTTTCCAGAAGATAGCTGTCTGCAGTAAGTGCTGCCTTCAGCTTGCTTCCATACAGCAAGGGCAGGACATTGGTAGCAAAACTCTGCCTCGTCTGAAGGCAACAGCAAGTTTTTCAGAGGTTCCTCTTACAGCTGTTTCTGGCAACTCAATGCTGTATAGAAACTGAAGGTCAGGTCTCAGCAGCAAATCGATGATGCGTAATGTTCTTGCGCATGGAAGAGTTTGGGGGATGATACAAACCCCACTCCATTTAAGCCAATAAAGTGACAACACCAAAACAGTCTGACCACAATAAGCACTTCTCATGTGTTTAGGATTTTTTTGTTTCAGAAGGCACAAGTGGATTTAGGTTTAACAAAGCTCATTAAAAGTTAATGGAAAAAAGCACATCCACCAGTGAGTCAGTCACGCTCATCCTCTGTGCCTCTTTGTCTGCTAGGCAACATAAACTCATGTGAAGAGAGCCATTAGCATCCAGCAACACACAGGAGGAGCAACAGATGCACAGTCACTAGGTCCAGAATTCAAGTTTGAGGTGAATCAAATAGAAAGACATACCCTGTAGAGCTAACCAAAAATCCAAACTATTAAGTGCAGTTCTCTCAGGTTACTCACAGAACAGTATTGACTGCAAACAACACCAGCCTTTTCCAGCCTTTTTTTTTCCTGGGTGGGGACAAAGGAGAGAGAAAGTCTCAACCTGACTTAGCAGAAGTACTACCTCCCCATCAGCTATCAGCTTGCTTCCCTGCTGTCTGTGCTACGTAACTAAGTTGTGTTGGGCAGATTTATGATTTTGAACCCAAGAAAAGTACCATCACAAGCCAGTATGCTATGCCAGGGCTCATGAGGAAACGTAAAGAGGTATCTGTTGGGCTTCTGATGCTTCTTATGTAGATGGGTGCCTGACTTCATCTGAAGCTGAGTGCCTTAGCCAAAATATGCAACATAACCAAGAGGGCTTCCTAAACCCTCACGTAGAGGAGCTGAAGATCAGATCCTTAATCAGTCAAAATGAATGTGAGCTGGCACACCCATTGGCAGAATTGTGTCCTGATCACTACCTGGCTAGCTCCTACTGATGCTGTTGTGCTTTGTATGATAAGATTTCTGTTTGTAGAGAAGGGTTTTGGAACAGGGACATAGGGAAATTCTTTTCTTCATGCTCCAGGGTCCAATATACCTGGTAAAACTTGCGCCCTCTATGCAGCCTCTCCTGTGGAATTTCCTTGCCTAAAGTTTTCAGAGTACATGCAACAGTGACAAGAAAAGTCAAGTCGCTGCTTGCAAATGATCCAGTGGCCCACAGCCCTGTGTTTGCCTCAGCAGCAGCTAGCAGGTGCAGCAAGAGTGGTCAATGTCAGCAAGGAATAAAGCATTGACATGTCTTATCTGAGCAGTTTCCATGTTGATCCATTTCTGATGTCATTTTCTTCTTCTCTTTTAAAGGGAAAAGTGATGTAGAGCCAAAGAGTCCAGAGAAAAGTGCAACCAATACGTCGTAAGTCACTTTTGTGATTAAGATTGGAGAAGGCAGCTGTGTTTTTATGAGATTTGTTGGGCAAAATAGAATTTGTTTGTTTTCATTAAGATAAAGTGCTTTCACTGATGCTTTTCTTAAAATGGCTTTTTAGATAATGACTGAACATTAATTATGCCTAGAACTTTTGCCTGCTAGTGAGTTGGGGATCTTTGCAAGTGGAGGATCTCCATATCGTGCTGAATAGCTAAGAGATTATTCTTGTGGCTGTGCGAGGCTGGTCTTTTCAACCTTACTTCAACATTACCTTAATGCCACTGGAGTTTGTCACACTTGCTAAAAAACATCATGTCACATATGCCTTTGATGTACTGATGTAATTTTAAAAGTCTGCAGTCTGCAGCTTCACCTCTGAATTACTTGAAATCCAATTACAGCTATCTCTAGTCTCTCACGATTTTGTTGATGTTTTTGAATTAACAAAAGAAGTCGAGAAATAGATAGGAGCAGGCACTTGTAATATATCAGTGTTCACCTTCATTCTAGTGCAACAATAGAAGCTTTTACCATTTTTAACTCTAGTATACAAAGGACTGAATTGTTTTGCCAGCATAAACCCGCCTATGAAACGGATATGCTGGAAGTTAAAAAAAAGAGTGTCGTTCTCTCAAGCTGAGCTTGATAAGTGAATTTCTGTAATAACTACCAGTGAGGAGCACTGTGAATTTCTGCAAAACCATTCACCTTTTTAATCGCGTTTGAGGGAGAGAAGTTCTTGTAACAGCCAGTCATGTGAATTTTAAGAGTGCATCTTGCCCATAATTTATGGTTTTTTGATGCCTGTTATTTAAATTCAGAGCTTTCTATCAAGTAAATCTTGCAAAGTGTCACCATTTGTTACATGGCCAAAAGTAGTCACAGAAGGAGGTACAATAACAGTGATTTATTGTGGGGTGTTTTGATTTCTGCTGCAAATACGCATTAAAAATCTCCTGGAAATGAGTCTAGAAGAAAAGATTTGACATGGTGTAAGGAATGGCTTGCCCAGATTGTGTTGTGGAATGTAATTACAGTATGTGAGCATATTTAGCCAAACTTATTAAATGAATTAAGCATTAGCAGCCTTATGCTTTCTGATAGCTGAGAATGGTTAATAGAATGTTTCCCAATAATTGCCATTTTAAAGTATAATATTGCAATAAAGACCAAAAGAGGAAGAGTTTTAATGCCATCTGGAGGTATTTTTGAGAAATGAACACATTTATTTTTGCTGATATTTAGCAATATGTAAAATATAAGCCATCCTCAAAATAGATTTTTCCAGATAGATGGTGTTTTATTGATGCCTTTTCACTTTTCTTCTTTCTCCTACACTGGGTTAAAATCACATAGGATCTCTGAACCTGCACAGGGATGTCTCTGAACCTCGAATATGGATTCAGAGATATACCCCAGTATGTTTATGGTTTTGAGACCACATACTGTGTCACATAGTGTGGTGTATTAGTCAGCAGACTTGAGAATCTAGTTAGGTTTAAAAGCTTCTTACCTAATAAATTATCTTAGTACAACCTTCTGAAACTGTGCTGTCCACTAGATGTAGTATATTTATAACACCTTTGTTATAGTGTATTATAATGCTTAATATATTTGGCATTATAATGCTTATCTTTAAATTGTTACTATATGCTAAGGCTATCCCACAGCAGACACTGGTTCCCAGAAAAAAATTTGGTAGTAGAAATGACTGGTTACGATTGCAAAATCACTTCATTTGAGAAACAGAGGCCCTTCTAAATTGAGAAATTGTTTGTATGGAAAAGGAGACAAGAAAAAGGTGGAGATTAGAGGAAGGAAACCAAAAAGTGCTGTGCCAGGAGGAGGAAGAAAATGAGAGGGTTACAACTAAGAAGGAAGGAAGAAAGTGAATTGCAAATGCCAATTTTTCAGAAAAAAGATGCAAAACTGAGAACAGTGAAAGAGAAAACAAGGGTAAACACTGGAAACAAGAATGAAGGGAGAAAAACCTATTAGTAAACTCAAATATATGTGTTATTGAATAGAGGGCCGAACTTGGCAAAACAACTAGTCTTTCTTGTAATCAGACTCCAAAGAAAGACAGAAAGAATTAAAGCTACTGTTGACTTTTGGGTGGCAAAATTGTTTACCTGAAAGCTGCGTAGGTGGTATTTCATGAATGCCTTCTGTAAATATGCATAATAGAGGTGGTAATTGTGGACTTCCAATTCAAGATCTGTTTTTGTTTGTTTGTAACTCAAAAATAATTCTTTAGAGGATCCTTGGGAGTAACTTTGCAATGTTTAACTTTTAGATGTTTTTCTTCTTTGTGTAACACAATCTTCATACTTAGGTTTGCTGCACTGCCTTTTTACATGTTGTGCAAGGGAACATATATACATTAAACTGCAATTTTAGAAGAATTGATTTACACTTTTACTAAGCTAAGGAGCTTTACCTAAAAACAGATTTCTGAAAATGGTAACTAAATCAAATGGTATTCCTGGTGTTATATTATTATTAATAGTAACAGTAGCAGTAGTTATCTAGAGAAGTTGTGGATGTCTCCTGCCTGGAAGTATTCAAGGCCAGGCTGGATGGGGCTTTGAGCAACCTGGGCTACTGGAAGATGACTGTAGCAGCAGAGTTGGAACAAGATGATCTTTAAGTTCCATTCCAACCCAAACCTTTCTGTGATATTTGAATGTTATAATGAAGTAAATTAACTCATCTTGATATGTAGATGCACACTTATGCTGTGGTTCTTTTTCTGCTACCTTCTGTTGGCCTTTCCCAGGTTTCTTCTCTTTCCTATCTTCTTCTAGGACAGACTTTTACCCCTGGTTCTCAGGTAGTCACAAATACAGACTTTTCATGTTCTTATGGTGATGTCACAGCTTGCACTTGTGCACAAGATGCACAACCGGGACCTGCAGTGCATGTGTACACATGGATGCATGACTGTGTGCCTGCACCTGTCTACAGAAATGGATGCTCTGCTCCCTGCGTTCATGGAGGTGAGCATGCCATTGCACAGCTGGATGCTCCCTTTTAGCACCCCTGCCAGAAGTTGCCAACTGGACTCCTTCAACGCTTTCGAGAGGGAGCTGGCAGGGATGTGTAAGGAGAGAGGTATGTGAAGGGCACAAACACTGCTAGGGGTCCCTGTGGATAAAAAAAGCCTGCACCCTCTTGTGAGGTGTCACTCCTTTGAGAGTGTCCTGAGGAGTTCACTTGGCAACTAATAGCAGAGGTGCTAAAAAGGAGTGACATTGATGTAGCAGAAGTGGCAAGTTCAGGCCTGACCAGGAGAAACCGTGGATTCATTTCACTATGAATCAATGTTCCCTTGTGAAAATGGAACAAACAGCAACAAAAAAACCCCACAAAACAAGTCTTGTTGGCCTAGATAAAAATAACATAAAAGACAAAGAAGAGAAAATTAATGTTTCTTTCTTGCACATGTCTTTTTTATTTTCCTCAGACATGTTACAAGCTGCACACTCAAGCCAAGCTTATATGACTCAATGGCAGTTAATTCATCTCTGGTGCAGATTTACTACCTCCATCCAAACATTATTTATGCAGCTTCAAAGGACAGGTTGATTACCCTCCTGAATCAGGCAGTGAGGCGCTTGTGAACTAGGCATTTACATGAAGTCTTCACTCATGATGTTGCTCCTGCCTTGTCCACTGGGCTCCAGGTCCTCAGAAACAGATATAACTTCAAACCCCAGGGCCAAATGTGGTACCAGTAGCCTTCAAGAGTATAGAAATCTGGAGTGCAGGATGCATGGTGACCTGTTCAGAGGGATTTGAGTACAGTAAATGCATCATTCTGAATAGCATTATATGTGGGTTTTTTTCTCCTGTATGCAACCCCTAAATACACTTGTTGTGACATAGCTGTCCAATGATAACATTAGGAAACTGGTATGCATTAGGTGATACACACAAATGATGCAACATCCTAATAAAGCAGATAAATAAGGGCATTTTTTATAGTGGTAGAGATGACTAAGATGGATGTAAGAGAATGGGAATGGTTCAAAAGCAAGAAAGAAGTCTAAGCAGAGCTGTGTCCTTTTGCATAATACTCCTGTGGCTTTCACTGCCTCAACATGTACAGTTACCTCTTGAGCTGGCACTGAAAAATTGCAATAAAAGGTACAAACAATACAAAGGTGCTAAGCTGGCTGCAGTCTTCCCAAGCTCATTCATGTTCCTTGTAACTGAATGCTTTTAAAGCTACGAGAGTTCTGGGTTTGCAGAGGGCTTTTGTTGCACTCAGTATAGATAACTCCCTATGGGTCATCCGGTTACACCTGCACTGAGCGTTTCTAAACTTTTAGGAGCGTTCAGACATATTCAGCAATGTTGCATTCTTTTAGGTTGGTGATAAAAGGTTTGATTTTCAGTGGTCAGAAAACTTTAGTGGATTTTGTTACAAAACATCTAATTTATATTAAAATCTTTTCTCCCCCTGCGGCTGCCGGCTGTAGCCTGAAAGGACTGCATTAAGGATTGGAGGAGGGATGAAGCAAGAGTTCTCTTCTGTTCTTTACTATATTCAGTTACAAGATTATAGTCTTTCTTTGGCAAAAAAAACCCATGCTTTCAGTAAACCTTGGGATGTTGCAATTAAAACTTGCGATTTTATAACACTTTTGTGCAAGGAAAAGTGATTCCAACCAGTGTGCGTCTTTCAGAGGACCTGGCAGTGTCATAGAAACTCCTCCCTGAGCTGGAGGTCTGTGATCTTCCATCCTCCCATGTGCAAAATATGGCAATAACTCAAAAATGGCACCAACAACACAAAGCACTCAGCAAGACTCCCGCTCTTGGGATGACTTTCGATGTGCTGCCTGTTGTGATGTTCTTCAGTACCTTTGTGTTTGTAAATGATTTCCAGCCTGGACTACCCAAGGTTAATCATGCCTGACTCTGATTCACTGCTATGCATTTACCTCAACATTTCTAGTGCACTTACTTAATGGTATCAGGGCTAGCAACCAGATACCTTGGTGCTGTCTCTTTATTATCCCTCCCACAATTGTTTTCATGCCGAGCTGCTCCAGACTTTCCCCTCCCTTTTTACAAGAGAATTAACTAAGATTGAGGGAGGCTTTTATAATTTATGACACTTATGCAAGTTTTGTCCTTTGCTAATGCTCTCTGAGAATGGCACTGATCTCAGTGTATGTGTTTACTTGCTTTCTTTTGCCACACTGTAATAGATGTTGTCTCTGTTCCTTCTCTGCACTGGTCACAAGCATCACTGGGAGAATAATTTTCTCAGGAGGATCTTCATTAACAGTACTAAATTTAGCAGCTTCCAAGCTGCCCATTTGCAGACATTAGTGCTAGAGTCTCTTGCCCATTCAGCAGTTACTCATTGTTCTCATCACCCTGATTCTCCTTGAGAAGGAAATAGGAAACGGGCACTCAGGGCAATGTCATTGCTGTTCTTGCTTGATGTGACCTACCTCTGTACTGGCACAGACATTGCCTGTTGGTTTCTTTTCTTCCTCTGTTTTCTCCTGCTCCTTGTATCTTCAGTGACTCACAGACAGTTATTCAACAGACAAGAACTCCTGCTGATGTCCCCTTCTGCAGATGGGAGGACTGAGGCAAAGGGGGTTACAAGGTGCTTCCAGAGAACAGAGGTAGCCTCAAATACAAGAGATTAGATTGAGCAAATACTGCCAATGCACCATCCAGCTCTTAGACTGGGAGATTTGCCTCTCACATTTGGCTGGGGTGGTCTTGATCTTCAGTTTCCCAGGGAACAACTGCAACCTGGTTGAACACAGGAGCTGAAAAAATAGCCTTAATACAACCTCACTTCAAAAAGCCTAATGCAGATTATTCAAAGTTAGCCCTAACTTTCCCCCATCTAAAATAATAATTAGACTATCACAAAGACTATCTCATTAGTATTTGTACAAGCTGTTGAAAAAATGTAGTGTTCTGTAAAAATGGCTAAGTACCTCACTCAGAAACATAAAGGAAATGAGTGGTAATTCCAAGTTTGTAAAGTCAGACTTAGGTAGTAAGTGATATATGCCCTCAGGAGTGCCAGGTGGAGAGAGATGGGGAGTGGCAGCTGCTGTCTGTCCCAGGTACCTGCAGATCTGGTGAGCATGGACAGTCCCTGCCCCATCACCACTCTCCAATCTTCCTCCCCAGAGTTTCAGTCTTGGCCAAGGGATCACTCAGTTTAAATTAGAGGGACTTGAATTTGTCTTGCTGAATTAAAGAGAAGGATATCAAAAATGAAGGGAACAAAGCATGCAAACTGCACAGGGAAGAAGCACTCCAGCAATACATTTACCATATCCTTCTCTTAGTTTGCCAAAAGGAACATTATGTGTCAACAACTACCTGAAGGGTGGTTGTGGCCAGGAGGAGGTTGCTGTCTTCTCTCAGGTGGCCAGCACCAGAACAAGAGGACACAGCCTTAGGCTGCGCCAGGGGAAATTTAGGCTGGAGGTGAGGAGAAAGTTCTTCACTGAGAGAGTCATTGGACACTGGAATGGGCTGCCCGGGGAGGTGGTGGAGTCACCGTCCCTGGGGCTGTTCAAGGCAGGATTGGACGTGGCACTTGGTGCCATGGTCTAGCCTTGAGCTCTGTGGTAAAGGGTTGGACTTGATGATCTGTGAGGTCTCTTCCAACCTTGGTGATACTGTGATACTGTGAAGTTAGTCAAACCACTGAAGACCTAACAGATGGTTCTGGAGGACATGGAAAGAGTGAAATCCCTGCAACTGTGGAAGTCAGTTCTGTATAAAGGACTGCTCAAACTTCTGTGGGTTTTTAACCTCCTTTAGCTTTCAGATTGAGATACCATGGGAAATTCCCAAACAGTCTTCCACAGTTCAGATTGTGGGCATTTTAGACAGGAAGGACACATGCAGTAGACACATTGGCCAATGATTTGGTGGCGCCTGTTTTAGTTACTCCATGGGCTCTATTGAGCACTGTCAAGAGCCTATCAGCCAGCTCATAAGCCACAGATGGCACTCCACTGCTGAGAAATGCAACTTCTGAGGGATGGCAGACAATTTGAAATTACATCCTTTTCAGTGAAATTTTGGGATGTATTGTTTCTGAAAGCATCAGTGCATCCATGTCTCTGATGTTTCTGAGAGAAGTCTTGCAGTCCATGAAAACAAGCACACAAACAACAACAAGGAAACTAAAACTAACAAATAAAACCAGGAAAAAACCCCATATGATGATGAATGAAGACAGTGTTTTTCAGAATAGTGGAAGTCTTGAGAATTGTAGAAGTGAAAGTCTGGTGTTTATCCATGAACCTAGTCACTGGCAGAAGAGGAAGGCTGGCTTCATTACACTGTTCCACCTATTTACTCGAGCCCCAGCTTTCAGAGCTAACCCCTAGCTAATGCTGTCAGACTGTCACTCTGCTCAGACAGTCTAGCAGGAGCAGCTAAGATTTTTAAACATGCTCCTTGGCTCTCATATTGCCATGAAAAAGTTCTTTTTTCTGCACTCTGCCCTGAAGAATTACTCTCAGTCCATGTATGGAACATTTTTCTGTGTATTAAGTATATAGATGACTAAAAACTGCAATTCCACCCTAACTTTCCACTTCAAGAAGCAAAATTATTTCACTTGTGGGATGCATCAGAGCTGCTGTGGTATTGTCACAATGCTGATGTGGACCTTGCCTACCAATTCCTAATGTTTTCTGAGCAGAGTTTTTTACTTTTAATGTACAGTGCTGCTGATAGTTCACAAAAATCTATTGATACTGACAAATTTATCTACTATTGCTGTAAAGGTGTTTTCTTGGACAACATTTTGCTTGCACAGGTCTTGTCTCAGTCTGTCTTTGAGCTTTAGCAAAGTTAAGGAAGAGGTATTAATTGTGATTTTTTTTTATAGACACAGCAGTTGAGGTTAATACAAGTAGAATATCTTTAGATAACATAAAAAGTCATATAAAAAGATCTTAAAAACACGGTGCCTCTAACAGCAGATGAGATGGAGCTTATGTTGTTGGTTTAGAAAGAAAACATCTGGAAGACCACTCTGACTTTATTTGCAGCTGTGGTTTTCCTGAGACAAAATTTAGCTTCTGTTGAGTTTGAGTCAGACAGAAGAAAGCTTTATCTGAGATGTCAACAGCAATGGGGGCAGATGAATGCTAAATAAAAGTGCTCCTGAGGTCCAGAGAAGATTTGTGATGATTGACTTGCATGAGGTGTGATAGGGCCTTTGCTGTCCTATTTTTAAATGCTAGTCTTCTCTCTTACCAGATAGAGCCAGCAGCTTGAGATAACCACCCTTATCACTGGAGAGCTCAGCACAGACTTCTATTTATAAAGTCCCCTTGATCCAGGCCCTCTTGTTTAGCACCTTCACTTTTACTATCTACCTGTACTCTGCACACAGGAGAGAAAAATAATTAGCCATTGGAAGCTGCCCTTGTTTTGGTGTCACCCTTGGCTCGAAGCTGAAGGAGAAAGTAATTTGTTGCAAGAGAAAGCTTCAAAACAGCAGCTTTTGTCCCATTTGAAAACTTACTAAAATGCTGGGCATTATTTCTAATTTTATACCCAGTCACTTAACATCACTTGGAGAAAAGCTGACTGATTTAAACTGCCTAAAATGTCGTCATTCATGAAGAAATATTTTCCTATATTGGACCAAAAGCTTTTTATTTTTTCCCTTAGGCACTGTTTTCGTTGGACTTCATCATTTGTAAGGGAGTAACTGGGAATTTTAAATGTATTATGGGTTAGCTCTGAATACAGTGGTTAAAGAAGGGTTGCCAGGAAAATCAGGAGATGCAAATACCTGAGAAGCCTTTTTCATCAGAAATGCCACCAGGAAAGCAGGCAACATCGACCTCGCTCTGTGTTTTTCCTCTGAAGAAAATGATAAATGGAAGCTCAGCGTCTCTCACACTGGAGTCTTGATGTGCGTGGTGGTGTTTTGCTGGGCTACAATTCCTGGTTGCCGGGGTAACACGTTTTGGAAATCCTCTACCCTGGAGGAGAGCTGCTGCAACTTGAAACCTGCCTGAGTCGATGCTCAGTGGGGCACCACAACTGCTGGGTGCAGAGGGCTGCCACCTTCGCCAAGCGATCCTTAGGCAGGGAAACAAAATAAAATGGGTCCAAAAGAAGAGAAGGGGGATCAGGAGTGTTCGATGGTTCCAGGCTCTCACGACCTGGGGTTTTTTTCTCTTTGCCATCACCATGTCCTGTCAGCTAAAGGGTGGGGAGTTACCTTGTCCTGAGGTTGAATCTCTGGGTGATGGAAAGGTGAGAGGTGTGTGTAGTGCCTGGAGCGTGGAGAGAGGCAGAGGAGGATGAGGAGGAGAAAAAGAGATACAGGATCCTGGCCAGCTGCCAAGAAAAATAACTGTCGTTCTGCAAAAGAGAAATCCTAAGGCTGAGGTCATAGTATGGAAAAAGTCTGTTTCACAGACCCTCGAGTCTGAATACAAGCCAAGTTTGTTGGTTTTTTGGGTTTTGTTTGGGGTTTTTTAATGGGTTTGAGGTGAATTTTTTTGGTTGTTGTTTTTTAAAATGCAGGTATCATATTCATATTTGAATACTAAAGTTCATTGAGGAATGAATAGATTGTGGAATGTGAAATGCCTTAGTTTTCATCTTTGTTGGTATACAGGTTTTTTTTTAATGACAAGAAAGTGATATTTTGAATGAGGAACTCCCCTTTTTTTTTTCGTTGGGTTTTTTTTTCACTCATTTTACAACTATGAAGACCAAATTAAGAGAATCTAAAGAAATGCCTGTTTATCCCACAGAGTGACCAATTACAAAAGAAAACCCACAACAAAAAAAGAAAGTTTTATAGCTTGGTGGACAACTTATTATTTGCCATGCAAAGCACAAAAAGATACTGAAATCTGAAACTATGATGAATTTTTGTGTGTGGAAAAGTCCTACTGTTCAGCTGTGATGTTTTTAAAACCTTTATGGTAGCAAGCTGACAGTTTCATGGCAAATTACTTCTCATACCTAACTAAACAGATTATTCGAGTTTTTCTGCCTCAGTCTCTGGATTTGGATTAAATATCAGTATGGCTATTTTTTAACGGGGGGAAAAAAACACTCTGGATTTGTTAGGATGTTATTGCAAGCAAGTTTTCTGGTCTTTGATTTGCTAAGCTACAACTGGAGTCTGCCTTCCTCAGGGTAAGAATATTTCCACATTATCATTTCACCTGTGGTATTTTAAGAGGGAGAGAATAAGATATCTCAGTGTGTATTTGGGCTTTGTGCAGTCTGTTCTTTGTTTAGCATGCAGACAAGCTTCATCTCGCAGAAGAGATGTGGGATATATTTATTGGCAATTTAGAATTGATGATAGATTTGACAAGCAAGCAGGGTGACACACTGAAGCTGTCAAAGCTGGAGATGAATCAGGACAAAAGTTTGGATGAGGTGTATTGTTCTGAAATTCGAAGGAGTTTTACTTACAGATCATCCCCAAAATCAAGGCAACTGTATCAGTGACTTGCAATGATAAAAGATAAGTTTTTCCAAGGGAAGAAAAAACCCCCAACAGGTTGGGCTTGGCCCAGGGACTTTTTATGGCAAAATAGTGCAATGAAATGGCATTTCTGCATGCTGATTTTTATTAGTTTTGTAAGATATTTTGTCAGGATTCATCTGTGTTGATTCCCCCTTGCATGGCATAAACGGTAAGTGTCTGTAAGTAGAGAGAAGGAATTCCTTGACATATTGCTTCAGAGATATACTCCAGGAGGTGTAATAGATCAGGTATACCAAATTAGAACAGAATTGATCTGTTATGTGATAAGCATAAAGACTTACTGTGTATTAAATTGTACTAGAATTCAGTGCAACTCTGGGTGAAAAACCTGTGCATTCACCATCAACCTTCCCACTGTCAATGCAAAGCAGACAAATCAGCACAAATAATCTCTTTATTTAATAGGATGATACATTCATACAAAGGATGAGTAAATTACCCTTTTGTACTCTGATGACCAATTCTCGTATCATTTTTAATGGCTGAGGGTACAGAGGAGGCCTTTTGCCTGAAGTACCCTAGGAAGATGAGGCAGGCAATCCAGACAGGCAACCTGGCTTGGTGTAGTTCAGAGTCCCAGCACAGCAAAGAGTGAGGAAAAGGTCTGATTTGGAACCTCAGAACATCACAGAATGCAATCTCAAAAATAATTTGCCATCATTCTGGTCTGTACTGTTTTTAAGTGCTGAAAGTAAGATTTCCTGTGGCTGCTCATGTAAAATCCACATTTTCTCCATAACTTACACAGTCAGTGTAATATGAGACACAAACTTGAATAGTTGCAATCTCTGTAAGCAACAGCAGTTTCTGTAGATTTCTGTGAAAGGAAGAATGAAGTCTTCTGCCACAAACTGTTAGAAAAACCCAGGCTCTTTCTCTGTCACAGAGTAAGGTTTTGATCTCACAAATAATTGTAGACAAGTATGATCCTTTCCAGCAGGACTTCTTTTATCATTTTTGCTGTATGAAAGACCCAGAGTTCTTGTGGGTACCTAGACTTGTGTTTGTGCTGTGCTGCCCATCTCCAATTCAGTTGAAAAGCACTTCACCATGAGCTGTATGCTTTGTTTTTTTGAAGAGTCTGTGTCATTGGCCTGCTACAGTGACTGCACGGGGAAAGACAAAGGGGGGAAAAAGGGGAACTTGTGTTTGTCAGGGTGGAGGTTTGCTTCTCCCCATTCCTCACAGCTGCCACTTGAGCACTGACTATTGCATCTCGCAGCACAGTTATTCCAATGCAGGTCCAGTGAGCAGACAGTCCAACATGAAGGCTAGGAGACAGATGGTGCCTCAGAAGAGGCATCTCTTCCTCCTCTGAAAAGTGCTGCTTTTTCAGGCTTTGTATTCAAAGGAAAGAAACTTCTCCCTGATCCTTTTCCATAGGTTTCCTTGCTCTTTAAGAGTGGTTGGCTGATACCACTCTTTTGCAAGCATGCTAACCCTCCAGCACCCAGGGCAGGCTCCTATGATTGATGCTGAGTAGCTAGTCAGGAACCAAACTTCCATCCCTGAAGCCTGGGAGGCAGTGAAATAGAGAGAAATGTAAAGATTAGCTATTAGCTAGTAACTGACAGGGTTTTTTGAGTTTCATCATTACATGTGACACATAAGATGAAACAAATAGATAGACATATGAAATACATAAACAGTAAGACATGAGAACAAAGCTGGATGGAGAAAGTTAGATTGGTAGAAGGACCTAAAATACCAATATTATTCACAGATGGGCAGATTGTGTTGGGTTGGAAGGGACTCTCAGAGGTCATCTTGTCCAGACCCCTTGCAGGGAGTGAGGACACTGCCAACTAGATCAGGCTGCCCAGGGCCACATGAAGTCTAATCTTGAATTTCTCCAGGGATGGGACCTCAATCACATCCCTGGACAACCTGTAAACTCACTGTAGAGGTATTCCTAACTTCCATATACTTCCTTAAGACAACAGTAGGTGGATGACTCAATAACTGTCATCCCCATGCATTAGCCAGGATTATGAAAAAGCAACAGCCCTCCTTTTAAAGTTATTTTAGTAATGTTGCTAACGTGACCCTGTTGGGCTCAGTGATGTTGCAGAGCTATGAATTCACTATGAGAAGAACAACTCATTCTGTGCCCTGAAGAAGACAAAAGCCTTGCAGCCTACCTGGAAAGCAGACACCTCTTTCTCAAGCCACTTATTCTTTTCTACCTGAGAAAAGTTAAAATCTCATTTTAATTCTTTTCATCCACTAGTCATCCACTCAGAGTTTTATCCAAATAAACCTCTGGTTCTTTTCAAACAACATCTTAAATAAGAGTTGCATTAGCTTTAAAGACTCACCAAGGACAGAGCAGTCCAGGCTGACACTTGGTTTCCAACAGGGAAGCAACTGCATAAATCTTATCCTTCAGTTCTGCAGCTCAGTTAAGTATTTGATGTCCTGAGAAACTGCTGCCTCCAAAAGCCAAGGAGTCTCCAGGTCCCATTACCATCTTTGGCCATCAGACACAGTGATATTCAGAGACTTTCTACTCATCACACTATGTTACACAACTCTTCCTCTCTTCCCTGCCCACAGAGCTGGTGAAATTAAATAACATGAAAAATTAACCCCGCCGTTGTTGGTGTGTGGCTAGGTAATGTGTGGCCTCATTTGCAGCTACAGGAGAATATGTTTGATGCTTTGGTGGTGGTGGCTCTGTGTGTGGGGTGGGTGGAGAGGCATCCAGGAGCACAAACCCTGGGAGCACTTCTACACCCCCACATCCTTGCCTATTCTCTAAGTACCCTCAGGCATTTCAGACCCTATGGACAGGACAATTTCTGAATTATCTCTCCCTCAACCTGCTGTACATCTCATGCCATGCACCACCTCTGCTGATTTTCTTTTCCATTTTCTTTCTTACTGCACCCTTTCTGCTGCTCTTCAAACAATTCTATCCCTGTTTTGTCAGGTTCATCCCCCACCATGTTTTTCCTTCTTACTTTTCACCTCTGGTGGCCCTTCCCTTCTCCATGTCCCCAGGCCTTCTGAAAAACAGAAAAGAAATACAGATATATATGTATTTAGGGATACAGAAATATACCCACAGCAGCTTGGATTCCTCGATTAGTGTTTACACTGCCTCACTTGCTACTTTCTTCTTTATCCCTTGATTCCTCTGTCATGTCATCTTTGCTTCATGGTAAATCACTAAGTGGAGGACTAACTTTTAGTGCCTTTGTCCAATGCCCAAGTGTTGCCCCAATCTTCCTTTGAGGCACATAGTTTTCCAATAATTCTCTTTAAAGAATTAAAAAATACGGATAATTTTTTTACTTAGCTACAGAACACTTTCCTTTTACAACTTCCAGCTTGATTGACAAATAGGTTTATTTAATCAAATTGCCCTTTTTGTCAGTATATTATTTAATGAGAGAGTTCTTTGTTTTGGGGTTTGGTTTTTTGGTTTGTTTTTGATTGCATAGGAAGTGTGGAAGCATTTGAGAATTTCTGATGTGCTATTTACTCATCCATTATGTTCGGAATCAATTTAATTTCGATGTCGGCAGTGGAATTAATAATCATAGAATCATAGAATCAACCTGGTTGGAAGAGACCTCCAAGATCATCCAGTCCAACCTAGCACCCAGCCCTATCCAGTCAACTAGACCATGTTATCTGTCATGGTATGATCTATTTGGGGATTTTCTCAGCAAACCAGGATATAACACACACACATACACACACACCACACCACCCCCCCATTTTTTCACCAGAGAAGGAAGTTTTAAAAGGAAGTCAAAATTTAACATATTTTTGTTTAGATTATCCCTTCCAGACTGCTGGTAAAGGCTCACCTTTTCAGGCTTTAATTCAGCACTGAGTCAGTGACATGAAATCCTTTACTAGCATGAATTATCTCTACGATTTTTCCCCACTTATTTTGATTCTGAGTTTCTCAAACACTCCCTCATCAAAGTGCTTCCTCCATTCCTGGGGGGGAAGGAAAAAAAACAAACCACTCCTAGCCTTCCAGAGATAATGTAAAATCTCCTTTTGGCAGTCATGTTAATTTGGGATGACTTTGTTCTATTTTTAGTCTTGCATCTCACCATCAGATGAACGAACTCCCCATGTGAGAGCAGGGAAGTGCCTGAGCAGATGGATGGATGGGAGGAGGTGGACAGGGCCTGAGTCTGGTTTCTGTTCCTTTCAGATTTCCTTTGGTTCTGTGGTTGTATCCAGCCTCACATAAGTAAATAACTGATAAATTAATATAACCTTCCAGCTGATACATTTGTTAAGTACCAAGACTTTTTTATATAACTAGTTTTTATCTAACTGGTGCAGTAACTATTAAAGGAATTGCTTTTTAAATAAAACACATAAGAGAAATTTTTTAATCCTTCACTGTTCCTTAAAATGTTTTAGTGCCTCATTAATTCTTGATTAGCCTGGTTGTTAAGAGGCCATTATTATGTGGTAATAAGGTGTAGGAAATTACCTCTAGGGCTACAGTCATGTCACACAGACCTGCTATAGTTAGCACTTCATCAGGTGCTGAGACCAAGTGCCGGTGATGTAAATTAGGGGTTCCCTGCCTGGTGGTGGGGCTCACGATGGTGGTCCTGTGTGATGGGGTGTTTTTTGAGATGATGTGAGTCCTCTGGCACAGAAAAATGGGAAAGATCTGACAAAATATAACCCTCTCAGCAGCCTCCTGTCCTTCAAGGGCTCTCCAATCTTGCTTTTGGCAAAGCATAGAAACTGCTATAAAACAGTGGAATAAAATTACTTGCAATTACATGCATTTAAGTAATTTCAAATATGCCTGAAGCTCATGCAGATGGAAGTCCACTCTCCACTGTATGATTTATTAAGCAGAAAGTGTCATAGGAGTTTTGGGGTGAGTCCAGCCCAATATTCCTAAACTAATGACCTCCTCAGGTCGTTAGTATTTCTTTCAAACACACAACTCCCCTCAAAGCTTGGTAAAGCTAATCATTATTATCCTTTCACAAATAGGAAAATGAGCCCTAAGGGTTATTTTTATTGTAATTTGCTGCAACATTAATCAGCATTCTGAAGAAGAGACATACTTGGATGTGCCAGGCTGTATATATTTATTTTTCAGTACGTATAATGCCTTTTTTTTCTTTCTCCAAATCTCTTTTGAGGATGATGCTTTAATGCTCACAATACGCAGCTCCCATTCATTCCCTGTACAGGGAGCTAATGCAATAGGGCAGCTTCACTGTCTTTGAAAAGCACCAAAGATGCTAAGAATGAAAAACACAAAGTGCTCTCTTGCTAGTATTTTCCTCCTTATTCCTTGCTGGCTTTTGATCTTCGCACAGCAGATGAGGCACAGTCCTTGGAGGATGGAGAGCAGCTTGGCACCAGCGTGGCTGCTGTCACTCTGCCAGCATGCAGGGGTGACACCCTGCAGGCTATGCCAGCACCTGCTCACCTACTTCTTGCTGTCGGGTTTCAGAGGGCATTCACACCTCAGGAGTGGTGTCAGGCCAGCCTTGCAGGAGATCCCCATTCTGAGAGGCTCATGTTGTACTTGGAACTCCCAAAACAGGGCTAAATCGTGGTGGTTATTAAATAGCTAGGGTGGTTGCTGCTTGTTCTTTGGGCTGTGTGTAGCTGTGTCCCTTCTCCCATCCCAGAGCACCACCCTGGCATTCCTTAGGGGATAGACCATGAGCTGCAAGCGCTGGAGAAGGGCAACTGCTGTTCATGTGTGTTTAACCTCATCAGCCTAAGAGCTGAGGCAGTAGATGGCAGTCCCTGTACTTGTTACAGCTGCCTCAGGAGTCAAAGTAGCCCCAAGACCTGTGCAGGCCAAGGGCACTGCTCCCCCTCATCTCAAGCCACCAGATCCCAGAACAGCCAGAAGGGCACAAGCACTGCTCCAAGCCAATTCTCACTGTGAGGGAGGACACCCCACCATGGTGCTCAGCTTTGGCTGATTTTGGATGTGCCTGCCTGCCCTCCTACTCACAGAGCCGTACTGGTGCTGTGCCGGTGGCATATTCAGCCCCTGCAAGGAGTACCATGCTGGCAGCAGACTGCCTCTCTGACTGACAAGGCACCATGACCCCAGCTGTGGGTGGCATTTCATATGCAGCCCCAGTGGTCCCAAGGAAGGCATCTATCTGCTGCTGCTTCCTATATCTGCTGAAATGTGTTTTGTAATTATCTCGAGACAATAATCAGCAACAAATTGTCATGACTTTTAAAAGCATAGGGGAAAAACTTCGCTAGAAAACCCAAGTACTTAAAGGGTTCTTCTGAGTGCAGTTTCAGATCTCATGAGAACAAATTACAGGAGCAATTATAGCCCAAGCCAAAGACTGCTACGAGTTCAGAGCTGCATCAGTGTGGCACTAAAGAATGTAAAGAGTTAACAGTCTCAGCATGACAAAAGTTTATTTAATCCTACTCTAAACAAGCAGCATAACAAATCCTTGTTAGCAGTGAATGATCTCTCACATGAAGCTTGAAATAATCAGATTTTCATTTAAAATACTAAAATAGGTCAAATGCTACAGGTTCTTCTGGCAGAAATTCGAAGCGTCTGGTGCAATTCTGTTTTGCATCTGTAACGTTTTACTGATGGATAAATGAGTTCACAGTATCACAGTATCACCAAGGTTGGAAGAGACCTCACAGATCATCAAGTCCAACCCTTTACCACAGAGCTCAAGGCTAGACCATGGCACCAAGTGCCACGTCCAACCTTGCCTTGAACAGCCCCAGGGACGGCGACTCCACCACCTCCCCGGGCAGCCCATTCCAGTGTCCAATGACTCTCTCAGTGAAGAACTTTCTCCTCACCTCAAGTCTAAATTTCCCCTTTTCAAGAGGGCATGCATATTTGCCAGAGAATTACAGACTCCTAAGTGTTGACATACTCTGCTCCAATAGCTCTGCTGTGCTCTGATAGAAGAAATATTGTTGTGTATAGAAAGATACTGTTTTGACACTTTATCACCTTCCCATCTTGTCTGTGGCCTTCTTTCCATGTAACATTTGCTCCTTGTGTAGGGGCATAGCATTTGCTCCAGAGGTGAAGCAGAGGCTGAAGAGCATAAGATCATAGAATCATAGAATCAGTCAGGGTTGGAAGGGACCACAAGGATCATCTAGTTCTAACCCCTCTGCCATGGGCAGGGACACCCTACCCTAGAGCAGCCTGGCCAGAGCCCCATCCAGCCTGGCCTTAAACACCTCCAGGGACGGGGCCTCAACCACCTCCCTGAGCAACCCATTCCAGCCTCTCACCACTCTCATGCTGAAGAACTTCCTCCTCACATCCAGTCTGAACCTACCCACCTCCGCCTTTGCTCCATTCCCCCTAGTCCTGTCACTCCCTGATATCCTGAAAAGTCCCTCCCCAGCTTTTTTGTAGGCCCCCTTCAGATACTGTTGTGCTGTTGTGTCGTGGCTACATCTGGAGCAATGCGGATGTGCTCCCAGTCAGGACCTGGATTTTCATTTCCCAGTTCTGGATCTGATCGAACAGGATGACTTTGGAGAAAAACAGTGAATCTCTTCATCACAGTTTCCTCTTTCCAACTGGATGAGAATATCCTGAGTGTCTTTACTGTTGACCTTGCAGGGTGTTCGGAGATGGACCTACAGAGAGTTCTCTTGTGGGAAAATAGTGTGGTGGAATACAGCTCGAGGATAAACTGCTACCTGTCTTCATAGGATGGGTCCTATTCCATACTAGTTAGTGATCCTGATAATAAGGAAAGTAAGTGTTTGTGCTTCAGCTAAAAGGAGCAGTTTGAGAAAACAGCTATGAGAGCATTCTGGCAGACCTGTTCACTGTCCCTTCTTCCCTGACACTGCTTTAACTTGCATATAAAGTTCAAGGCATTTATGAAAGTACTTAGTGAGGGCTGTTTGCTGCATCTTTGTAACAGTGAGAACTTTTCTACTGTTAGTGTGAGGATACTAGCACACTGAAAAATAAAGAATGGTTTCTTCAGACTATTAAAGACTCTGCTGGAGACCATTTAAAGGTTTATGGAACTTCTGGAAAGTTATTTACATATTCTGAAGGTCTTTATTGACAGTCTCCTCCATAAGCAAGTCTCCTTGCTTGTTTTGTGTAGTATTTTCAATCAGCCATCTCTGCTGTCTTCAGTGCACTAAAAAAATGTAAGTACCTGATAAACCACATACATCTGAAGTATTTTATCAGTTTAAAAAATCATTTCCCTTGAATATAGTGGACTAAATTAATTGCTGATGAAACTGGTTTTACTAGAGTGACACTGGTGTTAAAACTAAACCATTGCATTTAGTTAAGGACATCTACTGACCAGGAACTTTCTTAATACTAAAATGAATCCTTTAGAAGAGTTATCCCTAGTAGTTATGACTTTTTAAATACAGATTGCATATTATAGACATAGTATTTGCTTGCAAATTATTTGTATTTCTGCTAAATTAACATAGTAAGGTTTATTCTCAGTTAAATATCAAAGAGATAATTATGGCATTGTTAATACTAAGTCATAGAATCATAGAATCAACGAGGTTGGAAGAGAACTCCAAGACCATCCAGTCCAACCTATTACCCAACCCTGTCCAATCAACTAGACCATGGCACTAAGTGCCTCATCCAGGCTTTTCTTGAACACATCCAGGGACGGTGCCTCCACCACCTCCCTGGGCAGCCCATTCCAATGCCAATCACTCTCTCTGGGAAGAATTTCTTCCTAACATCCAGCCTATATCTCTGCCAGCACAACTTGTCCTCTTGTTCTGTTGCTGGTTGTCTGGGAGAAGAGACCAACTCCCACCTGGCTACAATGTCCCTTCAGGTAGTTGTAGACAGCAATGAGGTCACCCCTGAGCCTCCTCTTCTCCAGGCTAAACAACCCCAGCTCCCTCAGCCTCTCCTCATAGGATTTGTGTTCCAGGCCTTTCACCAGCTTTGTCACCCTTCTCTGGACATGTTCCAGCACCTCAACATCTCTCTTGAATTGAGGAGCCCAGAACTGGACACAGCACTCAAGGTGTGGCCTGACCAGTGCTGAGTACAGGGGCAGAATAACCTCCCTTGTCCTACTGGCCACACTGTTCCTGATGCAGGCCAGGATGCCATTGGCTCTCTTGGCCACCTGGGCACACTGCTGGCTCATCTTCAGCCTACTATCTATCAGCACCCCCAGGTCCCTTTCTGTCTGGCTGCTCTCCAGCCCCCTTGTCCCTAGCCTGTAGCACTGCTTTGGGTTATGGTGGCCAAAGTATAGGACCCTGCACTTGGCCTTGTTAAATCTCATCCCATTGGCCTCTGCCCACCCATCCAGCCTGTCCAGGTCCCTCTGCAGGGCTCTCCTACCCTCCAGTGGATCGACACCTGCTCCTAGCCTGGTATCATCTGCAAACTTGCTGCATATTTTATTTCCACATTCAGAAGTACTTCTGAAACAAGAATGATTGCTTTCATTAAACTCATTTTGACATTAAAAAACAACAAGTGATACTTAATGACATTTTTTCAAAGGTGAAGGCCATAGGTTGATCTTATAGGAAAATATCACAGTATCACAGTATCACCAAGGTTGGAAGAGACATCACAGATCATCAAGTCCAACCCTTTACCACAGAGCTCAAGGCTAGACCATGGCACCAAGTGCCACGTCCAATCCTGCCTTGAACAGCCCCAGGGACGGCGACTCCACCACCTCCCCGGGCAGCCCATTCCAGTGTCCAATGACTCTCTCAGTGAAGAACTTTCTCCTCACCTCCAGCCTAAATCTCCCCTGGCACAGCCTGAGGCTGTGTCCTCTTGTTCTGGTGCTGGCCACCTGAGAGAAGAGAGCAACCTCCTCCTGGCCACAACCACCCCTCAGGTAGTTGTAGACAGCAATGAGGTCACCCCTGAGCCTCCTCTTCTCCAGGCTAAACAATCCCAGCTCCCTCAGCCTCTCCTCATAGGGCTGTGCTCAAGGCCTCTCACCAGCCTCATCACCCTTCTCTGGACACTCTCAAGCATCTCAATGTCCTTCCTAAACAAATTCAGTATCAGATAACCATAAATTTCAAACATGCAAAACAACCAGTTGTATAATGGAGCAGATTTGAGCAAGAGGTCTTAATTCCAGTCTGATTCTGTTAAAAACAAAACAATAGATATCCTACCAAATGAACAAAGAAGCCCAAAATCAAAATAAAAGCACAAATCAAAACAAACAAAACCAAACAAGTCTACACCTCCAAACCCCTGAATTTCAGTCATATAACAATCTGAGAACCTATTTCACATGGATGGTAGTCTGGCAGCTGATGATAGAAAAAAATACTTCATAGAAAGCTTCAATTAATAGCCAAAGAGAGGGTGGGGGGGGCTGGAGCAAAACAAGGCAGTATGTTTTGGAGATGTACCAGAAAATCAAGGCAATGTTAGTTTCAGTACACGGCAAACCACATTAAATTAACCTCCAGATCTGTGTGGGTAATTGATATTTTGTTTGCTGCAATTAAACACCATATGAGTTAAATAGGGGAAAAAAAAAGTTGTATTTTCTCATCGAAATGAAAAAAAAAAATAGATATATATATTCCTGCCTAATTGTTTCATTCAGGTTATTTGATTCCTGAAAGTGCCTGGGCAGCCTTAACGCAGCTTTAAATACAAGTCCATTTCAAAATAATGTCTTTGAAAGATGAAAATGAAAGCATGGCATTTCAGAAATACCAAAATGTGTCATTTTCCACACAAATTAAACTTTTGTCATTATTTATGGGGGAAAAAAGCATTTCTCAGATCTAGCAATCACCAAGCATTTTGGCTGGCCCTCACATGGTTCTTGCTTGCTGAACTGTTTGTGAGAAAATTCTCTTCAGCTCTAAATCCCTCACTCAGAATTCTTGTTAGTCTCTCATCCACACTCAGGCCTTTGTGAAAAGCCATTGTTGACATTTTTCTCAGGATAACTCAACATTTCCAAAGATTTAGGGTGGCAGAAAGCATTATCAGACATCATTTAGACTTCCTGATGATTGTTTTTCACAAGATAGTTGTGGTATTTAGCAGCTGGGTGGTAGAGTTTGGCAATCAGAATACAATTGTGTCTAATTTGTTTTTATACACTACTACAGTTAGCTGAAGAAAGATATTTCTTTGGAAGTAACATTATGGCCCTGACATAGGATTTTTGAATATGACTCAGGGGTGACCTCATTGCTGTCTCCAACTACCTGAAGGGACATTGTAGCCAAGTGGGGGGTGGCCTCTTCTCCCAGGCAACCAGCAATAGAACAAGGGGACACAGTCTCAAGTTGTGCTGGCAGAGATATAGGCTGGATGTTAGGAAGAAATTCTTCACAGAGAGAGTGATTGGCATTGGAATGGGCTGCCCAGGGAGGTGGTGGAGTCACCATCCCTGGAGATGTTCAAGAAAAGCCTGGATGAGGCACTTAGTGCCATGGTCTAGTTGACTGGCTAGGGCTGGGTGCTAGGTTGGCCTGGATGACCTTGGAGGTCTCTTCCAACCTGGTTGATTCTATGATTCTATGACTTTTTCCTCAGAAACTGCCAGCATGGTACTGCCAGCATGCCAAGCTGGTGCCCAGAAGAAAATTTAAGAGCAGTGATAAAATGAAAGTGGGAAATAGAAGCCCTTCTTGCAAACAGGGCTTTGTAATAGATATCCTGACATGCTATGAAGGATGAGGGATGGAAAATTCATAATGGTGTGTAGAAGAGCAACATGCACTGTGTGTGTGGAGGACTGACCTATAACTCATAAGATAGCGTGTGTCGAATGAGTTGTGAGAGTTGTTCCCTGATGTATATTTTAAATGAGACATTAGAAAGGAGATACAGCATGGTTTACTATTTGAGGGCTAACTTCATAATTTCATCCTACAAGTGCCCTTTTTTTCTTTTCTTTCTTTTTTTCAGTACTTAGTTTTTAAAATACCCATATTGCAGTCTAGGTGGTGTATTTCTGTACAGCCTGTGCAAGATCTAATGCTGAGTATAAAGTCCTTAGTCACTCTGAAGAAGGACTCTCAGTTGATTATTTCTGCTTTTGCAGTGCTCAGAGGAGATTATTTCTAAGGAAGAGGAAATTTCCATTACTTATGGAAGGGGTTATCTCAATATGAAACAAGCAGACTAGAAACGTTTAGTGCCTTCAGACAGGGCAGCTTAGGGTCTATGCCAGGAAGCTCATGGACAACTCAAGTGCACATCTTAACTGGAGCTGCAAAATGTAATCTGTATTAACAGAAACCCACGTGAGTAACCATCCCTTCAGTGCAGCTCCATGTGAATCTAAAAGAACTATCCAATCACTGTGTGTTGCACACATTTTCCTCCCCCTTGGTAGTGAAGTTCGCAGCCATATGCTCACCTCAAGGTGCCAGTGCCTGCTTCCAGATTCCCTGTCACTGCAGCTCTTATGCCCCAAGCCCTGGGACAGCCTGAAGAGCTGCCTTCTTCTCTCAACCCATCCACAGCAAAACCTGAGAACTCCTGCTGTATTTTGGTGGGACTGCTATCAGTTTAGAGATGTCTGCCCCATTCTCCTTCCAACATCTTCTGATCACAACAAAAGAGAAGAAAAGCTGATACTATTAGCAATGCACTGTCTCCTGATAACTTTGTCAGTGTGCTGTGAGTAAACATGTTGGAAAGCTCTGGCCATGGAGACAGCTCCTTTGGGAGCAGCACTGCCCCTTTCTCTGAGCCAAGTACATAGAATGCAGGTCTCTGTAACAAGCAGTGATTCAGTTAGCCCACAGGACAGAATGCTGCCTGGCATTTTGGCCAAAAGTTTTGGGTTCCTTTTGTAGTCTGCCTTGCAAAGAAAAAAGAGCATATTTTCCTATGCCTAGCTTGGCTGCAAATGAAAGACACTGAAATACCCACTCATAGGAGATATTTAAGCATGTTCCTGTGAAATCTGAGCACTGGAAATTTTGACCAAAATTCACAGCAGTCCCTACGTATTTCATGCACAAAATTCTCTACGACTCATTCCTCAGCATCAAGTGATGGCACATCAACCTGGCCATACAAGAACTTTCAAGTCTTTCTGCCCCACATTTGTTTTTTGTTTGCTGGGGTTTTTTTTTCCCCTCTTGCCTCACACTGAGTTATTTGACAATGTATTCTGGCACTATACTATTTCAGCAATAGCACAATGTCATGGTATGTAATTAGGAGCTATAATAGCAATAGGAAAATTATTTTGGCAATAAGATTTTTTAATTTCTTTTTTTAAGGTTTCATTACTGGCAATGTGCTGTGCTACTGCCCTTTGCAGTGACTGAGCAGCAGTGCCCATGAGTGAGAGGGATGACCCCCAGGGATGGATAGCATGGTTTCCCAGCCCTTGCACTGCAGTCAGGGATTCTCCCAAGGCACTGCTCTTCCATACCATGGGAACCTATGAGGGCACAATAAACTTTGAAGTCTCTGTAAGGTGTGTAAAGTGTTGATTTTACAGTGAAACTTCTTCCATGTCTGCAGGAGGAGAGATGCAGAGGGACCTTGACCGCCTGGACAGATGGGCAGAGTCCAATGGGATGGGGTTCAATAGCTCCAAGTGCAGGGTGCTGCACTTTGGCCACAACAACCCCATGGACAGATACAGGCTGGGGTCGAAGTGGCTGGAGAGCAGCCAGACAGAGAGGGATCTGGGGGTGCTGATTGATACCCGCCTGAACATGAGCCAGCAGTGTGCCCAGGTGGCCAAGAGAGCCAGTGGCATCCTGGCCTGCATCAGGAATGGTGTGGTCAGCAGGAGCAGGGAGGTCATTCTGCCCCTGTACTCTGCACTGGTTAGACCACACCTTGAGTACTGTGTTCAGTTCTGGGCCCCCCAGTTTAGGAAGGACATTGAGATGCTTGAGCGTGTCCAGAGAAGGGTGATGAGGCTGGTGAGAGGCCTTGAGCACAGCCCTACGAGGAGAGGCTGAGGGAGCTGGGATTGTTTAGCCTGGAGAAGAGGAGGCTCAGGGGAGACCTTATTGCTGTCTACAACTGCCTGGGGGGTGGTTGTGGCCAGGAGGAGGTTGCTGTCTTCTCTCAGGTGGCCAGCACCAGAACAAGAGGACACAGCCTCAGGCTGAGCCAGGGGAGATTTAGGCTTGAGGTGAGGAGAAAGTTCTTCACTGAGAGAGTCATTGGACACTGGAATGGGCTGCCCGGGGAGGTGGTGGAGTCGCCGTCCCTGGGGCAGTTCAAGGCAAGATTGGACGTGGCACTTGGTGCCATGGTCTAGCCTTGAGCTCTGTGGTAAAGGGTTGGACTTGATGATCTATGAGGTCTCTTCCAACCCTGATGATACTGTGTGATACTGTGAAAAATTTGTTTTGGGGGATGCCTGTGAAGCATTGTTGTGAGGAGTCTGTTGCACTATGGACCTGTCAATGTTCTGTATTTTATCCTTGCAGCTGTATCTTTCAGTGGAACAGTATGCTCCCTTTCACAGCAGTCAGCTGGGTCCTTGTCTGTTTATTTGCTTAGTTAAGCCGTTTTTTCTCCATCTAGTCAAATAAACCTTTAAATTCTGTCTGCCTGCTATGGAACCTTGTCCAAAACTATACTGTCTCCTTCCTGACAGGAGTATAATCACTTGTATTGTCCAGAGTACTGTTTACATAAAGGAGCAATAAATACCTGTTGAAATTTTTACTGGAGGCCTCCCAGATGGATGGCTCATTTATTATTACAGACAGGGTTTCATTTACTTAGTTATTAAAAGAAGCAGGCCGCTACAGCCCATTTATAACTATATTAAAACTAAATGAAGCTGTAAGTATTGCAGATGGGACTGAGTAAAATACATATAGTGGCTTTCCAGGAAATGGCTAGGAAAACTATTTAAAAGGAAATGCTGAAAACTTTGGGGGTCCTGCTGTGTCTTTCACAGCCGTGCTTCTACTGGCTGGAGCTCTGGAGGTTGTGGAGGAGATATAGTTCCCATATGTTCTTGTTCTGTCATCCAGTGCCATGTATGTAATTTTGCAGTAGCCTCTCTGTATCTGCCTGTCAGCCATGTGCCATTGAGAGGGACTGAATTTTGTTCCTCCTCTACTCTAGCCTTTATTGACATTAACAGCTCCATCTATGTCAAATAATCTTTTTCCTTATCCCAGAGCCAGAATGTCATTGAACACCAACTCCAGTTACAGGAGGGATGGGGCAGCTCTGTCGGCACTGACCTGTAAAGCAAAGGCAGATTCATCAGGTGTATACCAGAGGTCTTAGCTTTAATCATCAGGTGTATACAAAAGGATTGCCATGGGTCCTGTGCAGCTGGCCATGAAATTAAAGGTTGTGAATAGTCTTTCTGGCACTTTCCTATCACTGAGGACATTTCACCAGACATGCTTACTCCTGCTATGAATAAGGATACATTGGTCATAGGATAGGAAGCACACAGTTGGCTAGGAACTAGATCATGATCAGTATTTTATTATGTCCAAGCTAGGCAAATACAGGACAGTTCCCACAAGGGAAGACTAATGTCCCAAAGTGGAATAAACTGTTGACCAAAAATTGATAGGGCAGGAAAAAAAAATCTAGAAACCAGGAAATTTGGGGAGTTTTAAGCAGATCTTGTTCGGTTAGCAAAAGGCAGAATTTCCATACTCAAGGTAAAACCCAACCTTGCTGAAAGCTATTTCATTTCAGTGGTGAAGTAAAAGCAAGCAATTAAATAAACAAAGAAAAAGCACACTGTGAAATAAAGATGAAATACAAAATATATGTAACATGAAAGGGGAAGTTAAAAGTCAGTCTGAAAGAGAAATTATAAAATAGTGAAGGTGGGTAAAAGGAGTGGAGGATACCAGAGGGAAGTTCAAGGGCTGTTAGAATAAGGATTTTCTCAAGGTACATAAAGAACAGCAAGAATTATTTTTTAATGTAGTGATAGTTTGTTCTTAGCTGGAAATATTAAAGCTGGTAATATTTTTTTGTTTGTTTTTTGAGAAGCAGCTTGTCTAGTAGACTGGTAGGAAGCTGAAGAGTGTTTAGAGACGATCATAGAATCATAGAATCAACCAGGCTGGAAGAGACCTCCAAGATCATCCAGTCCAACCTATCACCCAGCCCTAGCCAGTCAACTAGACCATGGCACTAAGTGCCTCATCCAGTCTTTTCTTGAACACCTCAAGGGATGGTGCCTCCACCACCTCCCTGGGCAGCCCATTTCAATGCCAATCACTCTCTCTGCCAACAACTTCCTCCTAACACCCAGCCTATACTTTCCCTGGCACAACTTGAAACTGTGTCCCCTTGTTCTATTGTTGGTTGCCTGGGAGAAGAGACCAACCCCACCTGGCTACAATGTCCCTTCAGGTAGTTGTAGACAGCAATGAGGTCCCCCCTGAGCCTCCTTTTCTCCAGGCTAAACAACCCCCAGCTCCCTCAGTCTCTCCTCAGAGGGTTTGTGTTCCAGGCCCCTCACCAGCTTTGTCGCCCTTCTCTGGACATGCTCCAGCACCTCAACATCTCTCTTGAATTGAGGGGCCCAGAACTGGACACAACACTCAAGGTGTGGCCTGACCAGTGCTGAGTACAGGGGCAGAATAACCTCCCTTGTCCTACTGGCCACACTGTTCCTGATGCAGGCCAGGATGCCATTGGCTCTCTTGGCCACCTGGGCACACTGCTGGCTCATCTTCAGCCTACTACCTGTCAGTACCCTCAGGTCCCTCTCCTCTTGGCTGCTTTCCAGCCACTCTGTCTCCAGCCTGTAGCGCTGCTTGGGGTTGTTGTGGCCAAAGTGCAGAACCCTGCACTTGGCCTTGTTAAATGTCGTAAGCTGTTCAAAACCAGTTACCCTAGACACAAGCACCTGTAAGCTGTGGATCTTCCATGCTATCATATAGCCATGAAGGCCACTCGCTAGCAAAATCTGAGGGTCATTTGTGATGGACCTCGAAATGTGGAGTAATTCCCAGGAGGCAGGTAATGCTGTGCAATATGCCAAAAGGGCAAGGAGGAAAGTTGTTTTAAGGGCAGGCCATCTGACACTTCCTACTGCACAGAAAATCTGAGGGGACCCCAAACAGGATTCTTGTAATACCTCTGGGGAACTGAAGGATAAGGGCGTAATTGTTTGTGTTCAGTGTTTGGCTTTCAAGGAAAGAAATGTAACTTCATTATCAACCAAAGCTGATTTTGTTCTCTGAGGAGCTAGCCATTAGGATGTGGTAGGATGCACCCATGGTAAAATTTCGTGGAAGATGACAGAGAAAGAAACAGTGAAGGTGTGTTGGAGAAATTCTTGCTAGCAGAGGACACAGAAATCATAAACATGAGCAACCCGTGCTTGAGTCCATCCTGGGAGTTAGATATCAGGCACAGGGTGGCTCCCCCCGACATGCAGCTGCAGGGGGTGGAGTGCAGCTGCAGGTGGACAGAGTTTAGCCAGCCCCAGAGGCTGACCCTCAGATTGTTATGGTATACTGACCTATCCATGCCTTACAAGTAACCCTGTACCCTCTGTAACCAATCTTGGTGGAGCACGCCTCTTGCAAGAATGCATATAAGTCTCTGCATCACGGAACTAAAGCAGATTATGACCATCTAACCACATTGGTGAGCAAAGAGTCATTGTACCCAGGTGCTCCACCAGTTTATACGCCAACAAAGGTGGAGCAGGTTATCTCCTAGTCTGAAAAAAATGAGTAGTTCTGACTTGCTTAGACAAAGGAGACTTGAAAGAAACCAATACAAAGTTGTATATACCAGAACAAGGAATGCTCTGCTGGTTCTATTTGGTATTCTATCAACTCTACCCTGGGAAGCTGCAACTCTGAAAATGCTTGAGAGATGCTGGGAGTCAGCACCAGCAGAACAATTCCTTGGCACACAGACAGTGCCAGACAGGGCATCTGGCATGCAGGGGCAAGGCCTAGGGCATCACATAGGGACACAGAACTGCCACTTTCTTCATCACTTGGATGATACGAGACACTTCGCATTTCAGCATACTGATACCTGAGCATAGTTTGAGAACATCTATCTTAAACAATCTCATTTCCTTCACCCGACCAGCGAGATAGGAATAAACATAACCACGGGCTTGATTATGAGCGTTACTGAGTGAGCGGTCAGCGTTATACAGATGGCTGCAGCCATCTGCAAGGGAGCATGGGAATACAAATGTGTGGGATGATGACTCCAGCATGAGGACAGATGCTTGTAATGCTGGGGATTAGGGAGAACGAGGCTATTTGTAAGGAAATAATCACAGAGTGCAAAATCAGATAGTGCACCTTCAGCAGGGAGAGTTGACAGTGGCAGTTCTGTCTCAGCCACATTAAATTCCCCATGATTTCTGCCATGATGTCTGACACAGAGGCAGTTAGTGCAGTTCATGCACTCTTCATTTCATATTTGAAATTAATATTTTATAGATGGCAGAATCAGCAGTGGCTAGGAAATCAGAGGGAGCAAGTTACTAAATAACTGCTAATCATACCCAGAGAGACAGGGGGAAGCAGGGGCAGGGTGGCAAGAAATGGATTGGAAAATTGCAAGTGGTGCATTCAAAACTTCTATTCCCCAAAAGTATTTCCTCCTGTCATGCAGAGCATGATTAGCCATGAAACCTTGGTAAGTCCTTAGAGTCACTGGGCTACTTAGGCAGGTGCTTAAGCATGAGCTGCCAGTACATTACTGATCAGTCTTCCCTTTTTGGGAGTATTCATACCTTTTTAGGTAGCATCCTTTCTCAGGGAGGTGGGCTCACGTCTGATTCTTTCCATGTCTTTCTAAGGAATTCCTCCCATTTTTAAGAAGGTACTCTGAATCTTGCTCATCAAACATCCTTCTTGGGAAGTGCTGCAGACTGTGGGGCACTTTCTTGTCACCTTGCCAAGGAGTTAGAGAATTCAGGGTGTGGCTCATTTACATTTGCTTCTCCTTACTTTAAAGCAGGAAAACATCACCGAGACAAACACAGTTGCTCATTGGGGCAGTTGCTGCAGAAGAAACCCTATTTTAACTTCTGCTTCTGGAAGAGAGCAATTGTTGTATCACTTAGAGAGGAGTCCCTTGCATTTCTAAGGAGACTGTCGATGTCAGCAGAGCATTTAGCCAGTTTAAATGGATTTGGGGAGTGGTGTAAACCAGCCTAGATGGATTCAAGTCAAGAACAGAAAACTCTTCCTTCAGAGCATCTATTTTTTATTGGGATTGCTAATTCTGTTTCTGTAGACAGAGTCCCTTTTTCGGGCACTTAAATTCTGCTCTCTGGAATTAAATCTTGCATTGATATATAGGCTTCATTCCAGCATTAAGTACATTAATATTTCACCAGCCTGATTTTACTGGCCTTCTCCCTAAGTTTTTAATTAGATTTGACAGTATTCTATATAATCGTATTTTCTTACATGTTTCTGTGTAACAGAACTTGACCAAAGTGTTTGTTGAGGACTTCTTACAACTTAAGCATCATATATTCAGAATGAATTTTAGATGCTGCAAGCAGTGCTTGCAGAGATCTTACAAGCCTATTGAAAGCTCTATTACAACAGTTATAAAATACCTTCTTGATCTAGTCATTCACTTAAATCCATAAGCTTTTGACTTTATTTCATATAAAACATGAATAAATACACTTTTCAGATAACCTAAATGCATGAACTTTTTGTAAAGTGAAACATTTGCATCAGCTATAGCAGTAAAATGAAAAATAATTTCAGTGATCAGAATCTAATGAATTAAAATTTACTGCTGTATAAAGTCCTGTATTTAAGATCAGTAAACAAAGCTATTTGAAATACCTGTTTTGGCTGTAGGTAAGTAGCAAATCATATAACTGGCCATCTGTTATGTGCAGGTAATTGCTACAACATCAGTTTTCCTTTTTATTCCCCCCCCCACCACCACCCCCCCTTTTTTTTTTTAAGGAAGGAAATACATTCATTTTTTTCTTAGGAATTTTCCATAATTCCTACCAGTCATTTTTTTTTGCTTGCACTTCTGTTCTAGAAAGTTACCTAAAACTGAAGGTGCATTTGTTTTATTGACATTTCAGCGACATTAAGTACATCAGCACGCGTAGTTGAAACAGTCCCAGTAACATAAGGGCACAGTCTGGACAGGAATGGCAGATTGCCACCTGGCATTCTCTCTCATTTTGCTGGAAACGTGAGTTAAGGGTCTTGTACAGTGTTGGGCTTCCAGAAAGCATTGCTTTTGTTTTCATACCGCTTGAAGCAATACCTTCCTTCTGTCTGTATCAGTGCATCCGTTATGACTTTAAACATCTGGAGCCAGTCTGAAACCCTTTTAGCTTGCTGCTACTTATAATTACACCTGTTTTCTTACTGAGTTTCCAGTAATAGCGAGACTGATAGCCAGTTCTTGAAAAGCTATTATGTATTTGTGGGACAGACAATAAGATGTGAATATTACTGAGGGCTTTTTCCAACCTGGATGTTTCTGTGATTCTGTGATTATATATCTTTAAAAAGGATAATCTTCTAAAAATAGTCTCCTTTGGATTGTGGCATAAACACATGTAGTTACCTGGTGTTCATATTTCATAACTATTTGCTTTGTGGGGTTCCTTTTCAGCTAAAATCAAAGTATTTTTCTGCTACTGATGTTCCTCTCCTACATAACAAGCAGAAATCACAGAAGTCATTAATAAACACAGTATTCTGACTGAGATGCTGCCTGGCATTAAAATGGAACAATATACTTGATCAGATTAGCACATTCATGAGATCTTTCTCAAATTGCAAAGGTGGTGACTTCTGAATTGATTTAAACGACAGTTGCAACATACATACATTTGTGCCCCGGGCTTGTCAACCATGGGCGTATTGTCTCCTAAAGCATTAGTCTTAATGATATAATTGCTAGCAATACTTTTTTCTTTCCCATCTTAATCTTTTTGTTGTTGCTGGTGGTGTTGCTCTAATGACCAAAATCATCTTGAAGACCATATCCTGTGTTAGACCACCAGAGGGACACAGGGAGGGTTTTCACCCTCTTTTTCCTAAATTCTCCTGAATATCTTCAGTGCTTCTTCTCTTGTCCTTTGATTTGCATGCCAAAAGAAAATGTCTCTAATCACAAAACAAAACCACAAGGCCGTTTTTTGAGAGTTTTACATCTCAATAAGCAATTGCAGGAGGAAGGAAAGGATTCATTAGGCCAAGGAAGTCAAAGAAAAGTATCAGAGGTTAAAGTAAGACTCAACAAGTGATGCCTACTCCTTCTTTAATGCACTGGCAGGTATGAAGTTACACTCCCAGGTGGTGTCATATCTTCACCCTGGAAGAAAAATTGTATTCTCCTAAGTAGAGCTGTGCTGGAAATGTCTCAGACTGGATCCAGGCTGAGTTAAAACTTGCAACTGATTCCCATCTAGCTGCCAAAGGCTGCCTCCGCCAGATGCCATATCATAAATGTATCCCCAGCAGCTCCTTCTTCTCCAGCTCTTTGAAAGCCAGTATGTTTGACCTGAGCCCTGGCTCTATCTTCACATTTAGAACTTGATGTTACTTTGATACTACTTCTCAGAGAGAAAACTAGATGTCTTCCTGCTGTCTACTGGACTCTGGCTGGGGCTGAAAGTAGACCTTGCTTGGGATTTAACTTTTCCAGCAGCAACAATCAGAAAAAAAGACAGACAAAACAGTGAAACCCCAAGTCTGAGCTTGACTCTTTGAGTGAAGTGTTTCCCAGGCAACCTCTGCATCTTCTTGTCCTTCAACATGCTGGGATGTACAGGAGTCCTGCAGGGTCCCCCTGCAGTGGCCCACATGGTCATCCTGCCCAGCCAGCATTCTGAACCAATGCAGTGAGCAGCTCTAGTAGAAAGAGGTCAGACTTTGAAAAATCTGTGTAAGAGATGTGGACACACAGCCATGTTGGTATTGACAGCTATTGGATATCGATGCACTGTAGAACACTTACTATTTTTCATTATTATTTTTCATTACCTGCAAGTAGTTCCTCACCCTCTTCCTTTTCCACCACAACTGCGTGGCCCAGCATCCCTGCCAGCCACCCCTTAATTAGTTACTGGAGGAAGAAACCAGCTGGCCTACTGAGGCATTTCTCAATATCCCAAACTCATCCTCATTTCCTTTCACTGTGTATCTACCTGTCACATTTTTGCAGAGAAAGGAACAAGTGCATTAATTAGAATGCAGTGAGTGCTTCCACCCAAGCCTCCCACCCTTCATTGCCTCTGCGACCTTGAGGAGCTTTCACTCAAAACGTGTAATTAGGTGCTGCAAAGTAGCTTCCTGACCATACACACTGTTTTCAAGTGCAGAAGCCCTAAGTGGTGGTGTATTTCAGAGCCACTTCATTTTCCTAGCTTTTGTTTACAAAGTTGTATTTACTGATCTTTTTTACATCAAAGTCAAATCCATTTCAGAAATTCTGTGAGCCTGTGGCTGATGTCACTTACTGGCCTGGATGTTGCATGTTCTGAAAAAGGTGCTGTTGAAAATAGCTATAAATAGACTGTGTTGAAGAGGCTGTGTTTGCACATGAGCTTGGATGTATTTGTCCATCCTTGTACTAGTTTACCAGAATACAAAAAGAAATTACATCCTAAGCAGGGGTTGATTTAAATATGATCTGAATTGCTCTGCTAACACAAGGTGCATCAAAGCCCATTCTGAGCTGAATTGATGCCAAAGTGCTTTTCAGATAAAATACAAATTAGCATAATACCTCTTGTGAGTGTTTTTCTTCTCCTTTCAACTGCCTCTCTTTAAGTGGAATCTGATGGTCCTGTTAGGGACTTTTTGTTTTAACCATCGTCATTGTCATGATGGAGATGGGCTGTCAGGGAGGAGTGTTCTTCAAAAGCATCCAGACTCAAAATCGATTTAGATTCCTTAAGATATTTACTGCATGCTGCAGTTCTTCTAACACTAGTGTCCCCTCCTCAGCCAGGATGTGCTTCAGCCTGGGGTTTGAGGACTGCCTGAACAGTCCTCCCCAGGACTGCTTGTGTGTGAAGGTGAAGTTTAGTGTGACAGTGTGTCCCACTTTGGCTGTAGCCTCAGGTCTGAGGGCCTCACCTGACAGGGAAAGCAGTCTGGGAATGAGTGAAGACTTCTAGGCACGGTACTTATGGAAACAGTAGGAAAACAGCTTCTGCCATTACAAAGTAGACCTCTACATTGGCAATATGTCTTAATTTGATATGTCCTTGTGAGAAATACATCAACAGACAGACAAGATCCCACTATAAGGGAAAAAGGCAAGCAAGTGAGCAAGCATTTTATGATAACCTGTTTTTTTCCTATCCCCAGCGTTAGGAGATTGTTTGTATGCTGATGACCACAATCAGCCAGAAAAGGCCATGGGCATGGAGCAGGCAATGATTTTCTTGGAGAATAGTGCTTCTGAAATGAGAAACAGGAGAGGAAAATAAAGATGGGCTAAAACATTCAGGCAAGGAGAGGCTGATGGCCCAGCACTGCAATTTCTTTTTCCTTTTGTGTAGATGGTTCCTGCATGGTGTCTCACCATAGCTCCACTCATACCTCCACACAACCCAAAGCCTTCAAAGTGTCATAGTCACTTCTAATCACAGGCTCGCAATATACACTATTTTTATGTTGATACTAAGGGTCAGAACACAAATACATAGAGTTACCTAGAACATTTCATTATACCCTTTTGGGTTTTCAACCTCCTTTTCGAGGAAGAGCTAAGTTGCTAAATCTGAAACAATATAGAATCATAGAATAATAGAATCATAATATGGTTTGAGTTGGAAGGGACCTCCAACTAGCAGAAGTTCACACATGAAAACTCAAGGAAGAGCAGGCAATGATATCACAGGTGCTCTGCTTTTCATAGAGGCACATTTCTTCCTGATGAAGTAACTGTGAGTGCAGATTTCATCACATTTCATTACATAATGCCCAGTCTCAGATCTTTCTATATTCAAGCACTGTTTTCTCGAGGATTACCTAAACAGGTCTAAATGAGAAAATGTGCAATTATAAGATTGTTTAAATCCCTGTAAGTGATGGGATCCAAAGACAGTTATGGATTTTGCAGTGTTTATAGGAAGATTTACCTCTCTGACTTACTTTAGTTCCTACGAGCTAAATCCTATGTCAGTCATAACTGTCCCACTTGCCTACTTCATAGCAGGGCTTGCTAACTTGGCTAATGGCTTCACTGATGAGGCCAGTGGAGATTTCGCTGACTCAAAAGATGACAAGGCAAGCTTTTTCCTGCTTGTGGACATATTTCTGAAGAAAACCCACACAGGTCTTGATGCAAGGTGGTCAGGTCTCTGTAACTTGATGGGTGCCTTATATGCATTGCAATGAGATTTTGCTGAATTTGTTATGTTGGTTTTAGGGAGGAAAGAATCTTGGCACAAGTAGAAGGAAATGTGGGGGGGAAAGCAAGACTAGAGTCTTTCAGAGATGAACTAGTAGGAGTTTTTGCTCTTCCCCCCCACCGATACTGTTCTTACACACCTACATTCCCCAAAAGGTGCTGCAGGGAAATAGGGAAGCAGCTGTGCTGGCAGCTACAGGGAAGGACTGTATGTATAGCAAGGAGCTGAGGAGAGGTGGTTAGGCTCAGTTCTCTTTCGAGGCACAGCACACCATGTTGTCCATGTAAGAGTCACGCTTTTCAGGCACGCTCTTGGAAGATCTAGGCACAAATACAAGGAGGTGGTTTGAAATTACTACATATGTCTTCTTGATATATTTACACTCCAGGGACCACCCACGTCACAGGATGTGTTTGAATAGCTCAACGAGATTTCTTCTGGAGTCAAGGCAAAATTACAGAGTCTCTTTTCCCAGAACACAAGAAAAATTATCAACTTTCTGAATTATTATTATTATTGCAGAGGCTTTTTTAAAAATAGGTCCCATTCTTGAAGAACTTTAAAGCACTGGCAGAAATCTTTGAACCTTTTCAACTCCTTTAATAGCTGGTTGCTTAATCCTAGCTTGTGAAAAAGATGCAGAGAGGTAGAAACAAACTCCTTTTCTTTGTGACCCAGTTTTAAGCAAGTTGAGGAAGGGATATGGGAAAGATGAAATCCTCATTAGAAAAGATGCATTATTTTCACTGTTTATATGACAAAAAAAATGTTGTGTATACTCTTGTGCACCGAGACTATATATTGTCATTTTAATTGTTTCAGCCAATGTCAGTTTTACATCAAACATGTAATAAAGGAAAATTGGCCTTTGGGAAACATCAGTGAATCTTATTTTGTGCTGTGGTACTGCCAATGTAAATGTCTACTTCTGTTTTGTAAGCTCAAAGCCGAGTGGAGCAAAATTTTCCTTTCAGAGAGACTACTAACCTGTCAGCATCAAAACCATTATTTTTAACATATAAAAACTGTTTTTCAGTGATTGTAATAACCAGAATCTTTGCAAAATCCATTAAGACTCTGGTAAACACTTTACCTTAGGCAGTAATAGTAGGAAATAGATTAAGAAGTAAGTTGGTAGTGACTGGATAAGAAAAAATTACCAAGTGTCACATCTACAGAGTTACCAGGATAAAAGATATTTTCTTTCTATTTAAATTATTAAATATTTACAGTGGATTAGAGAAAATATCAGATCTAAAGCATTTCAGTAAATTACAATTTATTCTACTGCTTGCTTTCCAGAATGTTAGAAGATGACCTCAAGTTAAGCAGTGACGAAGAAGAGAATGACCAGGTAAGAACCAGACAACCAACATGTCACTTGCAGCACGTTTCATGTTGAGACTGAGCTACTGCAAATATTTTGCTAATGCTTTCTCAAAATATACACGAAGGTTATCAAAATACATGGCAGCACTGTAACTGGAGTAACAGATGTTGCTGCTTGGAGCCAGCCCGTGCGCTAACTGCCGGATTGGTGGGGAACAGTCTGCAGCGCTCTTGATTTATTACCTTGATGTGACCCAGAAGGTTTTTGTATCAGTCTCATTCTGATCTGAGTTTGTTTTGTTTTAAAAAGCAGCCAAAGAGAGGAGAAACAGGAATTATGGATTAAGGACTCAGGCCAAACCTCACAATCATGAGCTGACCCTAGGGATTAGCAGCCGCTGGGCTGCTTACCTGCCTAGAGGCTCACCAGCATTCTGCCAGGCCCCACCAGCCCCACTAGCCTGTTCTACTGAGCGTTTCTGGTCCTGTTTCTGGGTGGCCCATGCATGCTAAGACAACCAAGGATAGCTCAGAAAAAGCCTTGGCTGTGTGTTAGGTACACTTCATAATACAGCAATGAGGGCACTTCCCTCAGTTTTAGTGCCCCTAGATTATCTGGCTGGGAGCTGATATTTCAGTCAAAGTTTTCCATATGTCAAGAGAACAGGATTTTACTGTCCTGTAACATGTGTCCAAGTTTTTCCTTAAAACATTGCTGCATTTTGTCTAAATGATGAAATACTTACTAGAATACAACTGGATCGTGACATTCTCATGGCCAACAGTGTCCCTTGTTGCCAAGCAGTTCTATGCCATGCTTTCTTCTTCTCAGTATATTGGCATGATTGGAGATGAGAGAGCAAGAGAAGATTGTCTTTCATTTTGCACTAAAACGTATGTCCTGTGCCTTCACCAGAGCATATGAGGGCAGTACTGCCCCTGGTTGTATCTCACAGGTGTATGCAGATCTCCGTACAACATGAGTTTCAAATGTGTTTATTTCAGATAAGGGTGACTGGAGCTATCTAGAATTCTGAAATGAGGCATGTTAAACAAATAAGTCTGGATATGTAAGCACGAAAGACATCCAGAATTTTCTTTATCTCTAGTTATTAGGTATCTGTATTTTGCAATATATTCCAAACAGTAAGTAAATCAAAATCTTCTAATATTTATACTAAACCGTTGTTTCATCTATTTTGAGCAAAACTTTTTGCTGTTAAGAAGATTCAGCACATAGATTCAATTATTTCCATATTGTGATGGTTTGGGTGTTCCCTGCCCCCCACACACTTTGGAAATCACCCAGACTAGACTCAGCCGACTCTGGAAATTTGAATGAAGCTTATATTTACAGCTAGCACAATATACAAGCAGATAGTTACAGTATATACAGTTATATACAGAAATATACAAGGTAAAAAGGTAATACAGAAACACAACTCCCCTCCCAGAAACCTGAGTCCCCAGGAGGGGCTCTCAACTGCTCCTTCACCTTCCCCCTACCCCTCTCAACCTTACCCCAGTCCCAAGGAAGAATGAAGGTTCAGCCAGGGGATTAGGAAGCAAAGTGGATTAGTCCAAAATGGAGGTTGAGGTTAGAGAGTAAGATGCAGCTCAGCCAGTTCCCCGTCAGCAGCCCAAGTGAGAGTGGTTATCTATGTTTTTATTTCTTGTTCCTGTACATCTCAGCAAGCCTCTGAGGGAAGTAGACATCACCATTGTTTTCCTTTCACAGCCTGTAATCTAGTTCTTCTCACCAAAACATTCTAGCCTGCTTCAAACTAGCACACATATTTACACCATTTCTTTTTGTTGAATGTACTTGCTCCTGAAACACTTCACATTTAATTGTTCTTCCTGCTTGTCTAGCTAGTTTAAAATACATAAAGCACGTAGACAGTGTGAGGCAAAACAAAGTGAGGGGCAGAAGGAATGTCTGGAAAATAATATCACAATAAGATGCTGTGATGCTTGCAGCAAGGGGCTGTGTGGTAGGGAAGGGGAGAGCTAGTGGTCAGGATGTGACTTGTCCTTTGGGTTGAGTGATGGAATCCTTTGAGATACATGTCAGTGTGGAACTGAGTGACAGAATCAGAGAGCTGAAATTCTGGTTCACTTCATAACAATCAGTAAAGGACATACAAAAATGTTTGTTGCGCAGGAGATGAAAGAACATGAGTAGTTTTAGGCAGAGAAGGAATTGTGGAAAAGTACTGCCACTTGGACATGCACACACAGTGCCTTTGGTTTAGTGCTACCACTTAAAACTATTGAAATTTTTCATGCATTTGGATTTTTCATTATTGTGTGTGCTACACAAGCTCTTCACTCAGTAGCCAGAGTTTTAAGATACAGCTGTCACAGCATCTCAGTGCTCAAAGAAGCTCTCCAGAGCCAAGAGAGTTTGCCACCTGCAAGGCAAAGAACAGAGCTGATATCCCATTACTCACTTTTAATCATCACAGTGTGAGCAACCTTTGGCAATTACTTTGTGGTTTGGTCTCCTTTTGTAGTCACAGGGTTTTTTCTAACTACTAGAGGCAGAGGCTGGCTCTTGCTATATGAAATGCTTTGCAGAACCTCAGCTGAGGCCTGCAGATTCGTTTAATGAACAATACTAAGTAAATACTTCTGCTGGATAAACAAAACACTACATTTCCATCTACCTAAAAGGAAATAGGCCCCAAAAAGAGTAACGTGGACCTGCTATGCAAATAAATGCACAGATTACAATATGGATCTGTGTCTGAATGTCAGTGGGAGAGCTCATATCCTTTTACTCCCTAATTCTGAGGCTTTTAAATCTGAGATCTCCTTCTGAGCTTGGGAACAGGAAAGAAAGAAATGAAAGACAAAGAAAAACCAGTACAAGAGTAATTCTCAGACATCCTTTATGTAATAAATTAACCTTTTAGCAATCAGACTCATTTAGGTAGTCCAATTTCTCAAAGAGATGAAGGTGAGTTGTAGAACTAGGAAGCTTTTCATTTTGCTAGTTTCTAAACAGGGAGGTTTAGGGGAAAGACTTTGAAAACTTTGGAGTGAATTTTGCATTTGCATCTGAAATTGCAGAACAGCAAATAGAAAGCATTGGAAGGAGGTGCTAAGTGGGGCAAGTGCTTCCATGCTCCTAGAGCTGGTGTTTGGAATGCTGTGACTAACCCAGAGAATATGAGCCATGGGTGAGAAAGGCTAAATGCAGGACAGAGGTGTGATTAAGAGCTTCAGGACAGCAGTGGGCAAAGCACTTCCAGCCTTTCCCTCCATGCCAGCACTTATAGTGAGATTCACAGACCCAGGAGAGGTAAAAGAGGCTGGATTTGAGCTGAGTGTGTGTGCACCCACAGTAATTACATTATCCACACATATTAGTCTCTTAATTTTAATTACATAAATGTATTTTTCCTCTTTAATGAGCATAGTTTATCCATTTAAACTGATCATTTTAATTTTACACGCAGTGATCATAGGATCTAATATGCAGAGGGAAATTTTCCTGTTGGCATATTTAACATCACACAAATTGAAGAAAATATACTTTTTAATCCCCAATCAATATCTGAAGAGCATGCAATTAACAGATAGCAAGGTAGTTAACATAAATCTGCAAGTTAAAGAGCCAATTCATTTTGATTTATAACACAGAGTAATAATTTCATGATGGTGTCTCCCAGAAAGAATCTGAAGCTTTGTAGCATGAAGATGTCAAAATTGTACTTAAGATTGTTCAGAGTACTGAATTGTAGTGGTTATTGCCTTTTGGTTCCATGAAGTGTGGCACAGCACATGAAACAGTACGCATTATAATATCCTGCTCTTCTCTGTAGAGGTCACTGGATAACTTAAATCAGTCTTGAGTGAAATATTAAAAGGAGATTGTCAGTTGCAATATGAACAATTCTCTTTCCTGCCCCCCACCCCTGGCCCCTCTCCCCCAGCTTGTCCCTTTGCAATATGAACATTTTGTAATAGAAAGTAGTCCCTTTAAGGGGAAAAGGATCCCTGGCATCATTTGTGCAATTCATGTCAATCAATAGCCAAATAAATTAACTGACTGGTACACGTACATGGAATAATAATCTAACATATTTTTGCAACCCAAGTCTGCTTCCTTGTATGCATTTTTTCTGTGCGGGATCAGGTCGGTTGCTGCTGAAGTTTTGTGGCTCTGAAAATTTATTACCCACGGAGTCAATCTGCATTCTGGCTGCCAAGTCTGAATAAATAGAGTCATTGTGCTTGTCTGGAATATGTAACCAAAGTTCATCGAGTCAGCTTGACTTTCACATCCCATGGGATCCATAAAAGCCAACACCCTGGTATGTGCTCTTGATTCCTGCCAAAATTTTGTAAAATCGTATAAACAGAAGTTAAAGAAGCAATCAGAACACACTCCCAGGGATACAGCTCCACACTCCAGACCCTGCTGCATCTCAAAAGGAAAGACTTAACTTTAGCCCATAAAAAGATATATTAAAAATGTGGTGCGCCTCTCCGCCTGTGCAGCAGGTAAATGTGAGGCTGAGGCACACACCACACGCGGCGCACAGCGAGGCAGATAACTGTCCTCTCAGGTCCAATAATTTTACTTATGTGCCCTGCACCAAAGGAAGAAGGAAGGCAGCGTTTGCCTGCAAGTGCCTACCCTCCTTGAGAAGGGACCAGGACTGGCTGGCCCTGCAGGATCTGAGCAATGTCAGTGAAACCTACCCCTCTGCAGGCAAGCCAAGACAAACAAAAAGCCATGCCCCTTCACAGGAGACCTTGGGGAAAGAACAGCCTCCAGAAAGTTCACCAGGAACAGCTCCAGTGAAGTAAAATAAAAGTCTCAGCAGTCTAGTCTGGCTGTCTACCCAGAGCCCCACAAGGTGATGGCAGTCCACACAGCCTGGCACCCTCCTGGGCTTCCCAGGGCTGCCCTCCACCCACCACAGCCTGGGGACAGCCAGGGTGGGCTGCTGACCCTGGGAGACTCATCCATACTCCAGCATCACCCTGGCCATGGCTGAGCTGGAAAACTTAATACTAATTCAAGTTACACCCGCAAATACAGTGGGGACATATGTGCCTATATGTCCTCCCTGCCATGTATGTGCTGAAAAATGCCCAGTATTCAGTGCTGGAAATGCACCAGTCAAATCTGGCCTGCCATTGCAGTAGGACAAACGACCATCTGTGTGGTCAATGGCAAGCAGTGTATCTGAGTCCCTACATAAATAGCATTAGGAAATTATTCTTTTTTTTTTTTTAAATCATAAAACCATGCTTCATTTTTTCAATGGTAGCCAGAAACAAATGAGAAAGAATCTCTGCAAAGACAATCTTTTTAATAGTGTGTAGGACTTTTCACTCTCACTTCTGGCTATGCACTGACAATCAACATGGAGATAAAATATTTCCCTGAAATGAACAGTTGTACATCCACCGTCTTCCAGAAGGAATCATTTTCAGTAGAGTCTATATAAGCACTACTTCTGCATAGGAAACGTGTTATGCAGCTAATTTTGAAACTGTCTGTAATGAATTTTGAAGCAAATTGAAAAAGGGGCAACGTGCCTCTGAGCTTTCTTTCTGTAAGACCTCCTCTGTTAGGATGGCACTTTCTGAAGTCGAAGGTCAGCCGAGCAGAGCACAGAGTCAGGTACACCTAGAGAGAGGAGTTACATGGGGCAAATTATGATGTGCCACTGCACAGCCCTCCTCATCACTGGAACTATTTTTAGGCAGTGCTAATTGCATTCACAAATGCCATGTCCAAATGTTTTAAGCAGATTAAGTACCTTTAGTGTTATGCTCCCTTTCATTCACTTCTTTATCAGTGCAATACCTGGGGCTCAATCAGAAGGGAAAATGAATCAAAAAGGAGATGAGAACACTCAGTCCTAGGAAAAGAAAATAATAAAATTTAGTCTACATCTTCTCTGTAAGTGAATTTTTCTCTCCAAAAAATGCCTTGATAAACTTAGGGGATTCTTTTTTTTTTTTAATCTTTCTGATGAGAAGTTTCTCACTTCACTGAGCACAGGAAACTTGTTTTATGAAGTCTGGCCACGTGTAGGTCTGACTGCAACCAAAACTGCATAAAGCAGAGATAAGCAAAAGTGGGGAAAAAATAAGGTTCGGGATTAAGGAATGCCTGGATCCTTAGGTGGTTTTGTACTTAATCCAAATGCTTTTCTCAGCCCTCTATCACTAGGCTGTGTGTTTGTAGACTAGAGGAATAACCAGTGTAACAGCCGTACTTAACTGGGATAAGGCCATTATTTCCTATGTATCAGAGAAGCAATCCTTCCTGTATCCAACTTCACTGAAATCCAGGGAAAGATTTAAGCCAGCTGAGCCAAGCTTTTTTTGTAGTTTGCCAGCTCTGATTTTTAAATCTCTGTGACATCTAAATTTGCACTTCCAAAAGGCATGACAAGAAGACCAAGACTGCCTCACTGAAACTGTCAGATGAAACAAAATAAGAGCTCAGTCTTGTTCTGCCAAACATGGCTCACATCACTGCCTATCTTGCAAAATCAGACTCAATGTCTGGCATGCACTAGCAGGCAGGATCAAGCTCTAAATTTGTGTGCCACCATTGTGAACAACAGTGAAAAAGATTAGAGATCAGCGTAGCTCTTGGATCTGCAAAAAAAAAGGGGGAAATTCAAACATGACACTCTAATATTCATGCTCCTCATGCTCCTATTCATTTCCAGTCTAAATATAGACTGAAAAAGTACCCAACTGAAATACAAGGGCATCTTCCTTGTCTCTTCGTGTGGATGCTATGACTAAGCTAAGTGTTAGTTAGTTTCAAAGCTTGACCATTTCTGCAGGTATCACCTTTCTCCAAATCTAACAGTTTCTCTCTGTATCTACAGAAATTTTCTTAACCCCATCTTCTTGAAATACTTGATTAAGCTTTTTTTCTCTCTGTGAACTGCACAAACATCTGTTTTGACTGGTATAGAAGGATAATCACAATGTAATTTTTTTCAACACTGTCAGCTAATTTGGGAGGGTAAAAAGGGATTAGGCCTCACATCTCCAGGCTGTCTTGATCTCGCCCTTTAGCCCATGTGCTGTTTCTGCTGCAAAGAGTCCTTACTGAAGTCAACCACCATGCCTAAGCCTGACCCACTCAAGCATGGTCGCAGTGTCTGTTTGCCTTCAGGCAAATCATTCCAGCATGCCTGTGAGAGAGCAGTTAAATAACCATCAATGACAAATAGTTTAGAGCACAAATTATTAGTATACTTTGTCATGCAACTATTAAAAATTACAACAGGAGAATATATCCCAGCGCTCTCTCGCTCACACGTGTCATGATGAGGAACTGTGTAAATGTGAAACCATTGCTACAATTTCTCCTGCACCTAGAGTGAAATCCTTCTCTTCTGAAGTCAGTAGGAGTTTAGCCACTGATTTCAATCAACTTAGAATGTTATCCTCAATCTTCTTTTCTATTTTGTTGCACAACCCTAGCAGATGCTTGGGTAGAAGCAAATGCATCATAGTTGATTGACAAAGCACCTCCCTGGGCAGAGTTACCACCATTTGGGGAATTATAGCTTGTGTTTTCTCCATTTTCACATATATATGGGCTTTTGGAAAAATTCTACTTTAATTTTTGAGCTTTCAGTCTTCACAGTAAATCTTGTAAAGCCCTGTGGGGTTTTTTCGCCTCTGGTATCCTAAGTGTAAGCAGTACTTAAACCAAGTTTCCTTTTTCTGGGTAAGGAGACTACTGTGGAGACTTGGGAGGTTTTTCAAGGTGATCACTGCTTTGTTTTACTGAGTGTCATTGAAAATTGACCACTTTATTAATGTAAGGTACCAATTACACTCCTTCTGCTCATCTCCACTGAAAAAGATTGAAGTTAATTCATTTGTGTTAAAACCTTGCATGATTGTTTGGGCCAGACTGCAGAAGGAATCTGAACAGATGCAAGACAGAAAACTCAGCATTTACAGTTGTATAAAATTCTCTGTATGGTTAATACTCATGCTGATTACACAGTAATTTGGAGATCCAAATCACTTAACAAGTATTAACTACTTAACACAATGCCCCTGAGAGGTATTTAGGTAGAGCTAAGCAAGAATTATTATCTCTGTAGAGTTAGCAGAGAGGCTGAGACTGAGATGTGGCTTGTTTGAAGCCACATGGCAAACTAGCTGTAAAGCCAGGGTTAGTGCTTGGGTCTTTCACTCCCAGATGCCATGTTCAAGTCACTAGACTGTGCTGCCCCTGAAAATTAATAAGGATTAATGGGCAAAGCAGAGGAGAGAGAATGATATATGCCAGAAATATAATAATAAAACTGCAGGGTAAAAAAATTAACAATGAGGTGATGAAAGGTCTGGAGAAATCATGAAATCCAGAAAAGGTTTTATAGTTTCTTTAAAGATGTGGCTCTGATGATAACCTACTCCGAAAGGGAAGGGAGACCCTTTTAAGTCTTACTGCCTATAAATCTTAAATAAATATCAACTGAACAGTGAAAATCACATTCACACATTTATACTGCAAATTTATAGAGAAAGCTGCAGTTTACAAGTGAATTTCAATCCCTCTGACATCCACACTGGAAAGAAATCCTCAAACAAAGCCCCTAGGAACAGCGAGGTGTACAGAGTAATGCAGTGAGAGAAGTAACACTGCCTGACCTAAGCTCCTTGGGCTACTTCTTGTGGCCACAAGATACTCAGGAGTCATTTAAACAGGGCAGCTCTATAGGTGTGAGAAGCTTTCACTTAAGCCCTGTTAGGAGCACTGTGTGGCTGTGTCCTCTTGAAGAATACTGAAAATTGAAGAGTGTTTCAGGACAAGGGAGAGAATGCCTAATGTAACATCGTGTGAAAATTATTGCCATGCAATGAGATGAGCTTTACCAAAGAAGGGGTGGTGACTGGCTTGATCACAGTCTATAAATACCTCCACAGGAAGAGTAGCTATGAGGCTGGAAGACAGCTCCATCTCACAGGCAAGTGTATGACCTCAGTGAAAGAAGGTGTCTGTTAGCAGAGATGGACTAAACTCACATCTCAACGCAGAAGGTGAAAAACCATGCATGTATTTGGACTGAGGCAGGTTCACCATAAAAGGATTATCCAGAAGTTTTACTCTAGGGCCACAACAGCTCCAAGATCTGAAGCAGAAAAAAGTTCTGGAGAGTCCTGTGGACAAGGAAGCCAATGGCATCCTGGCCTGGATCAGGAACAGTGTGGCCCACAGGACAAGGGAAGTTATTCTTCCCCTGTACTCAGCACTGGTCAGGCCATACCTTGAGTGCTGTATCCAGTTCTGGGCTCCTCAATTCAAGAGAGATGTTGAGGTGCTGGAATGTGTCCAGAGAAGGGTGACAGAGCTGATGAGGGGCCTGGAGCACAGTCCTATGAGGAGAGGCTGAGGGAGCTGGGGGTGTTCAGCCTGCAGAAGAGGAGGCTCAGGGGGGACCTCACTGCTGTCTATAACTTCTGAAGTGAGGCTGTAGCCAGGTGGGGGTCTTTTCTTCCAGGCAACCAACAACAGAACAGGGGGACACAGTCTCAGGTTGTGCCGGGGGAGGTATAGACTGGATATTAGGAGGAAGTTCTTCCCAGAGAGAGTGATTGGCATTGGAATGGGCTGCCCAGGGAGGTGGTGGAGTCGCCGTCCCTGGAGGTGTTCGAGAAAAGGCTGGATGAAGCACTTAGTGCCATGGTCTAGTTGAGTGGATAGGGCTGGGGGATAGGTTGGACTGGCTGATCTTGGAGGTCTCTTCCAACCTGGTTGATTCTATGATTCTATATTACAGCATGCAGTCAGGTTTTGCTCATTGGAAAATTTTCTTCCTGACTTCACTACTTTAGGAATAAGCTGAATTTAAGCTAAAACCAAACAAAACAATGAGAAATTTTAACAAAATCAATGTGGAAGGCAAATGGAGCGTGAAATCTGAAAGAAGACAAATATGAAAGTATTTGTTCTAGACTGGTTCCCAAATGACAGGATATAGTAAGGACATCTTTCCTTAATCCTGGCTTGGGAAAAAATGCATCTGCAGCTCACTAACTATAGTCCAATACATGGTGACATCCAAAAGTCTTGGTGGTTGTGAATATGAGAGATTGTGGCTTAGAGCACAGTTCCAGGGCAACAGCTCAAGCTGAGGAAGACAAACAAGTTGCTTTGGCAGCAATGCAGTTTACTCGCGCACAAGCAGTACTTAGTGTTACACTGTCACCAGAGATATGGTGTGAATTCTCACCCTGTGTACATGCACCTGTACTATCTCAGTGAAGTCTCTGGTAAAAGTAGTGTCACTCCACAGAACTGCTGTAACTGAGATTTCTAACAACAATTAATCGACAAGACAGGGAAAAATGGAAGGCAAAATGTCTGAATCTGCCAATGGTCAATTTGTTGGCTTTTATTTGTAAAAGTATGATGTGTGTAAGGTACAGGAAAATGCATCCACATCCTACAGTGCCTCCAAGACACTCTTCCACATGCAGCAGAGCATTCTTCAATATTTACTTCCTAACAAAAAATGGCAGCAAGCCTAGCAGTTTATGAAGTATAAAAAAGAGAGGAGAGGAGAGGAGAGGAGAGGAGAGGAGAGGAGAGGAGAGGAGAGGAGAGGAGAGGAGAGGAGAGGAGAGGAGAGGAGAGGAGAGGAGAGGAGAGGAGAGGAGAGGAGAGGAGAGGAGAGGAGAGGAGAGGAGAGGAGAGGAGAGGAGAGGAGAGGAGAGGAGAGGAGAGGAGAGGAGAGGAGAGGAGAGGAGAGGAGAGGAGAGGAGAGGAGAGGAGAGGAGAGGAGAGGAGAGGAGAGGAGAGGAGAGGAGAGGAGAGGAGAGGAGAGGAGAGGAGAGGAGAGGAGAGGAGAGGAGAGGAGAGGAGAGGAGAGGAGAGGAGAGGAGAGGAGAGGAGAGGAGAGGAGAGGAGAGGAGAGGAGAGGAGAGGAGAGGAGAGGAGAGGAGAGGAGAGGAGAGGAGAGGAGAGGAGAGGAGAGGAGAGGAGAGGAGAGGAGAGGAGAGGGAAAAGGAAAGGGGAAATGAAAGGAAAGAGGAAATGAAAGGAAAGGATTTCTGGGGACCACTCTGTATCTTAAGCTCAGTACCTGTATTCAACCCATTCTGCTTGCTGCTCAACCCCAATTACAATGAACTAGCTCACTGCTCAGCCCCAATTACAATGAAAGTATTTAATTTCCTCTTTGATTTCCTTTCAACAACAAATTGCAACTTGTGACACTTCAGGTAATTTTGGTAGCTCATTTAACACACACTGAAACCTGAATATCTGCTGATTATGTTCCCTAGCTCTGGCTCGTTGCAATAAAGGATGGAGAAAGGAGATGCAATCTCTGGAGATTGAGAACCTGAACATGATTACTGCTGGCTGAAAACTTGTTTCGTCCCAGTAGTCTTGGGGTACAGCTCGAATCTTTCATGGATGATTAATAAACTATAGGCCGATCAATGAAACTGTGCCCTAAATGTATCTGTAACCAACAGAGGCGGGATCAAACAAGTCTAACCAGCTAGCATCCTGTAATTTACAACTCTTGATGTAGTAAAACAGAGTAATTAATCTAATTTACTGTGGCTGGTTTCTCTAGCCCAAGTACCTGAGTCACCAAAGTGATTATTATTTCCCCTTCCCTGCTTCCTACTCAGCATTAAAATTATTAAAGTGATGGACTAGCCTCAAAGATCTGTGTTCATAGTGAGGTGAACCTTCCTCTGTCAGCAACCCCACTGAGTCCAAGTAGTGAAAATTCAGGATTATACTCATTGCTGGTGAACACTTATCAAGAAAATATTAAGCTTTCCATTAAGCAGTTTTTAGTGTCAAGTCTTGGAAATCTTTAAATTCTGTCAGTAATATCAAACTTCAAAATTATTTCTTATACTTAATTTCTCTGAGCAGCAGAGTCATTTATTTCCAGGAATAATAAAGACTGCAGAACATACTCTTATCTTTCTGGAGGGATGATGAGCTGGCCTCAGTAAAGTTGTTAATGATGTAAAATAAAATGCTAATTAAATAGCACAATCAAAATCAAGCTATTAAAAAACAGCCATGGAGACAGTATATGATACTGTGTACCACCCTTTTGCTTACATTGTTACATAAATAATACAGGCATATCAAAAATATAATAAATCACAGAAGGCTGTTTCTATAGCCAGAAGTTTCTCAGACTGTAGGTCATGACCCTCCATGGGGATTCATGAATGAGTTTGAATAGGGTCACAAAAAAAAAAACAGTGAGAAGCAAGGGCAGTTATTTCCCCCTAAGTTGAGCAGCCTGGTCCTATAGCAGGGCAACAAGAGAGCAAATTGTAATTAGTGTCTGCAAGTATTTATACTTGCTGGGGAACTGCTAAATACTTTTAATTACAGCAGATCACTTTCTCTAGGAGAGGGGAGTAATATAGGCTAGAATTAAAATTGCTGGATAGTTGCTAACTGCCTTTCATTGCAGGCAATAGATCTATTTCTCCAGGGAGAAAGAATAAACTTGTGACTGGATCCTATTCTCTCATCATTTAGAAATGGGGCCATTACCAACTCGGGGTCATGCAAATATGCAATCAAACACAGCTGTATTTCCAAATGGCGTAAGAAAGAAATCAATAGTCTCATTTGCAGAACGAGTGACCATCAAAGTAAAGAGTGGAGTGCCCTATGCACACTGCATTGCATCCTGGTAAAAAAGGACTCCTATTAAAAGGCTGAAAATCAGAGGGTAATTGAAAAAGTAGGATGATCTCACTGAAAAGCACTTCCATATTTCTCTGTGCTGCCCTCTCTGTCATCTGAACTCACTTTCTTGCCCAGAGGGGGTCACCGTTTCAAAGCTGTTAGCAACTGGATGGATGTACCAAGATGGAAACTGGAGAGCACCGCTTGAGGCTGCAGTCCAGCACCACACGGTCTGGCTCAGGTAGCACACCAAACAGGTCAGACAAGAGCTTTCTGCTCTTACCTCCTCAGGGCAGCTTTCATCAAGACTAGAAGAGAAAATATCCAGATCTTCTCCATCTCTCAGAGTTAGAGATATTAGAGAAATACAAGAGTGATATGCACCCCACATCTCCATATCAGAGCCTTTTAAGTGTCACCAAAGTCCATATTTTCTGTCTTGAGAACTCACAGTTTCACAGTATCACAGTATCACAGTATCACCAAGGTTGGAAGAGACCTCACAGATCATCAAGTCCAACCCTTTACCACAGAGCTCAAGGCTAGACCATGGCACCAAGTGCCACGTCCAATCCTGCCTTGAACAGCTCCAGGGACGGCGACTCCACCACCTCCCCGGGCAGCCCATTCCAGTGTTCAATGACTCTCTCAGTGAAGAACTTTCTCCTCACCTCCAGCCTAAATCTCCCCTGGCGCAGCCTGAGGCTGTGTCCTCTTGTTCTGGCACTGGCCACCTGAGAGAAGAGAGCAACCTCCTCCTGGCCACAACCTCCCCTCAGGTAGTTGTAGACAGCAATAAGGTCTCCCCTGAGCCTCCTCTTCTCCAGGCTAAACAATCCCAGCTCCCTCAGCCTCTCCTCGTAGGGCTGTACTCAAGGCCTCCCTCCAGCCTCGTCTGTAGGGTCTGTGAGGCCTGTGGCTACAGAGCAGCCTGGCTGCCTTCTTGACATCATAGCTACTGTGTATTTTGCTCCAGAAATGCTCTGCAGCTTCCCAGAAGGGGCGAGAGGAATGTGAGCTGACAGCAAGCTCGCTGATGGACATGCCCTTATCTTGGCAGCAAAGGCCTCTACTGCACACTGCCCAGGACTGTACCCTGCGGTGTGACACACTCTGCCTGGGGGAGCAGTTCAGAAAAGGGATCCTGGTAATGAAGAACCTGGGGAAAAGTGTGGGGGGAGGGGGGTGTGAAAAATAAGGAAAAGTATATTTCAGGTGGTTCAGTTTTCTGACCTGTTGCATTACAAAACCGCATGAACATCTTTGGTGGCCTGAGCCAAGAACAAGAAACATCAACACTGACTTAAACAGCACTGCCACATAGTGGCTGCATGTGTGGGAAAGACTGGCCCTGGCTGCCGGCAGGAGAAAAGGAGGAGAGGTGATCTGAATCGTGTCGGAACGGCTTGGCCATGGAAAAGAGTTCCCACAGTGAGAGGAGGCTCCTGAGTTGTGCCAGCAAAGGCATAGGCAGTGTAGGCCTCAGCAGAGGAGGGCAACGAGGCTGATGAAGGGCCTGGGAAGTAAACCTTGTGAGGAGCAACCAAGGGAGCTGGGGCTGTTTAGTTTGAGGAAGAGGAGGCTGAGGGGAGACCTCGTCACTGTCTACAGCTGCCTGAAGGGACACTGTGGAGAGGCTGCTGCTGGTTTCTTCTCAGAGGTAATTAGTGATAGAACAAGAGGGAATGGCCTCATGCTGCGATTGTGTAGGTTTAGACTGGACGTTAGAAAACGTTTTTTCCCAGCAAGAGTGGTCAGACATTGGAATGGGTGGCCCAGGGAGGTGGTTGAGTCACTAACCCTGGATGTGGTTAGAAGTCATTTGGATGTGGTGCTTGGGGATATGGTTTAAGGGTGGGCTTTGTAGAGTAGGGATATCAGTTGGACTTGGTGATCCTGAGGGTCTTTTTGCAACCAGAATGTTTCTGTGATTCTGGGATCAAAGTTGGGCAGCTTGAAACCCAAAAAGATATAGCCTTCCACTAGTGAGAGTGATTAGGCTGCTGAGGGAGGAGATTAACTTGTTTTGACCTGGGGTCTCTCTTGCTTTTGTTTGCTATAAGTGAGATGAAATAGTCCTAATGAGCTCCTTGCAGAGGAGAGAGCCCACTGAACTGGAGAGTGTCTGCCCTGTACCCAGTGACATGGATGGCATGTAGGGCATTGTATCCAAAGAACATGCAAATATGATGACCTTTAGGTGCTACTAAAATATACATAACCCTAGTTTTCCTAACACAAAAACTGACGTGTTCATGCTATTAGCACATTCCCACTGAGCTGATGGACATCCCCAGCCCTTCCCATGGGTTCTCAGCCCACTGCAGAAAGTCAGCACTATGCACTATGACCCTCCTGAGAGTCACACCACCTTGTTTTCTGACTATGTAGTGTGTAACACGTAGCAAACTATGCTATGGAGGCCCAAGTTACTCCAGAAAGTGCCCCAAACAGAAATCCAGCTTCCAAAATCGAGTAGAAACTCTTCTATTTCTGCATACCTGTCAGATATGCAGGGAACTACTCAGGGCATCATTTCACGTCTTTCTGTGTAATGCTTTGTGACTGCAGGTTTTACCAAGTTTTTCTTCTCAGCCTGACAGCCGTGTTTTTACTAGCCACAAAGGTTACCTCCATGCTCTCCAGTGCTGAGTGGGGTGCCTGCAGGCTGTGCAGCTTGTTCAGGCATAGTGATGTAGCCTGCATCAGCCTAAGAATTTCCTCTCTAAAGAGAAAATTACTGTTTAATTCTACAGTGGCTCTTTGTACTCGTTAACTTGGGGCCCTTTCTATGCCAGATGAGGCACAACCTGGACAGGTACATCTGGGAAGGAAATACTCTGAGCAGCTCTAAGTAGAATCGAGGCTTTAAAGTAGATTTTCAAAGCATTATACATTTCATTTTGCTTAGCAGCTGGTTACTATGCCAGAGCCATGAATTACACCACTTGAAGTGATTGAATGAAGGGAAAGAATAATAATAATAAAGTGGCAAACTAGCTCAGGGATAGGCTTGGGAGTCCTATTAAACCTGAGAGGCTACAATTTCTATTCCCAGACCTGCTGGTTAACACAAGAACGAGCACCGTGTTTCCCCACCCCATTCAAAGAGTTGTACTAGGAAAAAGCTGAGGAGCAAACCAGCGACAGGTCAATCTTGTACTGTGTGGTCAGAAATTAACATGGCAGCACTCAAAAAAAGCCTGCAGCAGCGCTGGCAAGCTTTGCAAAATTTACAATTATAGCTGCAGGCTTCATTGCAAAAGAAACCAAATATGTGATATTTATTTCTGTGGAAGAATGGGAGGAGACTAATGGTAAAAAAGAGAGAGTGGGACTGTGAAAGCAGGGAGAGGGGAAGGCAGCGAACCAAGCCCTGACGAGTTTTCAGGGACCCACAGAAAAAAACCATCTAGAGTAGCTCAGATCTCAAATACCGTGCAGTGCTTTGACAGTCTTCTGGTTTATGGTGTACTTACCAAAACGTTCTTACATTTATTAGACTGCAATGTCCATTTGGCTATAGACTCTCTGCTACTTTGCTCATACTTGGACATTTTGGACACGTGACAAAAATGTGTGTAACGCATTTTTTAAAGTGTTGATTGTGCTCGTAATTTTCGAGTCAAAATATAAAATAAACATCTCTGCCCTTTCTTCCAGCAGGCAGCACAGAGATCTGCTCTCCGCGTTCTATCTGACAGGTACATTTTGTCATTTTTATGAACTATAAATTGCTTTATGAAACGTTGAGCCCTATTTATTGTGGCGTATAACTCATAATCGGATTTTGTCCCCAAAGTATCTGTGAACTGGGATGTTAAACATTTTGCATGCTTGGATTTGTCATGCATGTGTAGAGTTTATTACTGGAAAAATCACAGTCGTGTTGTATTTCATACAGAGTATGCAGAATCCCTTGTTGTGATACCAAACGAGAGATAAGAAACTTACTGCAGAAGGCATGAATGATGCAGTAAATTCTGAGCTTTAGAGTTTGCTGCGATATATCTGAGCTCGTTTTTCAACAATAAGTACTTCATTTATTCCGAGATGTTCTCTTTTGACTTTTTCCAAATCCTTTCCCTGGGAATTACTCTTCTTTTGATGAGATTATCTGTATGTTTTATGAACATAAACAATGCCCTTTTATACTCCTTGAATTTTGAGGGATTGGTATTTTGGAGGAATTTAATTCAGTTTTTTTTACTTCTTCTGGCACTGCAGCAGTGCTCCAGGCAGATAAGCAGGAGATCAAATCCTTAGATGGTGTTCAGGTTTTACTCAGCTCTTTTTCAAGCAAATACCCAATAATTTCAATGGGAAACTTGCCCAAGTGAGGAATTCAGGATTTGGGCCATAGTAAATGTTATAGTTGGGCTGTAGGTCTGCAGAGGTATTTACCTTAAATGACTTTTATGAAAGAGGATTGATTGAAATATAAGGTAGCTTTCTAAGATGATCCTGATTTCTTTTCCAGTTTTGGGAACAGGGGGAGGGAAGGGGGAGGAGAGACTGTACATTTTAGTGCCTGTGAAAAAGAACTAGCAGATTTACATTTATCCACAAATGAGGTACTGTGTCATGCAGGCTGACACAGAGTAAATTTCCCCATGCCTTGTTGGCAGCCCCCTCTGCTCCGTCTGGCCCCCCGCCCCCCGCCTCCCTGGGAATAAGCAGTAATTGACTCTGGAAGCCAGCTCAGGCCAGGATTTCTCCAGAGCAGAGCCTGTCACTTAGACTGAATTATATGTTGTGCATGGATGAATAACATTTCTCTCTACTCGGAGGCTAAGACCGCCAAAATTATCGACCTTCCTCCTCCCCGCTAAGTTTACAAACATTGTTTTGTTTAGAATTTCCCTGCCCCCTACCCCCCGAGGAAAAAAAATTCCCAAGTGAAATGTGTGGGATATGGGTGAAATCACTGGCACAGTTACAGGACACACAAGTATTTGCTGTAACTGGGATGAATGCAGAAAGAAGGAGGCATCAGAGACAGCATTCTGCACCTCTCCCTGGAGGTGCTGAAGTTCACTCAGGCAAAGCAGCTTCTGCACTTGGTGGGGGACAATACTGTGACCAAAGGAAATGTGGAGTGCTTTTTCTCACCAACCTTTCCCTGAGCTGAATGGTGAGCATTGCTGCAGAACTGCCCCTGGAGGTAGTTAACAATCTCTAAACCCTACAGTGAGCTCTTTGTCTCCCCTAAAAATAAAAGTGGTGGTGATGGATAGATGGTCTCCACCATCATGGGTGGTGAGAGAGTTGCAAGCAGGCTGCCCTCATCTTCAGGGCAAAAGGGCTTAAATGTTGCCCATCCCACCTCAGATTTAGTATTTCTGATCAGATATTCCACTCTCTTACCCTAAAAGCAGTCCCGGAGAGTACAATTTTGCCATGTGCTCTGTAAAGATTCATCTGCCAGAGGCACCCTCCTCCCCTCCTTGTGCATGGGGTGCTAGGAAGGTTGTGGGTGCACACTGAAAGAGAGAATGGGAGGGCCAAAAATCCCACACTGTGGCAGCAGCTTCTGTGTAGCCTTGGCTAAAGTGAGGATGCCTCTGACACTGATGCTCATTGCTTGTGTCCCAGTAGCAACTAAAAGCTCCTGGTCTCACACCACCAGATCTCAGCCCCAAGAGATATGGCAGCTTAAATAAGAGCTCTCAGTAATTTCAATAGTTTCGCCTGGGTTTTGTTCCATTTTGGTTTTTGATGTTCTCCAGCAGTTCTTGGTACAGTTGTTGCTTTCAGGTTCTATTAAAAAGGTAACAGCTAAACTGAAGGGGAGAGGCAGGGGAAAGAGTTTTTAAACCTGTAGCCATTGATTTCTTTAGCGTATTGCACTCAGTCTTGTTTTCAGAATGACACAGTAACCCCCAGCAGATTTATGTGCAAACACAAAGATTAGTGACCCAGAAGCTTGACTGAAACAGCTTTTCTGCTTCCAGAAGACAGGTTGCTCTGCACTTGCACTGACTGTTTTGTCAGGAAAGATGCACTGGCCCCATTAGCTTTTCATTCTCTCATGAAAAAGCTTTGGTGTTTATACAGCACAGCTTGGTTTTAATTTTATTGTTCTCTTCAGTAAAGTGATCCTAGATTGCTCAGTTTCTGGGACAGAACAGAGCAAGGACTTAACTCACATACCTTAATGGTATAGTGCTAACATATATTCAGTTGTCTGACTCTCACATCCACTGCCTGAATAGCTTTCAAATGAAGAAAAATGTCTGTAGCTAAAATATTCAGTGTGTTCTGTTGTTGTTTAATAGTAAGCAGTGTGGTTAAGCCAAGTCTTAAACCTGCTTAATCCTGCTGAGCTAAACAGATTTTATTATTGACTCACGTGGTCCCAGAACTCTGACTTTAAGCTGAAGTTAAAAGCTAATTTTTTGCAGTCTGTTCCACTAACCCAGAAGCACTTGCATGCTAGATACATTTGCAGTGGAGAAAGTGGAGAATGTCCAGCTGTAAATTACAGCTGTTTGTAGTCATACCCAAATACAACACTCATTACTATGCTTTTGTTCTTTTAAGACTGAAAAGCCCACCATGAGAGAGACTACAGAGTACTTAATCCACACATTAAATTTACTTGCACCTCATATTAATGTGCAAGATAAGATTTTCCATGAAGTAAAGATTTATAGTGGTACTAGAGCACTTTCATTCCCCCTAGCTGTTTTTATTTCTCTGGTGCAAGCCAAGTGGGTCTGCTGAAGAGTTTCGCACACTTAAAGGAGAGTGTTGTACCACCACTGAATTTCCTCTCTTAGCGTAATAAGGGAAAGATAACTTGTTCACCACAGTGCTTGGGTGGTACTTAGGAGCCATGCCTAATTCACAGTTGTGGTCTGTTATCCTTTCTGTGTACTTACACTGAAGAATGCTAGCTGTATCCCTATGAACCATGATGCAGGCATGTAGGGCAGAGGTAGAAGTGAACCTGCTCATCCCAGCAGCTATATGTCCAAGCTGGCAAGCCTGACCATCCCAGCTGATAAGGAGTCTGAGTCACTAGCTTATGCACAGTACCTGATTAGTATATCTGTCATCCAGACCTGAACTGTTAAGTACAGGCTATGATAAGCCTTTTTGGTTTCCTACTTTGGGCTGTTGATAGACAAAGCATCTCAACACTAGCATTCATTTGTCAGTGTATAAAAGCCCCGCTTATGATGGTTGGTGAGTTGAACAGCTTGTCTGAGCTTCTGTCCACCTTCCTGTCAGGCAGAAGGGATACTACTTTGTATTTCCAGGTAACCATGTCTTGTCTGTCCATGTCTGATCACATTGAAATGCAGGCTGCGCCAGGCATGAGCAGGTTTACCCTCGTGGGTCTCGCCAATTACACTTAAGATCCTGAAGGGCAAACAAATACTCCCTATAGTCTTCTGGAGCAGTAAAGGGTTTGGGGAGCTTAGCAGTGGGTGGTGTGAAGAAGCAGAGCCTAAGATCTGTGGAGAGAGAGACATTTGTGAGCACAGGTACAGCTGCACAGCCTCTTGTGGGTGCGTGCTTATGTTTAGCACTCAGCTGCAAGGAAAGTTGAATGGAAAAGGTTGACCTGGGACAATTCAATCCATTCCCCTGACCATGTAAGCAGCCACAGGATCAATGATTAGTCCAGTGTATAGTATGACTATTCTTCTTCAGACAAAGCCACATGGAGATACACCATTTGGCTAAAGGGGTCTGGAGAGCGGCTGCCTGTAAAGTATTAAGGCAACAACAGTAAGAAGCAATTTAGACTTTTAACAGCTCACTTAAAGCAGAGAAGGCAGCTGTCCAAGCAGCCTTAAAACTTTCAGTGAACTGAGCCAAAGATTTTTTGTTCTCAAGTATCTGCTTGAACTGTGATTAAGCAAAGCAGCTAAACTTGTGATATCCTCAAATAAGTAAATAGTCCAGTGGCAGATAGCAAAAATACTTAAGTGCTTCATGTTACTCACATACATATATTTGTGTTGGATTGGGTTTTTGATAACATCACCTTTCACACCATGAGAGTTCTTCACATGAGGAGCTATGTGGTTAGCTTATCAGCAGAGTGACTCAGCTATCTGGCTGGTCAAATAGACTTCACATGACAAATCTGTCTAATCAGTGACAGCTGAGGGGAAGCCTTGGCTCAGAATAGCTGATCTAGATCCCAGCAGAGAATGATGGAACTGATATTGTGGACTGTGCAGTAGTCAAAGTTTGGCTGGAGAGAGAGTACATGCACAGTGCTTACTATTACAGAAACAAACACAGCTCTCACAGTGTTAACACATTGCATGAACTTTCTGGATTGTCTTTGAGAGGACAAAGTGAATACTGCCAGCAGTATTTACAGGTTTATCATTTATGCTTTGCATGAAAGGTCATCTGTTTGGAAACAGCCCTCCCATGTGGTACAGAGTAACAAAGGGTGACTGCTGCTAACAATGACCTGGAGTTTCTAAGCTCTCCTCGCTAGAGCTTGAAGAAGGAGTAATGTCTGGCCACAACAACCCCAAGCAGTGCTACAGGCTGGGGACAGAGTGGCTGGAGAGCAGCCAGGCAGAAAAGGACCTGGGGGTGCTGGTACATAGTAGGCTGAACATGAGCCTGCAGCGTGCCTAGGTGGCCAGGAGAACCAATGGCATCCTGGCCTGTATCGGGAGTAGTGTGGCCAGTAGGACAAGGGAGGTTATTCTGCCCCTGTACTCAGCATTGGTCAGGCCACACCTTGAGTACTGTGTCCAGCTCTGGGCTCCTCAATTCAAGAGAGATGTTGAGGTATTGGAACACATCCAGAGAAGGGCGACGAAGCTGGTGAGGGGCCTGGAATGCAAACCCTATGAGGAGAGGCTGAGGGAGCTGGGGTTGTTTAGCCTGGAGAAGAGGAGGCTCAGGGGTGACCTCATTGCTATCTACAACCACCTGAAAAGAGGTTGTAGCCAGGTGGGGTCAGTCTCTTCTCCCAGGCAACCAGCAACAGAGCAAGGGGACAGTCTCAAGTTGTGCCGGCAGAAGTATAGGCTGTAGGTATAGGTATAGTTCTTCACAGAGAGAGTGATTTGTCATTGGAATGGGCTGCCCAGGGAGGTGGTGGAGTTGCCATCCCTGGAGGTGTTCGAGAAAAGCCTGGATGAGGCACTTAGTGCCATGGTCTAGTTGACTAAACAGGACTAGGTGATAGGTTGGACTGGATGATCTTGGAGGTCTCTTCCAACCTAACTGATTCTATGGTTCTATATTTTCCAGTACTGGAAGCTGTTGTGTAGTGAAAAGGGGCTATGAAAGAGGAGCCTGTGTAAAAGACTGTGGGTGAAAAGGAAGAGGTATCTCTGGGACTCTAGTTCTCTTCAGCTTGTGAGCAAGATCTGAAGCACTTGTCTATTCACTGTTGGAAGTTTTCCCATACCTTGACTGTTGCTGGTGTTTGTTTAGAATCGTTCTACCATAGCATGGAAGACATAATTTGGGGGTACTGCAACACTGCATGAGAAGATGGAGCAGAGCTGTCACAGGGAACCAAAACAGTTTTGAGTCCTAGGTAGCAATGCTAAATACTGTAATTCCCTTGGTGTTTGGCTGGGGGGACTTGAAAGAAAAGGGAAAAAAGGAGGAAAAAAAAATTAGTTAAGATGGATTTTTTTTCTTCAAGGAAGTGATAGTGTTCTGCTGTCTTGGCAGCCAAACATTACTTACCTCCTTATGCACAACCCTATGATTTCTCGAAGGCTCCCTCCCCAAAGATTCCTAGGGGAAGACCGTCAGTTCTAGTTCCTAGAAACACTGGCATTTTGAGAAACATCTATCTGATAAAAGAAAGGCCTGGCTAGTATTCTCTGATGTATTTTCTTTAGCTTGGTAGATCTTTTAAGAACCATTGTGTGGATAATTACAGAATTAACAGGAGAGGGGAAAGGGAAAAGGTGCAGGTCCATGGTCTTTCATGTATTAGTAAGGGTAAAACAGATCCCATTGCTGGCTGGCAGCATAAAGAATATGCAGAGTGCTAAGGGAAAAAGACTGTATATGTGTGCAGCATATGAAGTGCCTCAGCATATGATTAACCTCACTGGATATGTAGTAAATAGTAGATAACTGTGATCAAAAAAGTATTCATGTGATTTATCAAACTGAGCAACTGTGCATTTTGCAGTGAAGCAGGAGGTCAATCCTGAAATCTAGGGCAAGTAGAGCAATAGGAAATTGCAGGGACTAAGAAGTTAATCATACTGTTGGACTGCTTCCATCTGGTTTTGAAAGGCAGAGTCAGTACAGTGCTAGCAAGGATGCTTCACGGTAACAGATCAGGAATTAATTTTTTCAGCAAATCTTCAGCTATCATTTGCGGTAACACAGGCTTATAAAAATGTAATTTAATTTCTTGGGAATAAATCACATAGGACAAGAAGTGTAAGTGCCTTTTTTTTATGTGTGTATCTGAGGAAAATAAAAATAAAAATTGAGAGCAGGAGGAACAGCAAAAAATCTGAGAGGTAACAAACATTAACATATGAATCTTGAAAGGTGTAAATGGTCAACCAGTTAAATTGTGCAGGTAATTGTCTTTGAAAAATCAGTTTTCAGTTGAGAAACCTCCTCATTTTTATGACCCTTGGAGGCATAATCTTATCTAGCCTGTCCATCCATCCTCATCATCCTGGGTCAAAGGAGCACTGACTTAAAGTATCATTGAATTGAAACTCTGAACACCACTCTCATATATCCTGACTACATACCTATGGGCAGTGAATTTGTTAATGAATTCTGTTTTCTTTATTATTGATGTTGCTTATGATATTTCAATGAGAGATTGAACATTATGCTACCTTTGGGCAATGCCAGACCCCCTAGGCAATGAACATGTGTAGAACAAAGGGAGTTTTAACCTTGATAATAACTCCAATAGCAAAAAATTACTTTATTGGAAGAGGTAAGACGTCTGCTAGCTGATAACATTAGGCTGTTCTTATTTCGGCAGTGGGATAAGAGAATAAGAGACCTACTATGAATGATGTATTGTGCTATTTTTAGTGCTATGCTGCAAAAGGGAAATCTTATAAATACATTTGTATCTGTTTCCTGGCAGTCTGACAAAAGGGAGATCAAGTTTACGCAGCATCAGTAGCAGGAAACTGGGGACCATGCTGTTCCCACAAATCATCACACTTTCATTAGCAACTTATTTTAAGAAAAGCTGAAAATTGTAGTGAGTAGCAATACCTCAGCCTGGTCCAGCTACGTGACATAATTGTGGGGCTTTTAACCCTTGTGAATTGTGCCCTAGCTGTAGCTCAGAGAGTCTGTAGAGCAGGTGCAGTAATACTAAGGAGAAATTTCAGTTCCCTTTTGGTGAGGCAGTAGTCCATGCTACTGATGGGAATTCCCCTCTTGAAGCTTTAATTGTTCAGTAATCAGCCAGGTACAATAGGGCTTTCTGGCATCAGCTGCATAGATGACATGCTCACTTCAGCTGGCTTTTATGGCCTTCTTGCAAAGGTGGCCCTTGGCTCTTTGAGGGATGAGAAGGACAGAACAAAGAAGCAGAACAATGTCCAATTTCTTTTTCATGGGAAAAACAAACAAACAAACAATCAGCATGTGCAAACTGAAAGAAGCCCTGTGATTTCCCCATGAGGATTAGTGTGAGATGCCCCTGCAAGGAGATCACATTGTCATGATCTGAAATACTTTGCTCTCCCATGTAGTCCTATCCAGATGTCTTCTCTTTTTTTTTCATGGCTGTCTCAGTTGTCATGTAAGTTGCAGGAAAACTTTTATCCTTTCCTGTCTTGGAGAAGAGTTGGCTTTATTCTGGCACTGGGGAAGGGTTCACACTGTTCTGGGTTTCTTGCATTTCAGTGAAAGAAAATGTGTGATCTTTTAACAGCCTGGGTTTCTTCCTAGAAAGAAAATGGAACATTTATGAAATCTGACAGGACTCTTAAGATGAAGGAACAGCTTCCTGCTTAGCTATTTCACATATGCTGGTGTAAAGGTACAGCAGCAGTCCAGTAGGGTCCTGGCATGGTGTGATCGACCAAATTGTATACAAATGCTTTGCCCTGATAAATATCACAGCTGAAAAAAATCAGGCATGTTTGGTAGCACCTCTAGACGAGTCTTTCACTAAAAATGCCTTGGGAAAGACTCCCATACAGAACTTCTTGAGTAAAGGATCAGATTCAGAAGCTATTTTCATCTCCTCCAGAACTCTTATTCCTTTGGCAATGTTTCCATTTTACTCCCTTATCAGAAAGAACCAGTGCAGGCTAGGTAATATATGTGGGCAATCTCATGGCTACCCATGATTTTGGGCCCAAAAAATGGCATTTAAGTCTCCTGAGGACCATCATCTGTACTCAGAACCAAATTCCTACTGAAGTCTGTGAAGAGATGGATACTCTTCCATAGGTTCCCATCAGTTTTGGAGATCCTAGAGATTGCAAAAGTCTCAACCTATCCATGGAATTGTTTCTTTTCTTCCTTCTATTAAACAAAACAAAACCAAATAACCAAAACATCCCTTTTTTTCTGGGCAGTGCCTTGAAATCTACATACTGAAGTAAGGCCACATTTGTAAAATTTCTATGCCACTCAGAGCTTCCAAAGTAGCAGCTTGACCCTATGTTCCTGAGATACCCAGAGGCCAAATTAAAATTCTTGAGAGTTTTGGGTGAGTGAGGAATGTTACACTTAGTTTGAGCTGGTTAAAGAGGAATACTCCTTCCATGCATGTGAGAAGTCTTCTATGCAGACATCAGGAGGTGTATTTATGCACATTTCAGCCAAAGCTGACAAATTGGCTTTGCAGGCAAACTTGTTGGATTACCCAGTTTTTTTGTGGCTGCAGGGAGCATTCTTTCTTGCTAAATGTGAAAACTAAGTAGAAAAATTGGAAACTTCTTGTTTAGTTTGACTGGGATCTTTTTTTCTGCATGAAATGAAAGTTTAAATAATACTTATTTGCTTTTAACATTTTGAACCCCACAGTGGTTCTCATTGTGGTTCATCAGTGGCTGATAGGTGCACACTAGCAATGATTCGTGCTTTACATTGACTGTAGACTTCAAAGTCTACTTTAACCTTCAGTGATCAGATTTTCACCAGTGCAAAATGAAATAGCTTCACTGATTTCAGTAGTGTTATCCTAATTTCCACCCACTGAGATTTTGACCTCAGCTCTTTGGAAATATTTCCAGCTTTTGAAAATCACATCACTCACTATTTGCACTTTCAAAGATTGCACAAGTGAATTATTTTGAAGGAATACACTTGACAAGTGGTTCAGGCAATTGGGATTCAGTTATGGTTCTGCTCCAATTCAGTCTGACTATCAGCTGCCTTGACACTGTTATTGGTAACCTGATGAGTAGGGCTGCAGGGAAGGTACTCAGACTTCTGAACTACTGGTGCTTTTTTAATGCAAACCATCACCCCAAAATCTCAAATGGCTCATTTTCCAAAGTTGCAGGGTTTTTTGCTTAGTCAGCATTTCCAGAAGGTCTATCTGGTGACGTTTTCTTTACAGGTTATCAGAACGAACACTGCTTTGTTTATATTTTATATTACAGTTGGACTTAATGCTCTAAAAGGTCTCTTCCAACAAAAAGAATTCTATGATTCTAAGATCTTTCATTATTATGACCTGGGGCTATTTAGTCTTGGAAAGGGAAAATTGAGAGGAGAACTTACTAATGTTTATAAACATCTGAGTGATGAATTTCAAGAGGGGCCTAGTCTTTTTTCAATGGTGTGCTGTGATAGACAGCAGGCAGTGGATACAATCTTAGAACACAGGAAGTTCCACCTCAGCATAAGGAGAAACTTTTAACTGTAAGGCTGACAAAGCACTGGAACAGGCTGCCCAGAGCCTGCTTTACTCTAGAGATTTTCAAGACCCATCTGAATGTGTTCCTGAATGACCTGCCCTAGGTGATCCTGCGTTGGCAGGAGGGTTGAACTCTATGATCTTCAGAAGTCCCTTCCAACCCCTACCATTATATGATTCTTTTGGAGTTCTGTTTCAGGGAAAGATTTAGAATTGGAGAATTTTGGTTTAGACTGAAATGGCATGAAATTCCCCTCAAAATGAAAGACTTTCCTTCTCTTAAGAACTCTGTTTATGCAGACTGCCCTTTTTGTAGTCAGAGAGGGACCAGATGATATTATGGATGTGTGCTTTCATTTGGTTTTGACTTATACATAAAATTAAATCTGACTTGAAAGTGAGTGTAAAGAGTCTAAGTTCAGACATTACAATTTTATAACCTGAAAAATTATATCATTTTGAAAAACAGACACAAATATAAGTTACTTAAATTAGCTATTTTCGTGACATATGTTATCTGTAATATATTCTGCAATCTTCTGGCATTTTGGCAAATAATAGAATTATTTATTTCAAAGGCAGGCTGTGATGGTTTGGATGTTCCCCACCCCCCCACACTTTATAAATCACCCAGACTAGACTCAGTCGGCTCTGGAAATATGAATGAAACTTATTATTTACAGCTAGCACAATATACAAGCAGATATTTACAGTATATACAGTTATAGACAGAAATATACAAGGTAAAAGGTAATACAGAAACACAACTCCCCTCCCAGAAACCTGAGTCCCTAGGAGGGGCTCTCAACCACCCCTGCACCTTCCCCCGTGCCCCTCTCAACCTTACCCCAGTCCCAAGGAAGAATGGAGGTTTGGCCAAGAGGTTAAGAAGCAAAGGTTGGTTAGGCCAAATGGAAGGTGAGGTTAGGGAGTAAGATGTTGCTCAGCCAGCAGCCCAAGCGAGAGTGAGAGAAAATGGCGAGAGTGTTATCTAATGTTTTCATTTCTTCTTCAGCAAGACTCTGAGGGGAGTAGACATCACCATTGTTTTCCTTTCACAGCCTGCAATCTAATTCTTCTCACCAAAACATTCTAGCTAGCTTCAAACTAGCACACAGGCATTTTATACCTAATGAAGTTTACTTCACATACCAATGTATCTTCTGTGTTAGATTGCTATAGAGATTTTTAAGGTCTTTTTAATTCTTGACTCAGGTGCAAAACTTTTCTTCATTCTGAAGGACTGCCTCTCATACACATTCACACACAATAGAATAGGACCTTCTCTATGTAAATGTGGCAGACAAATAATTCACAAATAACTGTAACTGTTTACTGGCACAAACAAGCATAACTGTGCCAAATGAATACTTTGTCAAATAAAAAAACAAGTGAGCAAATTTAAAGAATCCCATGATCCTGATTTACACAAAGATGCAAATCATCCCAGAAGATCCATAGAGACCTGCCAAGTAAATTTCTTGCTCTGTAATGATCCTTTGAGACACTTTAATATGCTTTTGCAAGGATGTGCTCTGGCCCTGGCATCACGCATACCCAGGGAGGTCTGTGTTGTTTCATACCCTAGCAGCTAATAGTTGCTGACAGTGCAGGTGCTGGCAAGGGGACAACTAAAGCCTGGCTCCCAGCAGCCCAGGACTTTGCTTGCCATTCCCATCTTTCTTTTCTTCTGTCCTACAGCCTCTTTAGAGACAAAAGAGGAAAATCAGACACAGAGCTTCTGTAACAGGCATCTTCCCAAACTCAACCGCAGATCTCCCGTGTTTCCCAAGGGGACTCAGTCCCAGAGATGCTGTCACTGGCTTGCTTTCTGCACCTCATGGAGTCTTTCTGTCTTGCTTGCCCAATCTTCCCTTTCCCCATTCTTGCAAACCATCCTCACCCCACTGGAGTGCCTGAAGTCCTCTCCCAGCCCACCATCTGCCACGAGTCTCCACCAGCTGCCTCTAGTCTCAGGACCACCTACAGGGGACATGCCTCACTGCTTGGAGTGTCATGAGTGAAGCCTGGAAGAGGCTACCCAAGCACCACCCACTGCTGAAATGTTGATATGGGCCCCATCGTTGAAGGGGTGGGACATAAACCATCTGGATAGCAGTATTGCCACCCACCTAGCCAGGGCTGCTCCTTGGCTGCTGGCAGCCACAGTGGTGCAGCCATGCCATCAGCTGGGCATGAAGAGATTTCTGTCTGCACCTTGAGTCTTCTCCATTCAGTCCCCTGCTATAACTATCACTCTTCCTGCTAATGATGCCTTCAAATACGGATTCCTGAAGTCAATTCTTTTAAGGTCATGATGTCCTTTTTCCTAAAACTTAAGAAGCTCAATACTGACTATGTGGAGGTAGAGTGGGTTTGTAAATGTTTGTATCTCTGGTATTAGTCTTTTGACAGCAGACACTAGGACAATATTTCCCACATTAAAAGGGCTCTTGGGGCGGGTTTAGGAACTCTGGCCAGGCAAAAATAGTTGCCTGAAGGAAGAGTAAAAACCTTGGAGAATTACCAGACATTTTTAAAAAATTTTCAGTTAAATGGAGTTTGCAAACTTTGCCCTGAAAAGAGATCTGGTCATGACCTACTATAAATCTTGTATGGCCATTTAAAACCTCACAGTGCTCTGGTTAAACAGCATTTCACCAGACAAAACCTCCAGGGCATGGGGACATTGCTGTGTTTTTCCCTTTTCAAGCTTGTATATTGTCCCCGTAACATATTGCCAGTGTTCACAGGACCAAATGAGGCTGTGGCCTTTCTTTAATGTACTCAGAGCTCTTGTGTCAAGAGCTTGTGAGGTCAACAGGAAAACATGGAGTGAAATCTTGGCTGAGTCTCGGTCTTTCCCATGCTTCCTGGCAATTTCCAACTTCTCAGTCTATTGTATTCACTTAGTAAGATAGAGCTTGTCCCCTGTTCAATGAGAAAAGAAAATAGCTAGAAGATCTAAGTCTCAGAAAATGAACAGTTTTGTGAAAGCCTGGCAGATTCCCAGTCTGCTGAACCTAATAAAAGGCACACTCATTTTTCCAGCTGGAAACACTTTGGTCCAAAACACCCCTCATGCAAACACCTCCTGGGATTTCTGGGAAGAGATACAGTGTACAGAGAATCGTGCTGGACTTCCAACTTGTCAGTTGCCACTGAATTTTCTGAGTATTGTGGTTTCCTAATTAGTTATAAGGCATTGAATGATGGTGCAACGTGCCAGTTTGACGCCTGATAATCTAGGAATTTCTGCCTTGTGTTGCAAGCATATTTGTCCCTCCCCTGGAGCGTTGCGTTACCCCCATGTATATTCTTTATGATTGCAGACAAAGGACGACGTTAAAGCAGATGAGTGCCTTAGCATTTGATGTGGTTAGCTAATCTGAGCAAACACAACATTATTTTCTAAGAAATGTATTTTATTTTTCTGTTTGGTCAGAATTTATTAGTTTATTATTAAAGCCATTTATTAGTATTATAAAAGCCAGGACAGAAAATTTCTGTCACAGTCACTGTACATCGCTGTGCTCCTCTGTTTCTCTGAGGTCTCCCAGGTTGTTTAGACCGGTTTATTATCACAGAGTTGTCCTACTCAAAATACTAGGTTGTTTTTATGGCCAAAAGTCAGCTATGGAGGAGCAGTAAATTGGGAATCTGGTTTGAATTGTTTATATGCTGGTAATTTACCACATCAGCCTTTAAATACAGTGCAGCAAACTCTATGAATACCTTTGGTTAAATGAGGGAGTGTATTCCCACTGGTGCCACATGGAGAAGACATACTGCAGTGTCACAGCACACTCCTTGGCTGCTCTGGAGTTGCAGTCCATAAGAACCATTGACTGCAAACTCCATAACTGCATGGAGTCTAATCCCTTTTCCAGTGAATCCAAGAGGTGCAAGGAGGAAGAAGTGGTGCAATGTGAGTCATCTGGCCAGTGTGAAAAGGGAGATCACAGAGGGAAGGTGAAATCTGGAGGGAGAAAAGACAAGCCTCTGTTCAGTTAAGAAATTCTGTGCTACTTTTTATTAAAGCCATGCCATGCCTGAAAGAATGGATTTTATTTGACTGTTTTCAGGTTGTGATAGGCTGCGGTTTGAGTCAAAGCTTAGCTTGTGCGAATGTTTAGGGTGCTCAAATGCATTTTCTGTGCTTGTAATGAAAACAGTAATAAACCCCAAAAATAGCTGCCTTTTTTTTTCCAGAAGTGACACTCAGCTCACCTGGCAACTGAAATTCCAAAACTAGCAACATGTGTTTCCAAAGCTAAAATGTAAACAGAGTTTGCCTAGTTACTAAGCAATTGCTTTAGGTTTCACTCACACCTGATAAAGAGCTTGTTAAATATATCATTGCAACCTTGGGGGTTTCTATTATTATTCATAGAATCATAGAATGAACCAGGTTGGAAGAGACCTCCAAGATCATCCAGGCCAACCTAGCACCCTGCCCTATCCAATCAACTAGACCATGGCACTAAGTGCCTCATCCAGTCTTTTCTTGAAGACCCCCAGGGATGGTGCCTCCACCACCTCCCTGGGCAGCCCATTCCAATGGGAAATCACTCTCTCTGTGAAGAACTTCTTCCTAATATCCAGCCTATACCTACCCTGGCACAACTTGAGACTGTGTCCCCTTGTTCTATTGCTGGCTGCCTGGGAGAAGAGGCCACCCCCCACCTGGCTACAATGTCCCTTCAGGTAGTTGTAGACAGTAATAAGATCACCCCTGAGCCTCCTCTTCTCCAGGCTAAACAGGCCCAGCTCCCTCAACCTCTCCTCATAGGATTTGTGCTCCAGGCCCCTCACCAGCTTCGTTGCCCTTCTCTGGACATGTTCCAGCACCTCAACATCCTTCTTGAATTGAGTGGCCCAGAACTGGACGCAGTACTCAAGGTGTGGTCTGACCAGTGCTGAGTACAGGGGAAGAATAACCTCCCTTGTCCTACTGGCCACACTGTTCCTGATGCTAGCTAAGACAGCATTTAAATAGCTTAGTTTAAATGGTTTTAATCTAGATACCATCTTGCAGGGGTGGAGTTATTTATTTGTTTGCGAGGCCACATGGCTGGGAAATATCTTATTTAAGCTACATACATCTTTAGTTAACATGACTCATGTTACAACTGGACTGAATAAATCAGCCCTGTATACTAGAAATAAGCAAACAAATGTAAAGCACATAACCATATTAGTAGAACCACAACAAAGTAATTAACAGCAGACACACAGTCATCAAATCAAGGTCACAATTAGGACTTGAGGGAATGAATCAGGGCTTTGAAATATAAAACAAACGCATTTCAGTGCAGAAGGCAATCATCTTTAAATTACAAGCTTGACATGAGATGGAACTACATCCATTTTGTTTTGCACCAGGAAAAATTGAAGAGAAACCAGCTCATGTTTTGACCAACCTTCTCACAAATGTTCCAATCAGTGCAACATATTGAGGAAGACAATCAAAGAGTATTTTCTTCAGTCCTTGCCAGTGGTGCACAGAAGCCTGGTGCTGTTACAGTTGAGCCTAGGGAAGTACTCTCAACAGCAATGCTTAGCTTAGCATTTCCTTCTCATGTCGCATGACTATCATGTATGATTATTCTTCAGCTCTTACCCTCTCCTGACCATCAAACTCAAATCAGAGTTTGAGGTCACTCTGAAAATCATATGCTGTTGCAGCTTTTAAATTATTGATGCAACATTTATGGAAGTACTTTTTGAGGGATTACCAGGTTAAGAACCATGAATTACTATTGGAATAATTCACAAGCAGTAAATGACAGATTTAAGAATCTGGCATGTGCTGCTAGGTTTGGAAACAATGAATGGTTTGACTTGTGTTTTTAGCCTAAGGATCATTATTACACGTGGTGGCTAACTGTCATCACAACACAACCAGTGTAATGACAGAGGTTAAAGCTGGCAATGTTTCTCATAGCCCCATCATTTTTTCTGCTCACTTAACTGCATAGGTGGAGCCTCATTTTCTGGATATGGTCAATACAAACTGGTGATTAGTTTGTAGATCACTGCTGAATATACTCATGGCCTTGCAGGTGGTAACTACCGGCTGAAGTGCAGTGCACCAGTCTCCTGCATGGTCTGTGTCCCAGTGATTAACGACAGCCTTCCCCTGCAGGGGAAGCATTTAAAACCCATGCTCAGCAGGAGCAACTCCTTGAGGCTAGCTAATAACCTCATCAGCACAGTCTCTCCAAGCGTTCTCTAATAATAGTTGCTTCTTTACCTTAAGTTTGGAAGCTGATAGGAATCTGTTCACAGCTGGCTCTGATGACTTTGAGTCTAAGACCACAGCTGGCCTTTGTTCTTTTTGTCTGATGAGTTCCAGTAGTCATTAAACAATGTTTTCTCAGGTCTACTTCAAATCTGGGCCAGTGTATCTCACAACACTTATTCTTGTGCCACACTGGCCATGGTGTTTCATCCCATAAAAATCAGTGATGTCAACATGAATCATTAGTTGCTGGATTTGTACAGTGTCAGACTTACACAGACTATATAGTCAGTTGGCTATGTTGCTTTTTCTTGTATCTAGACTGAGGCTGGAGAGCCCAGAGCAAGTCTGCAAAGTTTTAGTCCATGAGATCATCCCAGTAATTTACTACTCCAGGCACTGTCTAACTTTATTTCCCCATGTTAAATAATTGCAATATTGTTTCTTTAAAACCCTTGACAACAAAAATAGAAACAACCATAAATAATCACAGACATATGGAATTGTTTTGAGAAAGAAAGTAAACTGCTGAAACTCCTTAAAAAATGGACATCTACCAAGGAAACCCCACTAGCCTCTTCGACAGTCTGCTGTAAAACTTTTTACTTGCTTTGATGTTGCTTGTAATTTATACTCCTCAGAGGCTCTTAGATGAAGGAAATAATCTATTTTAATAATGCAAAACCGTCTTCTGGCCACTCGAGATGGGAATTCCTGCTCTGTTTCCTGTGTCTGTCTGAGAGGGCCAAAGTGGGAAACAGGGCTTAAAAATTCCACTGCTGTTGGTGATCAGAGCTGTGGTATCTGAAAGGTCTGCCCAACATTACTTATCTCTCACTGGTAAGGTTACATGTTTAGGAAAGCTGTCTTTTTAAGGTCACTCTCCACAGAAGTGTTATTTCACTATATTAGTTATTCATAAGGATAAGTTATGTGGTGACAATTATAGTATGAAAGCAATTATTGAAATAGTCCCTTTAATTCAAAATTATTTTAATTATTAGTGATATCTGTCTTCCTTTTTTTTTCCCTTCTCATTTCTGTGCTAAGTCTCTTCATGATTCAAAAATTGCCACTAGGCTATCACCTTTGGTAATTGCCATTCTCTGAGCTGAGTGAACAAAGGAAAAATTAAACTGGAGTGTGGCAGGCAGGCAGAATACGAAATATATGTTCCTACAGGAAAGCTACTCTCCTCCTAATTACCCTGCAATTGCCAGGTTCAAAATGTAATTTATGAGCACCATAGATAGAATGGCCACATTAGTCCATTATTTCATGATGATCTTTTCTGCTCTCGATTTCAGAAAGGAAGGATTTTGCAGCTCTTGATGCACTGGCATTGTCATCAGCTGCTCTGGGCAGTAATGAGAGCTAACTGAACTTGAGACATATCCCCAAAAATATGTAAAGCAGTCTCCTCACAGCAAAGTTTTATGGAAGGATGGAGGTGCTGTAAAGTACAGTTAAATAAATAAAGCATGACCTGATGGTCTGCCTCAGACACTGCTGACCACATTCAGAAACAGATTCAGAAATGTTTGAAGGAGAAAGAAGTTTTCCATCCTGTGGCTGATGCTGCTGCAGCTTTCACCTGCTATAAAATACAACAATGCAGGATGCAGTAACACCTCCAGAGTCCATCTTACTCTAGCAAGCGTGGAGTAGCCTTCAAATGATGGAGTGGTGGGTAAAGCTGCTAACATATGTTATGTAGCTGGCACATGGTTTCAACTATAGTGTCTATACCCAAGGACAAGTCTACACTTCAGTCAAGCTGGGACAATGACTTACGTAGCTACACACAACAGGGGGGCACTCACAGCCAAACGGAGCTCAGAAACAATTCAGTGCATGTGTAGTTATCCAGCTTCTTGGGTGGGCTTCCTACCCCACTGAGCTTTGTGTTCTCAGAGTTTGTGGTACCTGAGCTAGTCCTACAAGGTCCCACAATGGCTGAGGAAGGAAGGCACCTCTCTGGATCATCTAGTTCAATCCCTGCTCAGAGCAGTCATCTGAAACAATTTCTTAGGGCTGTGTCCAGCTGGATCTTGAATATTTTCCAGGATGGAGATTATACAACGTCTCTTGGCCAAATGTTTCAATGTTTGACCATTCTCACAGCAAAGAAAACCCTTCCCATATTTCACTTTGCACTCTTTGCATCTTGTCACTGGGCAGCACTGAGAAGAGCTTTCTTTTGTCTTCTTTGCATCCTCCTATCAGGTATTTATCCCTTGCAGCCATCTCAACCTCTCCTTAGGTTAAAGGTGTTCCAATCCCTTAATTATCTTCATGGCACTTTGCTAGAGTCTATTTTTTACTGAGGATCCCAGACCTGGATTAAGTACTTCAGATGGGTTTCACTAAGACTGAGCAGAGAGGAGACCCAACACTTATCTTTCTTCCCAAGATGAGGCTTGTCTAGCAGTGTTTAGAGTCATATCAGGGTAGCATAAGAATTCCAAAACAGCTACTCTGTTGCTGCAGTGACTATGGAAAACCATACTTTTCCTGGAAATCTGTCCAGGAAATCCTGGAAAACCATACTTTTCCTGTCTCCTGAAAAGCTTTTGTATCAAATCTTCTGCTTTTCCCCAGACGTTTCCCAGTGGCAGGCAGGTGATCTGGTACACTTTTAAAGAAATATAGAATTATATATCTTCACAGCTGGACACTGAACTCCTAACACCAACACACATCAACTCCTACACCTTTAACACTCTTCCTGCTGGATCACATCGCTGAGCATAAATGGATGCTCTGAACAGACCCACCACTCCATGCAGCACAGCCTAGGTCATGCAGGAGCTCAGACAGGAAAAGGAGCGTTTGAGTTACTTACAGTAAGACCAGAGTGCCAGAAAGAGAGTATTCGCTTAAGAGCAGGGAAAGAAGGTAGCAACAGCTTGCTGCAGTGCTGAGAGGGAGAAGCAACACCAATTAGCAATATTTATTCCCGTTTCCATGCCCTCTCCTCACTGTCATGTGTGCATTTCCTTTCTGCCTCCCTGAAAGAGGAGGGAGAGCAAAAGATATATTGGGGAATAGGCAAAGGCACCTAGGCATAACCTTAGTCATGCTGTAAATTCATTAAAAAAAAAAAAAAGATGCATGACAGTTAATGAACAGCAAAGTACAGAAGATGTGGATTGAAAGGAATATTGGGAGATATATGTTTAACTACATCAGGACACAGCATCTTGTAAGACCAGGGTTTTTGTACTAAAATGTCATATGTTTCTAGTGCTTTTCCCACTAGTTGGTAGCATGTTTCACAGAAGTAAAGGGCTGATAACATCTTGCAGGAGAGTGCAGATGAGGAGCCACTGAGTCCAGACATGTTGGTACCACATTCCAGATTAATAAACTAAATAAATTTATATTTACATTATCATCTATTTCTGCCTTCCCTCATCATCTGTGCGTGCATGAACAAACCTCAGGTTTGCTTTTCATGAATGATACTTAAGGAAAGGATGAAATGCACATTTTGATATTTCCTTTGAGTTGTAAAGGGCTGTTTGTATAACTCTTTCTTTAACACAGATTTATATATTTGTGCTTATCATATTTATTCATTGTTTTTCACAGGCCACATTTTACCAGTGGAAGGCACAGCAAAGTGCTCTCACAGCAAAGACACAAACAGGGCTCTGACCAACCTGATCTAGTTGAAGATGTCTCTGCTCAATTCAGGGAGGTTGGACTAGATTGCTTTTAAAGGTCCCTTCTAATCTAAAGCATTCTGTTATTCAGTGATTCCAAGGTTACTAGTAGGGGCTGCTTTATGTTTTAAAATCTTTCATTAAGTGGCTACATACTGCGTTGCTGGGTGATAGTGGATCAGATCCCAATATTCTTACTAGACAGACTTAGTCCTGATCTTCACGGGTACTTCAGGCCACACCTTGAGTACTGTGTCCAGTTCTGGGCCCCTCAATTCAAGAGAGATGTTGAGGTGCTGGAACGTGTCCAGAGAAGGGCGACAAAGCTGGTGAGGGGCCTGGAGCACAAACCCTATGAGGAGAGGCTGAGGGAGCTGGGGGTGTTTAGCCTGGAGAAGAGGAGGCTCAGGGGGGACCTCATTGCTGTCTACAACTACCTGAAAGGACATTGTAGCCAGGTGGGGGGTGGCCTCTTCTCCCAGGCAGCCAGCAAGAGAACAAAGGGACACAGTCTCAAGTTGTGCCGGGGTAGGTCTAGGCTGGATGTTAGGAGGAAGTTCTTCACAGAGAGAGTGATTGGCATTGGAATGGGCTGCCCAGGGAGGTGGTGGAGTCACCATCCCTGGAGGTGTTCAAGAAAAGCCTGGATGAGGCACTTAGTGCCATGGTCTGATTGACTGGCTAGGGCTGGGTGCTAGGTTGGCCTGGATGATCTTGGAGGTCTCTTCCAACCTCGTTGATTCTATGATTCTATAAAGTGCAATACTACTAAGCCAGAATAAGGAAACTGTCTGGTCAGAATGGGAGAAGTTGCTAAGACTGCACCACAGACAAATATTCAACAGCTGAAAACTGGTTTTCAAAATCCTGTATTTTGAGCTATTATGTCAATAATAGGGAAATGACATATCCTGGGCAACTCCTTCTGAAAACCTATTAAAATAGTTTTGCATGTTGCTTGTAAACTGTCTGTACTTAGATCCGGAAGGAGAACAGAAGAACCTTCTGTAAGTCTTCAAATAATCTCAAACTAATTAGCTTTTAACATCTTATTTGCTACAGTTCTGGGCTTTATAAGCTGTTCTGCTTGCCATTCCTGCCTCTGCCTAATGTCCTCTGTAGAACAACTATGCTTTTTTTCCAGGCATTTGTCATTTATTGAAACATATAAAAGAAAGCACTTGTTTTCTTTAACTAACAGACCATCTAAATGCTGCTCTGCATGGAGAGTGATATATGCTGACAAGGAGTAGAAGTCAAATTTTCTTTATATGGTTCTTTATGGAGAACAAACCTACTTAAAACAAGATTCTTCTCAAGTCAGCATATTGATTAGAGCTGACGGGCCGAAAAGACCTTTGGGAGACAACAGAATATGGCTTGAGTCAAAGAGTAACGCTAAAGCTGGCAGCAGCAGCATTAAGAGTCAGTAAAACCTGAGAGAGTTTGTCTCACGATGAAATTTATTGCACCCATTTGGACAGCCATTATGGTAGTTAGTAATTTTATCTGCACAAGTTCATCTGTATTTGGAATCTCAGAGCTTAGCGAGAGGTCTTGCAAGACAGAACTGTACCCAGGGCCCTACTGACTGAGGCAAAGGACTGCTGTGCTGAAGTGAGGTTTGAAAAATACAAAAGGCTGTCCATTTAGGTGGCCAGCTGCAGTATGAGTTATCTTAGCAGTAATTCTGAAGTAAATGTGATGGCAGGCCAGTGCAGATGAAGATTTTGCTAGTCTCCACTGCAGTGATTGCCTTCAGTGGCTTGATGAAATTGTTGCTCACAAGCAAAAAATGACTGTTTTCTTGGATAGAAGTAACCAGGCTAATTTCTAGAGAAGCAGTATCAAATTTCCCTGATGAGACATTTTGAAGATGGTGGATTAATGCCACTGTACAGAACATTTTGCATTGCTCCTTTATCTAACCTTATTTCTGAAAGTAATGTGACTGATGTTCCATATCATCAGTGATGATCTGTTCCAGTGCTTTACCTTTGAAACATCTCTCCTTGTGGGTTGAAACCTGTCCCACCAAAGACCAAGCTACTGGAATCGCCTTCAAAACATTAGTGAAGGATCTGTCCCTGAGATAGGTGGTACTGATATTATTGAATGTCACGGATAATCATCTTTTAATAGTCCTCTAATGAAACAGTGGAGTGCTGAGTTGGGAGTGGATATAGATCTTCATATTGCATACCACCCCCAGTCATTAGGGCAATAGGAAGGAGTTGACTGAACCTTGAAAGGGAAATTATGAAGAGGAATCTGAACTAAGCCCTCCTTGTTTCCCATACAGACCACAATGTGCATGGTGTTGGGCACATCAGGCATGCCATTTACGTGATCCTTAGGATCCAAAATTCCCTCTAATCTTTCAGAGATTATCAAGAGCTGTATCAAGATTCGATTGAGAGGATCTGCTTCTACCTTGATTTAAATCAGCTACATGCTGATTTAAGTCTTTTAAAGTTCTGCACCATAGGTGGAGTCCTGCCTGTATGAGTCACGTCACTTCATTGTTAACAAAGTCAGAGCATAACTTGGTTGAGGTCACTTTTTGCCCTCTGCATTTCCATACATTCTCCACTAAATTAGAGCCTTTATCCCTGTTTTCAGTGGTGTAACATCTCATTTTTTGTTTGTTTGCTAAAGCACAAGAATCTCTCCTGCTGTCATATGTGACATCATGGTTTTGTGAGAAATAAACCTCTGTGGAGATCTTCCACTCCTTTGAAGGGCCATCAGTCCAGAAGTCATTCTTCAGATGTTAAAATTCAGCATCTTGAGTCCTTCTCTGTAACAAAAAAAGACTTGTGTGGAGTCTCATTACATCTTTACTTGCACATTTTCCCACTCAAATGAGACCTTCTGACAACTGAGCCCTGAGCTCTTTGTCTTCATCTGACTTATCGGGCAAACCAAATAAATTCAGGGATGTTCTTAACCCATGTAATGGGACATGGAACAGAGCTCATCTCTAGTGATATTTACCTTCTTCAGTGAACTTAAGTAATCTGATCTCCTCTGAACAAATGAACTCATGTTCTCTGGAGACCATTGACATGTGTATGCAGCAAGCCGTGATGCTGCCAGGAAAGGAACTTCCTCAAAGTTAAAAAGGGAGGAGAGATGGATGGAAAGTAACAGTGTCCAGAAGAATGCTCTCAGTTATTACAAGGATTCAGTGAGTGACAAAAAGATATCCAAAGTTTCAATATTATTAGATACAGAAAAGCTATGCCTGAGCACACTCTGACACTAGTACCATTTGTCTACAAGTGCTCAGAGGAGTCCTTTTTCATTCTTGAAAAGTCTGACTATTTTTCTTACCCCTTCCATGGGCCTTTTGATCTTACATGAGAGCTGAATTCCTAGAGGAGAAGACAAAAAGATGTCTTTCCCAAGAGAGTCCTTTGAGGAGCACTTATTCTGGAGTATAGTTCTCACTCTTAACCACCATGAAGGGGAACCTTCTTATATCAGGGGCATTAAAGGTCAATAGAAGTGTGTGTTCTACATTGCCTTTCAGGTGTGTAATTCAAAGACACTATGTCTGATTTTCCATCCAGCAGCAGAAGCTGGTCTCAACGAGAGAACAGAAAGGTCTGTTATCTGGTTCCTAACATGAATATAAGGTTCCAAACATGATCAAGCTGATGAAAGGGGGAAATAAAACATATAGAGTACTGTGGTGGTTTCGGTGCTACCCCGCCCCCCCACACTTTTAGAAGGTACCCCAGCTAACTCAGTCGGACTCTGGGAATATAAATGAAGGTATTTATTTACAGCTAGCACAATATACAAGCAGATATTTACAGTATATACAGAAATATACAAGTTAAAAGTAATACAGAAACACAACTCCCCTCCCAGAAACCTGAGTCCCCAGGAGGGGCTCTCAACCACCCCTGCACCTTCCCCCTGCCCCTCTCAACCTTACCCCAGGCTTAAGGAAGTAAAGATGTTCAGCCAAGAGGTTAAGAAGCAAAGGTTAGTGGCAGTGAGGTTAGGGAGATGCAGCTCCGTCCAAGCCCAGCCAGAAAGTGAAAACAAAATGGCGAGAGTGTTATCTGATGTTTACTTTCTTGTTCCCATACCTCTCAGCGAGACTGTGAGGGGAGTAGACATAACCATTGTTTTCCTTTCACCGCCAATTATCTGCTTTTTCTTACCAAAACATTCTAGCCTGCTTCAAACTAGCACAAGTACATATGAAGGAAAATACACAAAAGACATTGTCCTGTATCAGCGGGGAAATCAAAAGCAACATTCTCTACAACTTCATCAATTTATTTCTGCCCCTACACTCTCTCATCCCCACAAAAGTTTCTGTAGAAATGGTTTTCTGATTTCACACTGGAGGCAGGACAGTGGCTGCTCAAAGTCTATTCTCAAAGCTGTTCATCATTCTCCAGGCCATTGGTCCAAGGACATATTACAAGGACAGTACAGGGCACATGGGCTGTGCCTGTCACTTTTTCCCTTCAAGTCACCTTGCTTTGAACTATTAAGAGACTAATTATAGTGCCAAGGTTAAAAAAATAAAACGAAACACCACCTTAAACAATGCTCTTTTACTAAAGGGTTAACTTTAAACTTTCCTGGACCAGGGAATCTCTCTGCTCATATTCAGCTCATGCAAGGTCAATGGCAAGCACACCAAGGAAGTCAGAGTTGCTTTATTTTAATTGTGAGCAGGTCAAATAAAACACTGCTGATGCTCCATTTATCTGGAGTGACAAGCAAACACTTGGCAGTGGTGGAAAGCATACACTGGAATCTGGCACCAGGCTCCTAGCACAGCTGTCAGCCTGCTGACTAATCACTTCATCCCCACACTAATGCTGCTCCAGGTCTATTGGACCCTTTCATCTCAGATACTCTGGCCCACACTTCTCCTCATAGAGCTATTCATACAGAGATGTCATTATTAATTGTTATGTAGCTTTTTTTTTAGGAGAGGGGTTTTAGCCAAGGGTTTTTTTCTAGTGGTTTTCTCTGCCCTACCATACTCCTTCAAGGTAGGAGCTGCGATTCTGCTGCTTCCAGTGTCAACTAAACCTTAAATAGATACCTCCTTGCCAGACTGAATTTTCTTGAGGTTTTCTTCTTTTATGCATGTGTGCACAAGCTTCATTGCTCGTTTTTCCAAAGAGCCTTTTTCATATCAGCCTGTCTTTTTTTGGTGATTATTCTGGCAGTTGAGCTGCACTCACACAGGGCACACCTGACTCTGAAGAAACCTGATTTACCTTAGGCTTGCATATACTTGTAGTCTTGTCAGCACAAACAATTTAAGCAACTCCCAAGGACAGCATTAAAATATAAGGAGAGTCTAGAATTCTGTTCTTGGCAGCCATGCATTATTATTGTGCTGTGCAAAGGTGATGTGGCTAAGGTAATGCAGTGCTTTCACAGGAGCATTACGTATTGTGACAGGCCAAACAACCTCCAGGACCCTCACTCATCATGACTACCATTTCATGCTTCATCCATTACAGGAATGAGGTATGAAAACATATCTCTGTTTCCTAAGGTTATTAACAGACTCCTGGGAAATTGTTTACCTGGAGAAAGGGAAGTTGCCCAGCCTCATGTATTTTCTTTTGCATTCAGAGCCAGAGTCAACCATGGCTAGCAGCACTTTTTGTTAGTGAATGATAGGTTTTGACAATCAGTAACTATAAGTTACTGATTGTCAAAACCCGGTTAATCGATTCCATGCTCTTGGTTAGCAGAGGCACAAAACAGTAAATCTGTGTTTCTTTGGTGCTGTGTTCAGAACAAGGATGTCCAAATGCTTTATAAAGAATAACGAAGAGCTAACACACTAAAGGTAGACAAGTTTGGTCATCCCTGTGTATGACTAGGATAGGGACTGGAGCCCTGAAAATGTCACAGGATCACAGGATGTTAAGGGTTGGAAGGGACACAAGGAGATCATCGAGTCCAACCCCCCTGCCAGAGCCGGACAATATTATCTAACACAGATCACAGAGGAACACATCCAGACAGGCCTTGAAAGTCTCCAGAGAAGGAGACTCCACAACCACTTTGGGAAGCCTTGAAAAATCATCAAGTCCAATCCCCCTGCCAGAACAGGACCACCTATACCAGATGACACTGGAACACTGTATCTGCCCCCTTTCCACCCCACCCACCCCATTTTGCCCCTTTCCCACCCCTAAACACACAGCACCTGGGCTCTCTTGGAGTCTCCTCCCACCCCAGGTGTGACCACTTAGATCTCCCAGCACACTGCCCTTTATAAACAGCCCCAGGAAAGGCAAGCCCCAAGCTTGCCCATCTGGGCAGAGGGATCCTCCTCCCACCATCACTGGTGAGTCCTCATGGTGCACACTGGGTGACTGGTGGTGGAGATCTAAAGGCCGGGGGGCCTGGTGGCCCCCCGGTTAGATAGGGTAGGAGCTTGATGATTCTCTAATATAAGATCACATAATTGTCTGGGCTGGAAGGGACTTCAAGGATCATCTAGTTCCAAGTGCTCTGCACTGGGGGCAGAACTAGCTGATTCTTTTGCAACTTGAGCTGATCAAGCACAGAGTGTGGTGCTCACCTCCCCTCCACACAGCCTCCTTCCCACCAGCACACTGCTGGCAGCATCACAGGATCACAGGATGTTAGGGGTTGGAAGGGACCCAAGGAGATCATCGAGTCCAACCCCCCTGCCAGAGCAGGACAATACTATCTAACACAGATCACAGAGGAACACATCCAGACAGGCCCAGAAAGGCTCCAGAGAAGGAGACTCCACGACCTCTCTGGGAAGCCTGTGCCAGCGCTCTGTGACCCATACAGTAAAGAAGTTCCCCCTTGTGTTGAGGTGGAACCTCTTCACAGTATCACCAAGGTTGGAAGAGACCTCATAGATCATCAAGTCCAACCCTTTACCACAGAGCTCAAGGCTAGACCATGGCACCAAGTGCCACGTCCAATCCTGCCTTGAACAGCCCCAGGGACGGCGACTCCACCACCTCCCCGGGCAGCCCATTCCAGTGTCCAATGACTCTCTCAGTGAAGAACTTTCTTCTCACCTCGAGCCTAAATTTCCCCTGGCACAGCCTGAGGCTGTGTCCTCTCGTTCTGGTGCTGGCCACCTGAGAGAAGAGAGCAACCTCCTCCTGGCCACAACCTCCCCTCAGGTAGTTGTAGACAGCAATAAGGTCTCCCCTGAGCCTCCTCCTCTCCAGGCTAAACAATCCCAGCTCCCTCAGCCTCTCCTCGTAGGGCTGTGCTCAAGGCCTCTCACCAGCCTCGTTGCCCTTCTCTGGACACGCTCAAGCATCTCAATGTCCCTCCTAAACTGGGGGGCCCAGAACTGAGCACAGTACTCAAGGTGTGGTCTAACCAGTGCAGAGTACAGGGGCAGAATGACCTCCCTGCTCCTGCTGACCACACCATTCCTGATGCAGGCCAGGATGCCACTGGCTCTCTTGGCCACCTGGGCACACTGCTGGCTCATGTTCAGGTGGATATCGATCAGCACCCCCAGATCCCTTTCTGTCTGGCTGCTCTCCAGCCACACCGAACCCCATCATCGGGTCCAACTCGAAGCCAAACCACATGTTGTCACTACCAATGAGCAGTAAGGTTTAAATGTAGTAAAATATTTTTTCCAAAAAGAAACACTAAACTATGAGCACAGTTTCCTTCTGGCTGTCAATTGATTTGATCATTCAGACTCAACACGGCAGAGTTAAAACTAGAATAGAGGCTCCTTTTAGTCATGTTTGTATGTTACCAGCACAGAATCAGCCTTCATATTTTAAATTACAAAGGTATCTCTATGTCCTCAGGCAGGTGCACATCCTAGAATTTGTGGTGTCATCTCCCTTTTCTCAGCATGAATTTGGCTTGAAATGGATGGATGACATTCATTCTGTAGGCTACCCTTACAGTACTATTTCTTGGCATTCTACAGTTCCCTCAGAAAATACCTCCATGTGTTCCGTTACAGCATTGAGATGGCCTGATTTGCAGGTCCAGGTAGACCCCTGTTGTAAGTATGCTTCAGATGTCTTCACTGAAACACTATTTGAAAAATACACAGGAGCAGCAGCAAGAAGTGGGCATTTCTATTGCCTCTGTGATTCATTCACAATTGCCAACACAGGAATTCCCTACTGTGTGCATGGGAGACGTGCAATATCTTCAGTGCCAGGCAGCAGAGATAATTATACAGATTTTGGCACAATGTTCTCAGTTTGTGCTTTGAGGAAGCATCATGTGGAATTTGCTTCCTACAACAAAGGGCTAAGGAGCTGTCCGTAAAAGACCTTTAGGTTGGCTTCAAGGGAAGAAGGAAGTAGTACTTCAAATACTTAAACTGGAATAAAAATAGAGACTCTGCCAACAGAGATCCTTTAAACCTTGAAATATATTTTCATCACTGAGTTTGAAATACCATTTCAGAGTCTTGGTCCGATTTACTGTTTGCTTTAAGTCAGCGTAGCCTAATTGAAGTCAATGGAACTGTGACAGTTTATACAAGGCAAAGGAATGGTGTCTGTTTCGGAATATTATTTTCCCACGATTGGCCTTGATCTTCCAGACACTGATAGATTTTCTGGGTGTTTCAAAGTACTACAAAAATTCATATGGTCTTTTTTAGGATTATCTTGAACATTTGTAACATCTAAAAATTCGGACCTTTCCCACGTTTACCTATCAGTGTCGACAGTGTGTTCCCTAACAGTGTCATTTGTTTATGCTAGTCAACTCTTCACACTATTTGTTGCATTCCTCTGTCCTGTGGGGAGTTGGAACCGCTTGGTAGTTGCACAGTGCATGGTGGATGGTACCACAGGGTGACATTTTAAAGAAAAAAAAACAGATCATCATAGCTATGCAGATGACACTGGCTAAGTGTTACCTCATCTCCAGACACAAAAACAAATACAGCAGGTAGTGTCCAATAGTGTTACTGAGCTCTGGATACAATTCTTGCAAAGTGAAATTATGCAGGCTGACTGGAGTCCAAAAGACAACACATGAGCACTTGCATAACCTTCATTGTGGCTGAAAAGGTATTCCAGAGGCTCACTCATATTTTCTTGGCACAGTCTTTCCTTCAGGGTCTGATTCTCCTTTTGCTTTGCATTCTTGATAATCATTCATACCTGTGTAAAATACATAGGAAGTGTCATCAAATTGTAATGCAGTGAAGAATTTGGATTACAAATTTGTCAGCACAGGAGGGATTTTTCTCTTTTGAATCCAATTAATATCATTACCAAATACAAACAGTTTATTAAAGAACTATGTTTGCTTTACTTGTACCTCAATCAGACATCCATGCTGTCTGTCTTTGAAACACTGAAACTGAATTCCTGCAATGCAGCATATGCTTAGCTGCCTGGGACCTTCCTATGGCCAGTGCTGAATGTCATGATTTATTATCATGGAAAGTAATGCAGCTGTAAGTAGCAACTTAGTGTGAAGCACAGAATAGGGCCCAGATCCAGAATGATTAACCTCAAGAGGTCTCCTGAGGGCCACTGAAAACAATCTGATTTGGAAATCTTTCTCCACTGACTGAGTAGCAAATGCCTGTACCTTCCTGCACAAGTATTTAAACCATCTTGATGCTGGCCACAGCTGTGCAGTCTGATGGAGCTAATAGCTGGTTTCACCACAACTAACCTTTCAGGCTTTTCCAGAGATTGAGATGGCTCTTCCTCTCAGCTTGGATCACAAATTGGTTTGAGTGGGAATAAGTATTAATCTCTCCAAATCGATGTGTTTCTGAACCTGCACATCTGAGAAAAACTTAGGCTGCAAGATAAATAACAGTTTTTAAGAGAAAGGTAGCTTCCCTACTAGGAAGGGCAGGAAATAGATCATTGGAGACTTGTAGAGTGTTTAGGTGTCAAAGTCCCACGTAGCCAAAATGATGGGAGGTGTCTCCCTGGAAGCATAAGATGGTGTGTTGGCCATTAAGTGATCTTATTACTGAACTTCTGGCAAATTTGCAAGATAGTTTCTCTGTTTCTGAAGTCAAAGAGTGCATGTTCTGATCAAAGGCTTTGAAGAAAAGTGTTTTTACTCAAATTGTTGTTTAATTGCCTAAAATAAAAATATAGTAATTAATTCTGAGGCATAAGCCAGTAGCAAAATATGCATGAATGTTATATGCCACAGTCATTAAAATGTAAATTGACTTTTATTTTGACTGCATGATCTTGCTTACATACTTTAGAAGAAGCAGTCCAAAATCAAAGTTGCCAATTTAAAATAATTGTGATTTTTTAAATAAGAGTGCATAAAAAAACATGTAACTTTTCACCTTGGTCACTATAATATAACAAGGATCCTTGCAGGAATATACTGTATTTAAAAATGGAGAAGGTATAAGTGGGACAGAAGACTTCAACAGTATCAGTATAAATGGGAAAATATGGTAATGTGAAATTTTTGCAGTATATTGGCTGCCATTAGACCAGAAAACAGATTTCCAGATGTTTGTGAAGAGTCCAACGGTTATATTTTATATCTATGGCTGTAGTAACAATTTTTGTTCAGCAGCCTAGAAAAACATTTCATGTCACAACAGGAAAGAAATATTACTGTGGGGTTTCTTTCTCCCTCATCCCCTATATAGCAATTCCAAATACTTCAGTCAATGACAGACAAGAATGCTGGTTAAAAAATTAAAATCACAGTCACTAGGGGCAGGGCATAAATGTGCAGATGTTTTGTGATGTTGAAGAACTTTTCAGGCAACAGTCACAATGGTGTTGTAGAGAGAGCTGGAAATGCATCAGTCAGACACTGACAAAAGCATTCCCTAAGCTACGCTGTCAAAAAAAGCAGTTACCTTTTCATATTCCCTTAAGAAAAGAAAAGTAAAAGAAAAAGCAAATCTGCTCACAATGGCCTTCATACAGCTCTCACTATTTTATTAGCAAGCAGTTGACTATAATCTGTTAGTCTAAGTGAGCAACTTGTATCTAGAGTTTACTGGGCAACTTGTGTAAGTGGAAAACTGCCTTGTCCCAGAGTGCTGTCCAAAATACCAATTTTCCCTCTCTGGGATGGAAAATCGTAATAAGCTTACAAGGCTTTTCTGTTTCAGGCACCTCTGTGACTTAATGCTCTTACACAAATGGTTGTCTGAAAATCTTGCATTTACCACAGGTATCTGGCTAGACAAAGAGACATCATGAATTACAACAAAAGTAGCAGAGGGCGAGTCTTTAAAGGCGTGCATTGTAATTGGTACATTTAATGCCTGTGCATGATGCCAGATCTCTTGCCTCCCAAGAATTAGCAGGCACTTCTGCAAACCTGTTACTGAGCCATCCTGCTGGAGCATGGGCTTTTTTTATTGATGCCTCTCTACTGCCTGATGGTTACAAGGATGGAAATAAAGGTCAAAGATATAAATGGATGCCAGCTTCTCCCTCTCGTTTTTATTTTACTTGGTTTAATTATTAAGGTGAGATCACAGGTGAGGACTTGCTGTGCCTTAAAGGGTGCAGAAAACTCTCTAACAGCAGCACAATTCCCCAAAGAACCAGAAACTTTCTGAAGCAAGAAAGTCATAAGCAGCTGTGATGCTTCCTAGCAAAAGGCAAGGGGAAGTGGGACAATCTTAAGTAAAAGTGATGTGATGAGAGCACAAGCTCCTGGCTTGTGCAAGACAGGTGATCCAGTGGGGGAAGGTTAGCATATGTTAAAGGAGGCAGGAACAGGGCTAGGAAGTGTGCAGCTGTAGGGAATTGTGGAGTTGAAGCTACATCTCTGATGGCCTGGCCTCTTTTCAAAGCCCCAGAAATTGCCTGTCATATGCAGCTTGTGTCAGGCGTCAGGTACGAGTTTTCCAGAATGAAATGCACCATTAGCAGGTAAAGACAATTCATTAGGTGCAACATAGCAGAACTGTAATTATTTATTGGAAATTATTTCTCACAAAATGTGTCTCAAAGATCACATTGCATTAGGCACAGTATTGGACTGATGGAGCATAAACAAGGGTAATGATAAACACTGGCGAATGGAGTTGGGAAGAGATGGTTATTAGGGTACTGGTTTATTTCTTGTGGGGTTTATTTAACAATCTCATTAATGATCTGGAAAAGGAAGTGAATAACCGTTTAATTAAGTTTGTACTTGATACTAAATTAGAAGTTGCTGCAGACACCTCTGAGGGCAGAAAAATAAATCAAAAGGAGCTAGAAGCATGTGCAGTAAAGAAGAAAATGAAATCTGGTATGAAGGAAAAAAGCAAGCTAATCTCTCTGGAAGCAAATAATCTAAAGTGTAGCTATCAGTGGAGGAATTGTGGAGAAAGCTGTGTTGAAAGAGATGTAGGAGTGTTAATGGACTATATATTCCATCACAGCTCGGGTGTATGTTTACAGAAGCAACGCATCAAGGAGCAGGAAGGTAATAGCCCTTCATTGTAGGGCTCAGAGTGAGAATTCATCTGTAATGCTGCACTCAGTTTTGGGCATCCTGTTATCAGAGAGATATAGATAAATTGGAATGGGTTCAGAAAAGAGCCATAAAAATGATCCCATATCCCTGGAGATAATGACTTATGAAGAAGGATCAGAAGAAGTAAATGTGTAAGGCCTTGTCTGGAAGATGACTGAAGGAGGGCAGGAAAACAATCTGAAAATATGTGAAAGCAGAAAGGGAGGAGGATAATTTATCATAGTAACTAGTAGTAATAAGGTGAAATAATAAGTAACAACAATAAATTTTAAAAGGGTAGCTTCAGGTTGAACGTAGGGAGAAATTTCTGACAGTGGAATTTGGGTTAGTTTGCAGAGAAGTTTCCCAGGGGTAAAAGTAAAAGCTGCATTCAAGTCATTTAAAATCAAATTGGACAACTCACTAGAAAATGCACCCTGCTATAGGGAACAATCTTCCATTGCCTGGGGAGTAAGCTGGATGACTTAATAGGACATTTCACACTCAAGTCTTTATGACTGGGGTATTTTTAATATGCATGGTCAACTGTTTCAGAAAAACATACATTCATTCTGCTGTCAGGGTTGATAATACAAATACTTGCATACAAACGTAACTTCTAAGAAGGGTAGTAGCTCTGCTGACAGCACTGCACTGCTGACATGCAAAAATGCTAGCCTGAGCCCTTCAGGTTTTTGCAGATTGGTCTTAGATCTTGCAGTTGTCAATATCAGGATGGTATACCTCATCATTTACCATAGGTAAAGAAGTGTGCAGAACAAAAGATGTAGGTTGAAACTGCAGCAAGGATGTTGTATTATTATTGTTGTTGTTTTGTTATCATCACTATTATCACTATTTTCATTATTGCTATTGCTGTTTATAAATGATTGATACTGTGGAGTTCAGCTCTGTTTAACTGTTCACCTTTTTCATCTCCTGCTTTCACCACTTTGCAGTGTTCATAGAGAGCATAAGGCTGCTTTCTATACTCTGTTTTTTAAATTTGATGTTTTTAATATATCCTCGAATGTATGTTAAATAAGAAAAGAGGCAAGCTGAAGAGATAACTTGACCATCCCTCAGATGAAAAAGAGCTGAGAGGCTATGGATTTAAACGGGTATGAGGATAACCCTGCATTATTCCCCCACTTATTATACTGAAAAGTTGAACACACTTCACCATTTGTTAGCAGCAGAGATGAGCTCACAGGATTTCAGATAGGTATGCTTCCTAAAATACCATCTTGGGGTTTTTATGTTCTTGTTTTCATCTATTCCCTCTTCCTTCCCTGATGGGCTGTGTGTGGGGCTGGCAGCCTGGTGGTGCCACAGTCCAACGCCCGAGCCTCAGGATTCAGCAGCAAGGGGTCGAGCAGCAGCAGTTCCAGTGAATCCGAGACCAGCTCAGAGTCTGACTCAGAGAGTGAAAGCAGCTCCAGCGAGAGCGACGGCAGCAAGCCCTCTCATTACTCCAGCCCAGAGGTAAGGCGTTATGCTCTTTGTGATTTAGGGTGGCAATCCGTTATTTCACCCACTCAGACCTTTTTCCAGACAAGCCAACACAAGGAGCCTGTGGGGAGATACACAAAAAAATGGAAGAGAAAGGCCCTGACGTGCTGTAAAATGCATGTGGCAGGGGACCTGGGACAGATTAAAGCATTTGAAGCAAAAATTAAGAAAGAAATAACTCTGTGATATTTTCCTCTAATTGAAGATGAGTGGAACATCTTGCAACGCCTGCAGCTTGCTTGAAGTTTTAAGCAACTCTGCCTCCATAGCAATGGCTTGCTTAGTGCACGAGTCCTGGTACAGGCTCCCAGCACTGCAGGGGAAATTAAGGCGTCTCTGTACAGGGAAGCTATTATAAAGTTTGAGGGCGGATTTTAAATCAAAACAGCTGTTTCTCACTCACTTTCCCTCACCTCACTTTTTAAGTAAATTATCCTCTGCTGCTGGCATTGCGTGATTTATTTTAATCCACCTCCAAAATTGTCTAAACTGAGTCACTCTTCGTGCAAAACATTGAGCCCAAATGTATCATCTGGAAAGATAATGCTGAAATTTTTCACATGTAGATAAGCCCTAAACAAATTATAATTAAACTGCCATGTTCTGCCGTCACCCCTGCAGAGTATTTAACAGACATGACAAGGCAGCTTTCTCTTCTCTGCTTTTCTCCTAGGATTGACATTTTTACATGCTTTGCTCAATACACACCTTCAGTGCAAAACCATGAATTCCACAGCCACATCACACTTATTAATGCATGTAAAAATATTCCAGAGTTTAACAGCAAGATTGTAAACACATATGAAATACAGTCATGTGTTTTCTGCTCCACATAAAGCATCCAATCACCAGACTCATCCCTGCAAAACTATGCCTCACCTATTCTCTCATCCTGAAAAATTATACTGGATAACCAGCAAACCTTTCCTCATCTTTTGCTCAGCTATTTGGGGCCCTGTTTCCTATCAAGGAAAATGCATCACTTGCAGAAATATCCTTAATATATTTTTCTCAGGCTCTGTCTCTTCTGCCTCTTATTTTACACTTTTCTTCCTTTCTGTCTTTTCATTGACAGTATTTTCAGGTCCATTTCCAGTTATTTTTCCACTCACTTTGCTCCTTTCCTGAATTTCTACCTCTGTTTATCTTTCCATATCTTCCAGTCCTCCTTCCTTGTTGTCCTCCCTCTGCTACTCCATGTCTTATTTCCCTCTCATTCGACCCGTTAAGACCTTGCTCTCTCTCTGCCTAGTTCCCCACTGGAATTAGCACAGACATCTTGACATCTCTCCTCTCTCTGCAAGATCTCAGAAGATGGAAGGGATGAAGAGACAAAATAAGAGGAATCATTTGCAGGAAGAAGGAAATGTGAGATAAAAGGAGGAGAAAAATAGTACCCAGAAAGGGAGAAGTGGTTACTATCTAGGCAGATACCTGTGCTTCTTGGACCTGGGAGCAGCAGTTCCTCAGGGAATGCAGGAAGTTAATTAACTGAGGCAGGTCATGAATTTCATGAAGTCAAGCAGGGGACTGAGAGTCACGGAAACATGGAGGAAGTGTCTCTTCTTAAGCATTTTATACATATCCTCTTGAGATATGTGGAACTAGTTTTGTACAGAGCCTGAATTATCAGTGATCTTTGTCACGAAACAGCTGCACTACTCCAACAGATTGCTTGTCTCTTTGCATTATATTTGTGTGGTTTGCCTTCTAGGACATGCTGTATGAAACATGATTATCCAAAAATGTAAATTACTTAGGAAATGTGATGGCTGCAGCAGTTGTCATAGGTCATGACTTGACAGGATCTGGGAGAGGCCACGTGGGGACAGGGTCAGAGTGTCCCAGGGAAGTAGGATACCTCTGCTTTCCTCAGGAGCCATTGCTTTCTGAGGCCCACCATATGACTTGATAACACCAGTTCAAAACATGCTGATGTGATGTCTCTGCTCTAAGTCCGCTCTGCTTTGCATTAATGCTTTAACTTGCATCTATACACCCACTGAAGCCATCTTCCTAAAGAATATGCCATGTTCTTACCTCGTAAAAGAAGAGATACAGATCCTTGGAAGCTCTTTAAAAGGAGGTTCTGTCTGCTTTATAGACAGTGGGGTCAATTCAAGTCATATTCTTAAAGTTAATTTAATCTATTGGATAAGATAGAAAAATCTAATACTAATCTTTGCTTTTGCTTCAGCGTAAACTGCATAATGCTGGGCAGAAATCCCTATTTCCAGGTTGGGAGGAACCTCATCTGGAAATCTGCAGACTGTTAAAAGGCTTTCATTCTTTTTCTTCTTTTTTTTTTCTCCCATAATCTGAAATATTATATGCATATATTCAAAGATCTTTTATTTCTAGGACAGCACACCTTCTGCATTTGAAGTAATACAGAAACTCAATTGCTGTTTCATTTCTTCTGTACTTCTTTTCCTCATCTCATTTTGAGATCTTTGAGTTGTTCTCAGGTATCTAAATGCAGTTGCCTAGAGTGCAAAAGCAGCTCATTGTAAAGCATACATATAAAATAGATGAGATGAATTGCACCCTTAAAGTGTCTATTTCTTTCCAATGACTATTTAGAGCCTGTAGTGACTAGCTCAGCTGTCTACACTTTATGTCTGCAGTAAGCTAAGAATAATGGCTGAGCTAGAACAGGAGACAACATTTAGACTGCATTCAGTGATGTGGACAAATTAAGGTGCCTCAGACATTAATGTGGGTAGTTACAGTTTTGTGGGCTGCCAAAGCTGAAATTATGAACAAGAGACTGAAACGTCTATCTCCTGTTTCTTTACTGAAGTCATGAATTCCTTGCATGACCTTAATTAATGTCATAAGTGAGGACTCTGGAAAACAATCACATCTCATCTTTGCAATTATTTCATATGGTAGGAAAAAATCCTATGGGTGTCAAGTCCATAGAAAAAGCTACATTTCAAGAGCTAAAAATATGTTTGTTCTTTATCCCCCAGACCTTTAATAAGGCTAAACTGGTTAGACAGCTGGGAATTTGCACTATGCAGAGAAGACTAGAGAGTGGGAATGGGCAGGAAAGCTATCATACGGGACAAAGCATCAGTGGCTAGTCAACAGTAACCAAGCCAGAGAGAGGTCCTGTCCTGGGCCCTGACAGCCCCATGTACCACATGCAGCATCCTTTACAGCCTCTGCTGTTGTGACTACTTCACAACCATTAGCTTTTTCCTGATTGACTGACCAGATGACCAATAAGTGGTTTACGGAGTTATGCTCTTCCCCACCCTCCTCTCTCATCAGCAGAGAGCCACCTCCTGACTACTGTGCATCAAGTCCTTCAGGTGCCTGGACATCAGTATCAGTGGTGGAGGAGCCACAGCCTATGAAGCCCTGCTGTTCACTCAAGCGCTCCATGGTGTTGGCTCTCTTCTCTTTAGCTTGTAAAATAGGAAGAATGTATGTATCTAACAGACTAGCTAGCTGGTGAGCATGATCCTGCCATGTCACCAGCCAGTCTTCACCAACAGATTAGAAGGAAAAAGGAAGAAGTTGTATAGAATCATAGAATTGTTTCAGTTTGAAAAGACATCTAAGTCCAACCATCAACTTAACACCATCATGGCCATTAAATCATGTCCCAAAGTGTCATGTCTACATATTTTTTAACAACTCCAGTGATGGTAATTTCACCACCTCCATACACAATGCCAGACCACTCTTTCAGTAAAGAAAATTTTCTTAATATCCAAACTAAACTTCCCCTGGTGCAACTTGAGGCCATTTCATCTCATTCTTCACTTAATATTAGGGAGAAGGGTCTCACTCCTGCCTCACTACAACCACCTTTCAGGTGCTTATAGAGAGCAATGATGTTTTCCCTCAGCCTCCTCTTCTCCAGACTGAACAATCCCAGTTCTGTCAGTCACTCCTCATAAGACCTGTTCTCCAGACTCTTTACTAGCTTTCCTGCCCTTCACTGGACATGGTCCAGCAGCTCAGTTTTCTTCTTCTGGTAAGGTGCCCAAAACTGAATGCAGTATTCTAGCTGTGTGCCAAGTACAGGGGCACAATCACCTATGTACTCATGATACAGACCAGGATGTTGTTGGCCTTCTTGGCCACCTGAGCACACCACTGGCTCATGTTTGGCTAGCTGTCAGCCAGCACCCTCAGGTCCTTTTCAACTGGGCAGCCTTCCAGCCACTCTTCCCCCAAGCTTGTAGCATTGCATGGAGTTGATGTGACCCAAATGCAGGACCCAGCACTTGGCCTTGTTAAATCTCATACAGCTTACCTCACCCATAAATCCAGCTTGTCCATTTCCCTTTTCAGAGCCTTCCTACCCTCAAACAGATCAACACTCCCACACAATTTAGTGTCATCTGCAAACTTACTGAGGATGCACTCAGTTCCCTCATCTAGATCATTGATAAAGATATTAAAGAGAACTGACACCAAAACTGAGCCCAGGGGCACACCCCTAGTGACTGGCTGCCAACTGGATTTAACTTCATTCACCACCACTCTTTAGGTCCAGTCATCCAGCCACTTTTTAATCCAGCAAAGCATCCACCAATCCAAGCCATGAGAACCAAATTCTCCAGGAAGATCCTGTGGGAGACAGTGTCAAATGCTTTACTAAAGTCCACTGAGTAGGTCACGTTGTCACAGAAGATCAGGTTTGTCAGGCAGGACTTGCCCTTCAGGAACCCGTGCTGACTGGGCTTGATCCACTTGTTGCTCTGCAAATGCTGCATAATGGCACTCAAGGCTCCGTGACTTTCCCTGGCATTGAGGTCATACTGGCAGGTCTATAGTTCCCCTAGTTCTTCCAACCATCCTGGTAGGTAAACATCATGTTTTCCAGTTGTCAGTCAAATAGGACCTCCCCACTTAGCCAGGATTGATGGTAAATGATGGAAAGTGGCTTGCTGAACACTTCTTCCAGTGGTCTCACATGCATGCCATCCAGACCCATAGACTTGTGTATGTGTAAGTGGTATCTAACCATCTTGGGTTATGGGGCCTTTATTCTGTTCCACATCCCTATCTTGTGGCCCAGGGTGGGGGCTGGATATTCAGTGAACTGATCTTACGAATGAAAACTGAGTACCTCAGCCTTTTCTTCATCCTTTACCACAATGTTCCCACCTGCATCCAACAAAGGACAGAGATTCTTCTGTCTCTGAGTCACCCGCTACCTCCTGAGTCACCATGTCTACTCAGGGTATGAGAGGACAGGGAGTTCTCCATACCATGACTCATGTGGAGCTGAGCATGACTCCAATAATCTATTTCTCTCTCACATTTCCTGATTGTTCTCAACCTACTTACATCCTCTCAGAGCTGCATCACTAAGCAGAGGAGGTCCTCTACTTGAGCATGCCACAACTTTAGGATTGCAGGGTAGGAGAGGTATGTTTTCTTTATATCTTGTTTTCCAAAAAGCTTTTGCTTCCTATCTTAAGTATAGCTGTGATCTGATTCCCTGACTGGTACACTCAGAAGAAAGGGGGATTTTAGCACTAGACTAACTGTAGGCGCTAGCTGTATTTTTGCAAATAGGATTTGTGAATTTTAGCTGTCCTGTAGACTATTTTTGACAATAAGTACAAACTAATCTCTCCCTTCTGTGTAGAAAAGTCTTTGTGGCAGTAGCCACCTCTTGTGGTATGTTTAGGCTGTGCCTAATACATCGGGATCCCCAGTTCTAATTTGATAAAGCACTTGCAGCAGTGCTAATAGTAGCAGTAATCTGGTGGTAATCATCATCTTCATCATCTATGTCTTAATTACAGTGAAAAGGCACTGCAATTGTTCAGGGATTGCCTTAGGTGAAATCTGTGATATCAGGGCAGCACAGGCAAGTTATCCTAAGAATAAATTAGTATCTGGATTTTTAATAGGCAGACTATGCTGCAGGGATGGTAGATAGCTCAATCCTACCTGACAGTGGACTAAGTACATTACATATTATAGGCTAACTAATCTCTCAATGGAAGCAGTGTCAAGTTCACTGTGATATTAGACATCCTCCTCATAATAACAAGCATAGAGTGACCCCACTACATTTACATTGTTTAACAGCCTTTTACCCCAGAAAGTGTTTCTGGATAATGTTTTGACAAAGGTTTCTTTTGGATGCATGCCACTCATGCCTCTGGTTGCACTTGTAGCTTTGAAGGGACATATAGATGTGCTGTGTGGGAGTCATCCCACCTAAGTGTGGAAATTTCTACATCTGCTTATCACCTCAGCCTCCCCTTTACAGTCAGTGGAAAGAAACAGACATTTTTAGGGCCCAGTTCTTCTGGCCTATTTCAGACATCTATTTCAAGAAGGATTTTTTCACACCCTTGAAGTCCACTGACTAGAGAAGGAGCTCATTAACTAGCTCATTTATAGGTGCCTATGTTGTACAGATGAATCTGCGTACAATTTTTAAGGAAGTGTATCACATCCTTCTGTTTCTCAATGAAGCCTGGCACATATATACAGCTGTAGTGCATTGGTGCCTGAAACTGTCTCATAAAGTTTCCTGGTTTGGGTTTTAATGCCAAACTCATATTTCATTGCAGGTCTATTATCTCTGTCAATACTTGCCATCTGGGCATCACCAGCTTTACCTCAATTAAAAAATGGCAGTTTTCTGCAAGGCCTTCTGATCACTCCAGATATATATTCATATATATTTACATACTGTTTATATTTACATCCTTACATGCTGTTTACAATTCTGCACTTTCATAGAATCATTGAGGCTGGAAAAGACCCCTACTGTCATAAAGTCCAGCCATCAATCCAACACCATCATGCCCGCTAAATCATGTCCAGAAGTGCTCTGGCGTCATTTTTATCTGTATGGTCACCACTCCAACCACTAATTTGTCTAAGATATCCTAAAGCAGCAATATTAACATTGCTGCTTTGGGCAGGGGGTGGGGGGACAGACACAAATAAAAGAAACTGCAGCATCTCCTGAGGGATAGAATGGTATGTAACATACTCAGGAGCATGATATGGACTGGAAAATTAGAGATTTTTTTCTCTCCAACAAATAACTGCAGTTGGGTATGTAAAGTGAACCAAACTTAATTAAGTTAATTTTCCCAATCATTTCTTTTAGCAGATCTGCTCTGCATTCTTGACTGTCATGATTTTGTTCTCTCACAAAGTACCTCAGTTTTTTAAGTGATTTCAAAGTACAATCCTTTTCAGTTAGAGCAATGAATTAAACAAATAACTTCCAAAAGTGAATTGTCGTCACTCATGTACACTGACTGCTCAAAACTCCTAGATTGCCACGGAACAGGAAGGCAAGTTGGTTTAGCATGCTTTGAGACCAAGGTCACTTACAATCAGCAGATATTTGTGTTAAATGAAGATCCATGATGCTAGCCTGCCAAAAAAGCTGAAGGAGGGAGTCTTTCGAAGATAAGGTGGCCCTGTGTTGGCTAAAACTAATGAAGCAGGGCTCAAATAATGTAAACACCTAACTTCAAAGCAGAGTCTGAGGATTGGGGTGCCAAAGCAAAGACTTTTGCTTAATTAACTGCAATTTTGATATTAAAGTTGATACCCTTCAATATGCTAATGAAACAAATCAAGTACATGCTAAACATATATGACTGTTACTCAAGCTTTCCTCCTAAATCATGCTAAACATCACCTAGACAGCAGAGACAACCTGGACTGGGGTGTAAAACCCATGAGAAGGACATCTCTGGGCACGCTGCCTCTGGCATCAGGGAGCGTATGTGCCACGGACACTGGCACGAGAGCGCGAGCAGCTTCAGCGTGGGCCAGCCCCACCACCAGCTGCAGCAGCACCTGAGACTGATGCAGAAGACAGACATGAGGACAGTCAATGGGATGTGCTCCACCCAAGACAGGGATACCTTTCTTGGTGAGAACTGCACCTTCAATATACAGGTGAACTTTTGCTGCATTACTGTTTAGAGCTATTGGAAAGGTTTGTGTCTCTGACAGTGTTAGACATTATCCAGGATTTGTTAACCCGAGACCAGCTTTGCTGACATTTCTAGTGTAGCAAAGGTGTGAATCTCCAACTCTGTTGGATGTTACCTAGGATTTATTAATCCTGAGATCATTTTGCAGTCAGTGCATTTATCACTGGCAATCCCAAGCCTGTTCTATCTGTCACTTTGAGCAATTGAGCCATTTAATTGTTTTAACTTTGCACTGTGTCAGAGAAAGTCCTTAATATGGGCACTGACGAGTGAAGGCAAACGTTAATTTAGCCTGATAGTTTCAGCAAGAGTCCTTGGCTCTGAGACAGGCAAAAATTAGGATCCTACCCTTAACGCAGCACTTACAACTGCAAATATTCCAAAACTTTATCAGGGCCCAAAACCCATGAATAATAGTTCCAAATTCTGATATTTTAAATTTGAATTCTTTTCATTTACCTGGCGGGCTGCAGGTGTTTTATTTTCAACAGGTGCATCTTAAAGGATTTTTTTTAGGTAACATCATAAGGGTTTTTTTCAGCAGCCACAATAATTGTGCTTTTTGTTTAAATAAACCCTGGAAGTGCATCAAAACCCATGATTCTGAGAACCAAGGCTTTAAGAAAAAAAGAATCAGTGTTCTGAAACTCTTGACAAAATTAGTAAAGCTGGCAACCCTGTTGATCCTTTGCATTAAACTTCAGAGTCAGCTTATAGGTTGATGGGACCCTAGCTATTATGTCTAAACAGTAGACATTCCACTCTCGGAAAGTATCATGTTGTCAGGTTGTGACACTGTAGCAGTTAATCACTGGTTCCTGCTTGTTTACTGAGAACCCTTGAAATCTATATTTTGTGAACCATTGTTTTCAAGGATTACAAGGCACATACAAAGACAAAATGGCATTTAACAGAAAATCTGGAAGCTTTTTTGTACATTCAAGCTGCCCTTATTCTGACCTATACTTAAGGGCAAAGGTACATTTTTCCCCACATGCTTCTGATTAATGTCTTTTTTTTTTGTTTTAAAGCACCTGAACAATGGAAAGACTTCCATGTATGGTGAAGCTTCCATTATGTACCTAGTAAGTTCAGTAGGTGCACATTGGATGGCACCAAACAAATCTATCTATATTTTCAGCAGCAATCAAGAACAAACAAACAGAACTCAGAACAACAACAAAAATAACCCACACACCTCAACCTCATTTATGTTACACTAAGAGGGTTGGGGTTTTTTAAATATACTGTTATCCAAGACAAATACTGCTCATTCTTTTTCAGTGTTTACAACTCAGGAAAGAAATTCCCCATGTGACATATTAGAGAGTATACTTAAGAAAAAAAGAACTTAAGGCAATCCAACAAACTTCCCATAGGGTACTGGCAAGTTTGACAATGAGTAAAATAGGGCACTTTTGTGAGAGGGAACATCATGAGTTCCAATGTCTAACTTCTTTGCTTATTTTAGGAGCCTTTGCTCCTAAAGTAGAGTAATACAGCCCTCAGTGGGTGATTCAGGAGACGCTCTTGGCTATGCAGGAAACATGTGTTGCCCTCAGGCATCTACTTTGAATGAGGAGTTAAGTAAGACACTCTTTTAAGTTAGAGGCTGTAGATATTCTCTCTTGAGCATAGATGGTTTTTATATTAGACTCAGGACACACTTTTTGATTATTCATATCCAATAGCCTAGTGGGTCAAATTTTTGTTCCAGTTAAAGAGATTAAGTATCCTGCTTCTACAGAGACTTTTCACATTGGCTTCTGCAGGGTTAGGTTATCACTGGTCATCTGCCCCATCATTTATTTCTTTTGGGTTTTTTTTTGCCTTTCCTCTTCATTTTATTGCATTCAATTTACTGATTGCAAGAAGCACTAGAAAACATTTGCACAGTGTTCCAAAATAACATTGTCTAAGCTGTGGTTACATTTGAAATCATAATTATCCCACTTCATCACTATTCAAACACCATTATGGTTTAGATGATCTTTTATAACTTGATCATGTTGTGACAGGAGCAAAGAGGAAAACTAACAGCCGCACAATAGTCACAAAATGAGCGCTTGACAATACAACCACACAACAAATGTGCGTGGGATCTCACAGGATTATAACATCAATACCAGACAGATTACATGAATTGCCTGGTGAGCTCTCCAACTCCTCAATACATGACTCTCTCTTTGCTTTTTAAATACTTTTTATATTTGCTGCAGTAATGCAGGACAAAAAATACATGTCTCTACCTTTCCTACTAGTGCTCCTCTCTTAGACTTAGCCATACCTATGCCTTGTTTTCCTCCCTTCCTATCATCATTCGGTTTTATTCTGTTTGGATTCTTGGGAGCATTTTCCAGTAAAGTTGATGCCAGCAGCACTGTGCGAATCATCCTTAGAAGTGATGAACCATAGAAGTCATCCTCCTTCCCAAACTTGTAACCAAACCAAAAACATCCCAACTTGCATGGCACACCCATCCTGCCATGCAGGGCCAGTGGCAGGAGGTTGCAGTGGCTTGGGGGAGGCTCTTTTACTACAGGAAAATCTCCATGTACCAGGTGAGACCTGGCGTTCCAGTGTCTCTGTGGGAGCCCCGGGGCAAGGGCAGCAGGGTCTTAGCACTAAGCTCATCACCATCTGTTTCCCTTTCAGCCCGAGCCACCCTCATCCAACAAGTGGCAGCTGGACAAGTGGCTGAACAAAGTCACCCCACACAAAGCACCCATCCTGACTCACCATGATGGCCCAGCACTGGAGGCCCATCCCTACTATGGCCGAGTGAAGGCAGAGAGGCAGGAAAGTGAGAAGACTCCATCCACTGGCCCGGCCGAGCACCGGGGTGGTGAGGGCCACACCACTGCCACCACAGCTGCTGGGGAGGGACCACGGCCCAGAACTGCCAACAAAGCACCAGGCAGCAAAGGAAGCCGGCAGAAGTCACCCCCTGCTGCTGACAGCGGGCCTCCGAGGAGAGCAGCAGGGAAGAAGGCACCACGGCGGGCTGAGCGGACCTCTACTGGGGACGGCCCCCACTGCTCTGGCACAGAGGAGCCTCCTGGGAGCCATAGCTTTCCAGGCGGTACTGCTGGTGAGGGGCCAAGGGCCCGACCCAGCGGCAGCAGTAACAGCAGTGGCTGCAGAGTAGGGCACCGCCGAGAGCCCCGTTTGGCCACAGCTGGGGAGAAACGTCGGGCCCGGGGGCCAAGCAAAACAGCACCAAAATCCAAGGAGTTCATTGAGACCGAGTCTTCATCCTCGTCATCCTCTTCTGACTCAGGCTCCGAGTCAGAAAGGGAGGAGCACCCGCTGCCGAAGGTGCCGGCCACGGCTGGGCCTGAGCCACGGGCCAAGGACGCAGGGACCAGCACCGCCAGCAAATCCCACGGCGGCTGCAGTGCCTTTGGCTCTATTAATGCCAGGACTAGTAGTGAAATAGCAAAGGAGCTGGAGGAACAGTTTTACACCCTGGTTCCTTTCGGTAGGAATGAGCTCCTGTCTCCTCTGAAAGACAGTGATGAGGTAAAGTCACTGTGGGTCAACATTGACTTGGCTCTTTTGTCCAGGATTCCAGAGCGTTTACCCGAAGAGCCGCTGGCCATGAGCACAGGAGCAAACCAGGTGGCCAGCCTCCCGCAGGGTAGTAGTGCTGACCTCCCAGCAGAGAAGGCTTTACCAAAATCTAGAAGGAAACGCAAGGTGAGCTTCACAGGGGACTGATTAGGGTGGGTTGGGGAGCCTCTGGCAAGTGGGAGGCACTTATTGCTTGTGCCTATGTCCAATGCTTGATGGCAGTGTCTTCTCTGGACTGGCATTTCAGACCTGGGATTTGTCACTGCTTGCCATGTAGGAACTGGCCAAGCCCCAGGGCAGATGCCATCCCAGGAGGTGCTGAAACTCCTTCTTGGCTGTGAGGGATCACAGTCCATTGGAGTCGGCATTTGCTGCTGGTACATGGCTTTCTACACATTAGCAAAGGCACTACTTTTGTGGTAAGATAGTTCTGGCTCCTGAGGCTTCTCTCAAAACCTGAGCATTTGGAGGTAATGCCTAGGTTGGCAAAGGGTCAGCTGTCTCGTCATGGTCTGTACGGTATCACTGCATATGGGGGAAAAGAAGAGGCAGCATCTCTTTTCCTCTCAGACTGTCAACAAAAGGCAAGACCTTCAGTGGCAGCAGGGTGTCTCAGCTTCATGAGGCATGCACTTGCAGACACCTGACACTTGCTTGACTCTACAACCTGCCTCGCTCGCACCTTGGCAGCCCTGTTTTACCTCGTGGCTTTCAGAGAGGTGTGGAAATGGGAACATAGTCCATTAGCTGCCCCTTCCCCTGCAGCACTATCACAGTAACCAGGCGCATACAGCCCTCTGGTCACATCCATCCCTTTGCCCTGCCTCTCCCACACACTTTCTGAGCCATCAGTGGACCCCTCCACCTCATGGCCAACTGTCCACCAAGAAGGTTTTCTAGCACATTTGTATGGGCTTGAAGTCACTCTAAATTTGAATCGTCACTTGCCCAATTTCTGGGCAATTTCACTGCGTAGTCATCTGTTGCCCTCCGAGCTACTGCACATATACAGACTGACCTGTATATTTTTGAGAACTGTTTATCTAAAGCAGCATTTCCTTTTCTCTTTTTCTTCTTCTTTTTATTCTTTTTGGTTTTAATTTTGTTACTCTTTTTTTAGTGTGCGATGGCAGCTTGATTCTGGCCGTAGGTAGTCTCATTACAGTCCTGATAAGCTTCCAGATGTGGTTATCTACATTTTCTTTAGGAACTAGCATGGAACTAATTGCACTGTACAAAATTGTGGGAAATAGGTAAAAAAAAAGAGTGCCAGCAACAAGATATTTATGGTCTATGGTTATATATTTAACGTCATAGGAGACACCAGTGTGGTAGTGCCAGGCTGTACACCTAGAAGGGAACAGGGAGACACAATAGAAGAGTAAATGAATGTATTCATTCTAGAAACGCTTGATCCAGCTTTATGTGGCACCTATTATCTTTTACTCTGCTGTCTTAAAGCACTGCTGTTGGTGGTGGGTTTAATGATACAATACATGCAAGGCATTCCTGGAGTACCAGATTGCCCCTCAGCCTGGGATAACACCCTCAGCAGGACAGCTGCTGTGCAAATGCCCTCTTCCTAAAAGACTTTATGAGTAAGGCTAAACAGAATGAATTATCAGGTGTAATTGCAAATTTAGAAAGAGGTCCTTATCATTTCCACCTCTATCACAATCTCAAGAAGACAAAGTAAAGACAGAGGAGGATGATTAAGCACTGAGATGTGAGATCTTCGCTCCTGTAGAGTGTAAGGTACAATGTTAATCCCATAGCAGCACCCACAGTGGCAGTGGGTAACACAGAAAATGCTGCCAAGCAACAAGACAATAAATACAGCAGAATGAACAGATCACAAGCAAAACTCAGCCAGCACTGGAAATCAGAGAAGTGTTAGAAGAGGAAAAGTTTGTGGACTTTGGGAAAGCAGAGTCCTTGGGAGTCAATGATGGAATTTAAGGAATATAACAAGAAACAGGAAATGGCTACGTTCACACTAGTAGGCCAGATAGGGCCAGGATGCAGCCCCAAGCAGTGGCACACAGTCACCTTCATCATTTATCTGTTAAATGCATGCTAGCATGATTTTGGCACGGGTTAATTTCTGTTCTTCCAGACAGTACCAGACTCACACTTGAGAGCATACTAAGGTGCCCTCCTAAAAGGCAATCTGAATGTGGCATATCACAGTTTGAATGAAGAGTGAGGTGACTGTATAGGTGTGAGCTATGCAATGCCAGCTGACCTCAGGACCAGTTGCTGATCTGCTGTATTTACTCATATAAGCATAGCTAGGTGGGGGTCAATTTGTTGTCCCAGGCAACCAGAAACAGAACAAGGCAGGACAGTCTCAAGTTGTGCCGGGGGAGGTATAGGTTGGGTGTAAGGAGGAAGTTCTCCACAGAGAGAGTGATTTGCCATTGGAATGGGCTGCCCAGGGAGGTGGTGGAGTCACTGTCCTCGGAAGTGTTCAAGAAAAGACTGGATGAGGCACTTAGTGCCATGGTCTGGTTGGTTGGACAGGGCTAGGTGATAGGTTGGACTGGATGATCTTGGAGGTCTCTTCCAACTTGGTTGAGTCTATGATTCTATGATAAGTACATGCTCAAAGAAAGTCATTGTGAATACCAAAATGCCAGAAAATACCAGTCCCTGGCTCACTGAAATACTTTTTGATCTGTAGTAAATCCAAAACATACAAGATTATAATTTTTCTCTTTATTCAGTGTGAGAATGAGGAAGAGTGCAGAGACATCAAGAAGACCCATTTAGAGCGAGAGAGTTCTTCACAATTAGCTGCCTCTGCCCACAGCACCACAACAGCAAATCACTGTACTGTGAATGAAAATAGGTAAGCATTTTCATTCTCACCAGCAAGTCTTTAAACTAGTTGCAGTTTCATGTTGTGTGCTCTTTTTCCCTTAAATAGGATGTATTTTTAATTTTCACATTTTATGTTGAAAAATTACCCACCTTGTTCACCTTTCTTCTAGTTTAATGAACAAGTTAGCAACTCCTGACACATTTATATACTTGCATTTTTTTCCTATTGTGAAAAGAAGTTCTGAATTCAAATGTGGAATGGGTAATTATAGCTACAGCAGTGCAACTGTGGAGGACTCTGCTGTAGGTACCAGTTCATAATGGCAACCATCTTGCAGCCTCTTCTTTCCTTACACTGTTACAAGTTCCAAACTTAAAGCTTGTCTGTAAGTACAATTATCTATACAGTTTTCTATATACTCTGTGGAAAAGAGTGAGAAAAAACATTCATAAGAATGCTGCAATGCTCAGTTCCAGAATATACTCAAGATCTAGCATTTTGAGATTGCAAGCAGCCTATTCTTTGTAATTAATATTTTACAGCAAGGATCTCAGACTTTAAAAACAATGAGATTTTCTAAGCATGCAGTCCACGAAACAAATGGTGAATGTTTGGCATTTGCTGCCATAGTTTATGGACAGAAACTCCTATCAATGTCAGATCAATCATATTTAGTTTCTCTGGAGGCTTCCAGAAGTCAAACTTAGACATGCATCTTTTCTGAACGTTTCTCAGTACATGCTGATCATCAGTTGTTGGGGAGTTTTAGATCATTTTCTGTAGTATCAGGGTAACTCCTCAGGTAAAACCACTAAAATTACAGAATATTTGTATTTATTGTAGTAACCTTTTCTATTGTACACATCACTGATGAGTTTGAGCAATTCTTGTCATTAATACTGGAAAAAATCACGGAGAAAGCAAATATATATAGTGCTCATTCAAATATATGCATTCAATTTCTTTGTCCTGACATGTCACATATGTTTCATAAAGTGAAAACAAAGCACAGAGCAGTTTGTTTTATTGCAGATGACTGTACGCAGGCTTGCTATTCCTGTGACTGCAGTGTCATGTGTTTTGCATCACATCCATTTTCAGAGAATAGTTTGCTATGCTACAGGGCTAATCCTGTGTTTCCTGGAAGCAGGACAATAATTTTTGTTTTGTTTGACATTATATTCAGTACTCCTGGTAGCGACTATACATTAAAGAAACAAAGAAGGTGGTCTTAAATGTGTATTTGCCTCTTAATTCTTCCCGGGTCTGCCCTGCTTCCAAAGCTGTTTCTGTGGTTTATACTACTGTAGGGCATGATATCGAGTGGTAGTATTCATATAGCTGAGGATAAACTACTGAGGCTGAAGCTAAAACAGCAGTGCAGATATCAGGACCTCTTGGCCCTCTTACAGCTAGTGGCTGTTCATGCTGGCACATTCCCCCTCCAGTTATGCCACCATAGCTGCATGTGAGGGTGTCCAATACCAGTAAATTCACTCAAGAAACCTGTCTGAAACCAGCACTCTTCTGTGGTTTTTGTTGTTGTTGTTGTTTTGGCCGGGTTATTATTCTTCAGCTTGAAGCAGAGCCATACAGACAGTCTTTTCAGCACAGCTGAGGGCCAGTAGTAAAGAGAAGAGCAAAAACTTCTTCAGACATGAACATTTTCTATTGTGCATTTACAGTCTGAGGTGCAGATTATACAAGATTGTTTGACGTGAAAGGCTGAAGCATCAGGCAAGAGATACTCCAAACATTACATGTCACAATCTGCCCAATTTGACCAGTCCTAGTAGTTGACAGTTCACTGCAGGTTGTTCTGCATAGAGTTTCACTATAAGATAGTTGTGCTTACATGATTTGACCAGCAAGATGTGTTTAGATGAGCCATATACAACATACCAAAGGCTGAGCAGAAGGTCTGCAGCACAACTAGAAATTGTAGCTGCTTCTCACAAACTCTGGGGCAAAGTTTTGATGCTTGGACACATTTCTGAAGAGCTATGGCATATCTTGGGTGCTTTAGGCCCACACTTCAACAATGATACATAAACTTGGCTAGCTGTCACTTGTTTCTGTTTGAAAAAAAGGAAAAAGAAATTACAATATTAGCTTGCACATTCAAAATAGTGCTAAAGTTATTTTTTTAGAGGGAGAAGAGGAGCACAGCTGTCCATCTTACACTTCTTGATTTTCCTTCCATAAGCAGCATTGATCATTAAAGTAAAATAGTTCATGTTGTGTTTTAAAGGTTCCAAACTATGGGAAACAGGAAAGGTTTTGAATTATGGTTTATAGAATCACAGAATGTTAGGGTTTAGAAGGAACCTTGAAAGATCATCGAGTTCAACCCCCCTGCCAGAGCAGGATCACCTACACCAGATCACACAGGAGTGCATCCAGTCGAGCTTTGAGTACCTCCAGAGAGACTCCACAACCCCCCATGGCAGCCTGTTCCAGTGTTCTGTCACCCTCACAGTGAAAAAAAAAAATTCCTCATGTTTCCATGGAACTTCCTATGCCTTAACTTCCTAAAGATCTCCAGCTCCCTCAGTCTCTCCACATAAGGAAGACATTCCACTCCCTTGATCATTTTTGTGGCTTTGCACTGGACTCTTTGAAGCAGTTGCCTGTGCTTCTTGAACTGAGGGGCCCAGAACTGGACACAGTGTCCATGGTCTGGCCTCACCAGGGCAGACTAGAAGGGTAGCAGAAGCTCTCTTGACCTCCTAACCACAGGCCTTCTAGTAAACCCAGAATGGCATTGGCCTTCTTGGTCACAGGAGCACACTGGTCAACCTTCCATCCACTAGGACCCCCAGATCATTTTCCCCTTCACTGCTCTCCACCAGGCCAGTTCCCAACCTATACTGACACCTGTTTTTTTTTCCCAGATGCAAGACTCTACACTTGCCCTTGTTGAACTTCATTCAATTTCTCCCTGCCCAGCTCTCCAATCTGTCCAAATCTCACGAATGACAGCACAACCCTCTGGTGTCATCCAGTTTCATGTCATCAGCAAACTTGCTGACAGTGCTCTCTGTGCCCTCGTCCAGGTTGTTGATGATTATATTGAACAGATCTGGTCCCAGTACTGACCCCTGAGGGACTCCATTAGATACAGGCCTCCAACTAGACTGTGTCCCACTGAGCACAGCTCTCTGACTTCTTTCCTTCAACCAGTTCCCAATCCACCTCACTACCCAATTGTCCAGTCCATTCTTCCACAGTTCAGCCGCAAGAATGCTATGTGAGACAGTGTTAAATGCTTTACTGAAATCAGGATAAGCCACATCCACTGCTCTACCATCATCTATCCACCTGTTTATGTCCTCATAAAAGGCTATCAGATTGGTCAAACATGACTTCTCCTTGGCAAAATCATTTTGACTGCTTCATGGCTTCTTTCACATCTAGTTTTTAAAGACTTGCCAGATAAATGGACAAATGTATGATAAGAGCTCATTTAATTAGCTCTGCTCCCTGAAATTATGTGCTGAAGTAAAATATTGTTTGTACCATATTCTTTTTTGCAATTCTATTAAGTGTATACTCTCTGATACAGTAACTATAAAGAAGTGGGAAATATCCATTAAAAGTAATAGGCTGAATAAAGGGGAATGTGGCAGGGAAAGGCATTGTATTAGAGTGTTCTGTCTGACCTTAATCACAGCTTTAGTCTAAATGCAAACTGTCTACTTAGAAAAAGCCTTTTACTTTGAATGTGTCACTTTAAGATTTTCAGCTAAATATTTCCTTCAAATTAGTGCATCTGAAGTTCATTTCTGAACATTTGTATGGTCTGACTTCTCCTCAACCTAATAAATGAAAGCTGAATAGATTTTTTCTTTGGAAAATGGGACGGCTCACATTTCTCCGTGTCTACTGTTTGCACATGTTTCCTTTTGTCTGCACTACCACAGCCTATCTTTCTTTGTCTTCACAATCTGTATTAGATTAGTATAAGCAGTGCTACCAAAGGCTGGACAGTGAGCACAAAGACTAGCCAGCCATCTTTAAACACATTTCCTGGTTTAGTTGACATATGGTTTTATTGCCACGGCTTATAAATTGTCACCCATAATGATGAAATAGGACTCCATAACCTGAACTTACACTTCAAAGCCTAATCTTTGTCTCCAGCTATCCCTTAAGAAATGGTGAGCAAGTGGCCATTTATCTCTGGGCTGTTGGGTTTTTTTTTCCAAGTACTCTGATACAGACTTTATATTAATTCCAGAATTACAATTTGCCTTGAAGGGAAAGAGGAGAAACATGGTACAAATTTGTAAATGAACTCTTGGTCCCAGCACTGTAAACCTGTTTCCAGATACCGATGGACTTTATCCTGCCAGCAGGTTTTAAATTCAAAGTTTTGGTAATATATAAAACATTTCCCTTTCTCAAGCCCAGCTTTGTGACACTCCATTACTGTAATTTCCATTTCCAGCGTGGCAATACCAATAAATAAAAATGAGAAAATGCTTCGGTCACCTGTCTCTCCCCTCTCGGATGCATCAAAACACAAATACTCCAACGATGATTTAACTTCCTCCAGCAGACCTAATGGCAGCAGTCTATTACCTTCCATCTCCTCCAGCAAAAAACATAAGGGTGAAATCCAGCCACAGACACATCCTGGGGACTTCAATGTAAGTTTATGCTGTTGTTCACAATATGAAGCCTACTTATATATTTTTCATTTTATACTGCAGTCTGTGATAGTTTTGCAGAATGTTATGCCAAAAAAAATGTAGTCATGAATGTAGTCATTTTAAGTTCAGTTTTTCTGGTGTGAAGTTTAGCAAGGCATAGAAGAAAGCAAAGAGATCAGGCTGTAAAGGAGGCAAATAACAAAGGCTACATAATCAATAGGTGAAATCTGATGGCCCAAAACAAATGGCTTTAGGCCTCCAGAGTATTGCTTGGGCACTATGCAAGCACCCTATATCCAGAACTGGAGCACATAAGGCCTCTTCTCAGCCACTGCCTAACCATGAGTGTGCCTGCAGACAAGTTCTCCCACATGTCTTACAAGCGACTTTTTGAGACACTTGTATTTACTATTGACACCAGTGAGCAGTTTAGTACCAGCCTCACAACTCGGCTCCATCAGGCCCTAGGTATTCAGATATTTATCAGAGAGTCTTGCTCACATTAAATGTGTCTAGAGTGCTTTTCTCAATACCATGTGGTAGCCACTGCCATCAGAGCACTGAGAGCTGCCTCCAGGTATGAATGAGTTCTGTGATTAGGATGCTGGAGTAAAGAGCCTGTTAGCTCTTCTGATTGAGGGAATTCACAAATCTCTCTCTCACCTCTCAAAATCATACTCTACCTTCCATCCTAAAGCACACTGTTAGTAGAAGATCAAGGTCAGAATATCGTGACGTCTTCCTCTAGAAGTTGTTCTGCTTTGTGTGAAACACCTAGAAGAAGCAATTTGAGTATGATCATATTGATGTCCACTGCTGGAACATCTAGCCAAGCTGTTAGAGAACTCTGCTGCTTCTAGAAAGGCTCATCCTCCTTTTCTTGCTACAAGAAAAAGTTCATAATTTTTTCCAATGTCCATTTGTTGCATTTGTTATTTGATAAGAGGCATCATAAGAGGCACCAAAAGCCTGAGTACTGGTGCCTAAGCAAGTTTGAGGAAACTAAACTACCTTAATTCTAGCAGTGGTCTTTTCTACCTACTTTTTGTGTGGTGATAATGGTCCCACAGTATTTGTTAAGTATGCATATGTATATACTTCAATATACTTCTTTTCTTGAGAGTAGAGGGGGAAAGTAGCAACTACAGTCTTAATTTTGGACACTTTAAAAAACAAGCTATCATAAATTATGTGGATTTGATAAATTGTCATAAAATTCATTACAGAAATATGTTATAATAAAAAGGCATTTTAACATATTGTCAGTATAGTATTTTTTTCACTAATTAAATGTACACTTTTAAGCATTTTAACTTCTAGAACATAAGTTTAGGGTTTTATAACCCATTTGGAATTGTAATTGTATGATCCTTCACTGAGTGTCAAAAACAATTTAAATTCCTTCACAGGCTAATGTGCTGGAAATCGAAAGTAAAAGGTGGTTGCTTTATGATCCACGCCTGTAGTAAATGCTTTTCTCTGAGATTTTCTGCATAGCCTAGCAGTGCACCCTTTGGTCAACACTTTAAAAACCCTTACAATGAAATTCTTTTGTATCTGTTTATTTGTCTGAAAACTTTAGGCTGCTGAACTGATCTGAATGTGCCACATAGAAGACAAGAGCTTTGATGAGTTGTCTGTGGTTTATCCCATCTTCCCATCTGGCACCTAACTAGATTTTCCATCAGACACCACAATCCAGAGAGTGGCTTTTATCCATTTGAGCTTTCTGTCTATTTCTTAGTGTGTTTCTGTCTTGTCACCCGACAAAGAAAAAAATTGTTTATGGCAATGATTATCAACCAGCCAGGGGCCCTCTGCTTTGCACTGTACTGCTGCATAATAGCCTACACAGCAGGTCAGTTGAAAGGACACATGGTATATACGGCCATGAGCTGAGGGAGTGCATGAGACCCTGCCAAAAGTCATGTGCTTCTGCTGTGGCACAGAGCAGGGATCTTTCAAACTGATCAGGGACCCAGAGCAAAAAGAAACCTGGACTTTGGGCTACAAATTCATAGCCATAGGCACATGAGCAGTGCAGCGTGAAGGGAGCCAAACAGGTAAGGCTTCCTGTCCTGAGGCAAGGTACAGTGCTAGTTTAGAAGATGACAACTAGAGGTATTTCATCTTCTAAATGGCCTCAACAGATCAGTTCTTTAATAATTTCTCTTACTGTGTTTCAGAGGGATTTGATAGTTGGTGATAGTTCAGCTCAGTTTCTTCTGTATATCACATTGAAACTCAAGCCCTTTGCAAAGTGTGCTGAGTAATCTCTGTGAATTTGTGACTGTCAGTGACAAGACAACTCTACATTCTCCCTGCAGAAATAGAAAGGAAAACTAACTGCCAATTTCCATGCAAAGACACTCTTGTTTGTGAGTTGATTTTTTTTAAGTTAATGGTCAATTCCTCAATGTCTTCTCTGCTGTTTGTTGTCTAGAAAACAGTTCACATCAATTCAGAAAATGTTCTCTGCAATAAACCACAGTCCCAGACAGAATCTTGGTCACCTCTGTCCAGCACATCCAGAGACTGCAGAAGGACAAAACTTATTTTTGATGATATGTAAGTACAGATTACTTTAAAATATTTTTTTAAGTCATTTTCTACATTTAAAAAGAGAATAACACAATTTGCCCAACAGGAAGTGAGACATGGCCAGAAGAGTTACAGTAACACTGCACATAGAGAAATAATTGAGACATACTGTAGAAATTCTTTAATTTTTCATCACAAATTAAGCTTCTAATCATCAGGAGCAATGAGGACTGGCTGTTCTCAAAAGCATAGGAAGCCAAGAGCCAAGAGGTAGAATGTGGGGTTGGCAGGGCAGGGCCCATGCCAGTCAGGGGTCCAGTCCCATAACACCCAAATTGGGTGAGCCAAGCAGACTCAAGGGTGGAGTCAGGTTCAACCAAGAGTCCAGGTCCTCAGCCAATTCCATGATGATGGAGCAGGTCCAAGGCAGGGCCAAGAAGTCAGGTTGATATCAGATCCAGTGACAGTCACACACAGCTCAGTGTCTGTCAGGTGTGCAGGTCAAGCCAAGAAGACAATCCTCAGATCAGTTTGCATCACTGAGGAACATGGCCAGGCACAAGCATGCTGTGAAAGAGCTTGTCAAGGTCCAGAGAACAGAGATTAACAATATCTCTGTCCAGAGGAGCAAGATCTGTTCTTATGGATTTCCATGTTGTGAAATTAAGGTGCAAACGAGACCATATCACCACAAAACTGTTTATTGAAGGATACATTGGACCAAACAGAGGGAGAGAGAGAAAGGGGAGAGAGAGAGATAAAGAGAATAATGGAGAAGAAAAGAAGAAGCAGGGAAGAAAAAGAGCTGCGATCGTATTACCCTCAGTCACAGATGGAGGGGATAGAGAGAGACGGGTGCGTGGCCCAGGGATGATCTTTGGAGTTCGTCAGGGGTTCTTCTGGTGGTGGTGCAGCTCTGGTAGTCTGGTGGAGGTGCCCTTGGTGGTCTGGTGGAGGTCCGCCCTTGGTAGTCTGGTAGAAGTGCACACCTGATAGTCTGGTGGGAGTGCCACTTTGGCAGGCATTCCTCCTGCCTTTCATAGTTTTCTGCTGGGTGTCCAACTGCAGCTCCCCAGGGCATCTTCCTGTGCATTCTCATGCATTCGCAGGGGTCTGACACCACCGGGGAGAGGTCCTCCGCCCCCTCCCTGGCTGTACCTGTCCATACCCTGAATACACATCAGCCTTTTCTCTTCAGGGTAGCTGAGATAAGATGTATGCATCCTGGCCATTCCAGCCAGGCTGAGGTCCAGGAGTTTCCAAGGCGTTGTCTGTTGATTTGCATCCCTGAGCTTTGGGCCAAGCACCGAGTCTGAGTCCCGGGAGTTAACAGAGGCAATCTTAATCTTTGTTGATGAACAAGAGAGAGGCTTTAGACTCTCACAGAGCTGAAGACAGATACACTTACAACGAGTTAGACCAGAAGTGAAGGACCAGACCTGAGCTTAGATGAATTTCTTTAGCCCAGGGACAGAGGAAGGAGACCGCACATGCAGCAGGTCAAGGCTACTAATGCTTTATTAGTATCCTTGGGGCACCAGCATTAATTATGCAAACATCAGACTATTAATTTATAGACCCATAACAAGGCAGCATGACAGAGGCATCCTTCTTCTGCTCCTTTTGGAACAAGGGGAGGATGACATTCAGGGGCCTTGCATCTGTGAGCCTCGACAGCTGCTCCTGTCATTGCTGCTCTGAAAAACAGCACAACAACAGGGCAAGTAGGAAGGAGCAATGGTTAGCACGAGTATCTGGAGGGACACTTGGCCCTTCCCACCTTCACTACATGCTTCAAACATACCCTGCTGTCTTCCTGTGAAAATTAATATAATTGTCCTTCTTTTCTTTTTGGGAAATTTAAATTGCTGGTTTGTTTCCCAAGGTCATTTGGGATGTGGTATTATTTAGATAAGGTATAGAGGTGAAAAAGATAGCTGAAACCCCAGTAACTAGAAAAATCAAGATTATTCTTGACTAGTAGTGTTGTGGCCTGAAAATACTGATTTTTTTCTGTCTAATGTAGAAGAGGTTCTGCTCAAGTTATGTGTCAGACTGCCTGGAGCTCTGTAAACTAGGTGATCTTCTTGTGCCTTTTGTACTCATACACCTTTCATTTCATCCACACCTCTAACTATTTTATACCATAGGAAATCATGGAGTAACAGCTTTGTTTATTCAGGAACTACTTTCTACAAAAATTGAGATTAAGTAATAATAATAATAGTAGTACTAGTGGTAAGATTTGTTCACACTAGCTGGACTCAGGGACAACTAGAGGGACAGCAACCTCTCACAAAGAGAATGCACATTTCCTAATATAAGGTATAAATAACTCCCATAGACTTCAAAAGGTTGTGACTGTTTATATGTCAAGAAAAGAAAGCTGTTGAGATTCATTTCTTGGTGTAGTCATAAGGAGATGTAAGTGTAACCAATTTTTCTGCCCCTTTTGAAGAAAACTCAATCCTGTGTATGTATCTTTATTTTCCCTCCTTCACCATCACCTTCCATGTTTTTAACATTTATTCAACTATCTCCACTGAGGAAATTTGAAGCTGTTTAGAAGTACTATCTAACTCTTCATATCTCTCAAAACACTTTATATTCTGTAATTTCTGGATCACAGACTGATAGAAGTTGGAAGGGACTAGAAGTTGGAAGGTTGACTAGAGCAGCTTGCACAGGACAGCATCCAGACAGGCATTGAATGATTCCAGATAGATACTCCACCTGTTTCACCTGAGCAGCCTGTTCCAGTGCTCTACCACCCTCAAAGTAAAGAAGTTTTTCCTCATATTTAGATGGAACTTCCTATATTCAAGTTTGTGCCCATGACCTCTTGTCCTGTCTCTGGGTGCCACTGAAGAAAGACTGTCCCATCTTCCTCACACCCACGCTTCAAGTATTTCTAAGCATTGATAAGATCCCCCCTCAGTCTTCTCTAAGCTAAACAGTCTCCAGTTCCTTGGCCTTTCTTCATAAGAGAGATGTTATTGACCCCTAATCATCTTCATGGCCCTTTGCTGTACCCTTTCAAGCAGTTCCCTGTTCTTGAACTCGGTAGCCCCTAAGTGGACACAATACTCTAGATGAGGCCTTACCAGGGCAGAACAGAGGGGGAGGAGAACGTCCTTTGACCTGCTTGCCACACTCTTCTTGATGCACCCCAGGATATCGTTGGCCTTCTTGGCCACAAGGACACATGCTGCCTCATGGTCATCCCATTGTCCACCAGGACTCCCGGGTCTTTTTCTACAGAGCTGCTTTCCAGCAGGTCAGCACCTAACCTGTACTGATGCATGGAGTTATTCCTCTCTAGGTGTAGTACCCTACATTTGCCCTCATTAACCTTCATAAAGTTACTTTCTACCCAGCTCTCCAGCCTGTCCAGCTCACACTCAGTGGCAGCACAGCCTTCTGAGGTGTCAGTCATTTCTCCCATTTTTGTGTCATCAGCAAACTTGCTGAGGATACACTCTGTCCCTTCATCCAGATCATTGATGAATATATTAAGCAGGACTGGATCCAACTAAACTCTGTGCCACTGACCACAACCTTTGAGCTCTCTCTTTCAGACAGTTTGCAATCCACCCCACTGTCTGTTAATCTAACCCACATTTCCTAAGCTTGTCTATGGAGATGCTGTGGGAGATGGTGCCAAATGCCTTGCTGACTTCTGCCAGCTTCCTCAGCACTTGCAGCATCAGGACCCATGGACTTGTGGATATCCAGTTCATCTAACCGATGTCTATCTTGATCCTCCTCAACCAAGGAAAATTCTTCCCTCCTCCAGACCTCCTCTGCTACCTTCTGGAACTGAGGGCCAGGTTTAGCAGTAAAGACTGAAGCAAAGGCGGCATTCAGTAGCACTGCCTTCTCTGTACTCTTACCAGCTCTCCCATCTTATTCAGCAGAGAGCCCTTGCTTTGCTTGGTGTTCCTTTTCCTGATCATGTACTTGAAGAAGCCCTTCATGTTGGTTTTTATATCCTTTGCCAGATTTAAGTCCAAGAGGGCCTTGAATTTCCTTATAGCACCCCTACATACTCTGGCAAATTTCCTGTATTCCTCCCAAGTGGCCAGTCCCTTTTTCCATATACTGTGAACTTCCTTCTTCCATCTGAGTTTTTCCAAAGCTTCTTGCTCATCTCTGCACATCTCTTGCCTCACAGGGATGTACCTATTTTGAGCTTGCAGGAGGTAGTGCTCTCTTCAGTCCCCATATCTTCTAGAGCCCAAACCCAGCCATCCATTGCAGCACTCCAGTCATGAGAGTCATTCCACCATATTTCTGTGATGGTGACTACATCATAGCTATCCTGTTGAACAGTGGCTTTCAGCTTCTCCTGTTTGTTGCCCATGCTGCATTGGTGTTAGATGCATCTGAGCTGGGCTATCAATTTTACCCCCAAACTCTACGTGCTTCAATTGCAGTTTAAACATGTATACACAAGGCAAAAAGGTGTCAGTGTCCCTGAAAAATGTAAAAAATTTAAAACACACTCATCCCTATGGAGACAGGCTGCAAGAATTGGGGCTACTCAGCCCAGAGGAAAACAAGGCCTACAGTGGCCTTCCAGTATCTGAAGGGGGCTTATGAGAAAGCCAGGAAGAGACTTTTTAGAAGGGCTTTTAGTAATAGGATGAGAGGGAATAGGTTGAACCTTGAGGAGGGTAGATTTAAACTACATATTCAGAAGCAATTCTTTACAATGAGGATGGTGAGACACTGGAACAGGTTGCTCATGGAGGTCATGGATGCCCCTTCCCTGGAGGTATTCAAGGCCTTGAGCAAGCTGGTCTGGTGGAAGGTGCCCCAGCCCATGACAGGGGTTTGGAACTAGATGATCTTTAAGGCCTCTCCCAAGCCAAACTGTTCCATAAATTTTTGAATCTGGATTAGAAGGAAAATGCTATCAGAAACAGGTGCAGTAGAACTGTAGTATCTTTCAGGATGCTGACATTAAATAAGGGGCCTGGTTTGTTTCATTCTTTCTCTAGCATATTGTGGTGGGAAAACTCCTCCATCATCTAAGATGCTCTTATCACTTGCTTTCTCCATTAGTGATAGATCTGATGTATTTGGCAGGTGTGTTCAGTAAAACTGTTTCATGTTTCAAGGAGAGCTACAATTAAACTGCTTGTGTATGGTGCCTTACATGTAGAATGTCCCCAAGCAACTTGTGCCCATTCAAGTAAAAATCTAAAAAGCCAAGCAAGGTTGAACACAGAATCTAATATGTCTTAATTTGCTCTTAAAACCCAGAAATGGTTAAATGCCTGTTGTGCCAACTAGAGAAGTGAGATTTTCATGTAGTACAACTGTCATCCACAACCTGTTTCTAGGAACCACTGCCAGAATATCACATTGATTCTGAAATCACTGTGTGGTGAAGTCACTAAAATGGAGTGGATTAGACTGGCTGCAAATGTTAAATGTCAACAAATGTCCTCACTTGTAAGGAGGATCAAAATAAACATGGCAGGCAGTGTCTTTCAAATTTGCATAGTACTACAGCAGAGGATTTGAAGAAATGCAATACAGTGGGTTTAAAATTATGTAGTAATCCTAATGGCAGCATTTGTTCCAAATGATGCCCATGAAGTATTTCATCTCATAATCCACAAAGTTCTGAATTACTGTAATCCAACCATGGCTTTAAAGTCTTCAGTTTAATCAGACTCTCTAGTTTTTAAGAGACTAAATCCCTTCTATTTGATTTAAAACAACAACTAATTTTTTTGACCAATCAGTGTGTCTTTGCTGTACTCTCAATTTATTTTCTCCAGATCATTGACAACAGCTGTCACTAGCAATAAATTGGAGCACAAGTAGGTCAATAAAAACTGTGTCTTGCTTGGCAGAGTGCTGTATACACATACATAGCAAGACAGAAGTAAATCTAGCTAACAGACTCAAAAGGCAGGCAAGATCCTGCTTCTCCTGGTTTGCCATTGTTTACAGCCTACTCTAAATATGCTTCAAGGTACCCAGATGCCACATGTGTAAGCAATATCAATAGTGTTTCCAGTACTAATTCTTAACAAGTTTTCCTGGATTTTTGGCCATTTCTGACTCTATGAAGAGAACATTTTCAAGGCTACAAACAAAGTCTTCTTCAGATCCTAGCAGGAGAGTTCAATCTCTGAGATAGGAGAGGATGGTCTCTCTCACCAGTCTCTCCTCATCTTTCCTTCACCTCTGCAACAGGAGAGCAATGAGCACATGCCTACAGCAGGTGATGAGTGCCCTCCAAATCCTGCATCTCCCATGGCATTCTACCACACCTCTGGTACTTAAGTGAGTGTGGTTTCCCAAAGTTTGGCAGTAAACATTTCTTTCTGCATGGAGAGATAAAAATCCATCCCCTTGTAACTCAGAGATTGTTGTCTTGTGCTATATCACAGAGCAGTGTGGGTTTTAATCACCTTCAATGCCAAGATTCAGGTGTAGTGTGTAAGAGATACTCCAATGCCCCTATTTGTAGCTTAATTCCTAGGTCATCTTTGCCATTCCTGTTGCAGTGGAAAATATCTCTACCCATGTTTGAAGGATGTATTTCAAGTTCATTTTCCACAATATAATCACCCAGAAGTTTTTCTTTCGGGCTAGAAGGCTCACTGTAGTGGCCCTAGGCTGTGATCCCTCAAGGAAATCTGGGAGCTTTCATGATATTTCTTTCAACATATGAAGGATATTTTTATCTTCCAGCGATAACAAGTCCCACTAGCAAATTATCATAACCACTTTAGCTTAGAGCATCACAGGAAGACTTGTAAAACTCATTTTTAGTCTGGGAGTTACCCTTTTCATCTTAGAATTGTAGAATCACAGAATGTCAGGGGCTGGAAAGGACCTTGAAAGATCATCCAGTCCAACCCTGCTGCCAGAGGAGAACCACCTATACCAGATCACACAAGAATGCATCTAAGCGAGTCTTGAATATCTCCAGACAGGGAGACTCCACAACTCCCCTGGGCAGCCTGTTCCAGTGTCCTGTCACCTTCACAGTGAAAAAATTCCTCCTCGTGTTTACATGAAACTTCCTATGCCTCAACTTAGAATTCTAGAGTCAGTCAGGGTTGTAAGGACCACAAAGATCATCGAGTTCCAGCCCTACCATAGATCAGGCTGCCCACAGCCTCATCCAGCCTGGCCTTAAACACCTCCAGGCGTGGGGCCTCAAACACCTCCCTGGGCAATCCATTCCAGCCTCTCACCACTCACAAGCTGAACAACTTCCTCCTCACATCCAGTCTGAATCTACCCACCTTCAGCTTTGCTCAATTTCCCCTAGTCCTGTCACTACCTGGTAGCCTAAAAAGTCCCTCCCCAGCTTTTTTGTAGGCCCCCTTCAGATACTGGAAGGCCACAAGAAGGTCACCTGGGAGCCTTCTCTTCTCCAGACTGAACAGCCTCAACTCTTTCAGTCTGTCCTCATAGGAGAGGTGCTCCAGCCCTCTGAGCATCCTCTTGGCCCTTCTCTGGACATGGTCCAGCATCTCCACATCCCTCTTGTAATGGGGGCTCCAGAACTGGATGCAGGACTCCAGGTGGGGTGTCATCAGAGCAGAGTAGAAGGGGAGAATCACCTCCCTCAACCTGCTGGCCACACTTTTCTCCTGATGCAGCCCAGGATCTGGCTGACTTTCTAGGCTGCAAGTGCACACTGCTGGCTCATGTTGCACTTCTCATCCACCAACACCCCCAAGTCTCTCTCTTCAGGGCTGCTCCCCAGCCACTCACTGCCCAGCCTGGATTTGTGCTTGGCATTGCCTGAACCCAGATGCAGGACCTTGCTCTTGGTCTTGTTGAACCTCAAGAGGATGGCTTGTGCCCACCTCTCCAGCCTGTCCAGGTCCCTCTGGATGGATCCCTTCCCTCCAGTGTGTCTGCTGCGTCATGCAGCTTGGTGTTATTGGCAGACTTGCTGAGGGTGCACTCAATGCCTCTGTCCATGTCACCAGCAAAGATGTTGAACAAGGCTGGTCCCAGGACTGATCCCTGAGGGACTCCACTTGTCACTGGCCTCCACTTGGACATGGAGCCATTGACAGCCACTCTTTGGGTGTGGCCATCAAGCCAGTTCTTTATCCATCTCGTGGTCCACCCATCAAACCCATGTGTCACCATCTTGGAGACCAAGATGTGCTGTGGGACAGTGTCAAAGGCCTTGCTCAGGTCCAGGTAAATGACGTCAGTTGCTTGCCCCTCATCTATTAATGTTGTGACCTGTTCATAGAAGGCCACTAGGTTTGTCAGGCAGGATTTGCCCTTCCACCCACTGCCCCTTGTCCTGTCATTGGGCATCACCAAGCAGGCCTGTCTCCATCCTCTTGGTCCTCACCATTTACATATTTATAAACATTAATGAGGTTTGTCTTGGAGGAGAGCCTTTAAAAGTCACCTTCTTCAACCCCCTGTAGTAAGCAGGGGTATCTTCACCTAGATCAGGTTGCTCACAGCCCTGTCCAACTTGGTCTTGAATGTTTCCAGGCGTGGGGTATCTACCACCTCTCTGGGCAACCTGTCCCAGTGCCTCACTATCCTCATAGTAAAGATTTTCTTCCTAATATCTAACCTCAATCTACCCTCTTTCAGTTTTAAACCATTACCACTTGTCCTGTCATAATGGGCCTTGCTAAAATGACTATCCCTGTCTTTCTTCCAAATCCTCTTTGAGTACTGAAAGGCTGCAATACAGTTTTCCCAGTCTCTCCTTGACTCAGGTTTCACATGTACCATCACTCAGCAGTTTCACCCACACCATAACTTCTCATTCATCAGAGCTAGAAACATAGGAACTGGATACCAGGTAGTTCTTTTCCCAGAATGATCTTCCTGACTGTGTTTTTCAGATGCCTCTAGAGAATTCAAGGTGTGAGTCCATGGTATTTTAAAACAATGTAGATCTGGATAATTGTGGTCATGCTCTCTCCCCCTAAGTCTGACTGTAAAGGCTTTCACTCAACCTTGGTGTGAAATTAGTAGATTTAAGAGTATCAATTTAATATCCATTGAAGGAGACCCAATTGTAGTTTATCTGCAAAGATGTAATGTTTTCTCCTTCTGCTTTTAATACAGGAGCTCAAGTCCCTGTCATAAAGTCATAGAATTAACCAGGTTGGAAGAGACCTCCAAGATCATCCAGTCTAACCTATCGCCCAGCCCTATCCAGTCATTACCATTTCTTTCATTCCTCTCTCTTTGCTTGTACACCTTGGCCTTGCATATTTTAGTCTGGATGTTAATTTTATGTGGATATCTTTAAGTCATGAATCTGGGTCATGCCCAGGAAATTGTAGTGGATTTTGACTCTTTCTCATGGTCTCTTGTATTTCACTACATTGGCATGATTAGTGTAGGGAGTTTGCATTTTTGCTAAGCTTTTGACCTCGTTATGCTGAACCCACCAAGACAGTAGCTGTGTAGTTGTATGATTGCATAATTTTTTCTTGCATTTGGCCTGATTCCAATCATGTCCTTTGTTCCTATCATCCTGAAATTTCTATAGCACTATCATTTAAATGGGTCACAAATACTCTCTCTGTCCTCACCACTGAACTTTCCAGTTTGCTGAAGTTCCCAGACCTGCTGAGTCTACCATAGTGAGCATGTGACTGCCATAACTGGGTACCCACTTCATACAATGCCGTGGGCTTTCCCTGACCCTGTCTACTACCATGCCTCAGACACAGGAGTGCCATGTGCCATAAACCAGCATTTATTTTAAGCCATGGAATGGTCAGGAAGCCATGATACGTCATAAGGAGAATACTGTTTTGTGAAGTAATAGCTGCTGAGCTCCAGCCTTTATCCCCAAGATGACCACCCTTTTCTGTCACCCAGCATGTCAGACATGATCCTGACACAGGTCTCTGTATGAAACAGCAAGTAGGCAGAGCTGTATACACCTACCTTTCACCACACATGATTTTATTGCTCTTACAAGATTTTCTTCTCTTCCTGGACTGAAAGTTCCAAGATTCTACTGGCACAGCTTCAAAACTGTTTTGGGGCTAACCCTGGCAACACCATTTTCTTCTGATTTTGCCCCTAGCTCTCATCAAATTTTGAGGTTGCTCATTTTAATGTCCTACTCCTTTCCAGCACGTTCACTTTTTTAAGGGTCTAGAGTACTACCGTTGTGAAACTGGTCCTATATTTAGAATTATGGTATAAGCTGCTTTTATTACATGCAATTGTTGTACACTGAGGAAGCACTAGTTTGTTTTTTTATAACACTTCAGCAGCATTATCTCCAAAGGGTATTAAAATATGCACTTGGCTACATTTATGATGTTTAATTGAACTTTTATTAGTTTTCTTTAATGTATCCTCATAAAACACCATGCCACAGTAAGAAATAATGTGCAAGTGGTAGATTATGTAAATGAAGCAGAAAATGCTATAGTTTAGTATTTAGTTCATATAAAATATAAAAATTAGATGAAAAATGTGTTTTTCAATGCAGTTATAATTAAAATTGCATATTGGAGTCTAAGCTACACCATACTCTGTAAATACCAGTGGTTGCTCTGAGTTCCAAGGAGATTATGTTGCAGTAGATGCTGATGAATTACTGTATAAAGTAAGACTTTTATTGATCCACTTTCCTTGATTCTCTTCCCTCTCTTTTACTGCATGAGTTTACATTTTTGCAATTATCTTCTGAACTGGAGTAAATTAAATTCAGAGAAGGCAGCAAAAGACAAAGGTGGCAGAAATGCTCTATAATGGCATAGAGCTAAATGGGCTGAGAGAAGCATGTGCACATACACAGCCATGTCACCTGGGTAATGGTACCACCACTCTTAGGAGCTCAACAGCCCAGAAATTCTGAAAGGCTGTTTCTGGAATGGGAATAATTACGATGCCTGTAGCCTTCTCACCTCATGCTGAGATCCTGCACAACACAACAAGCAATGGAACTGCTGTCTTTCCTGCTGGTTTTCGGCAAGCTCCCAGAGAAAGTGATGGCAAGCGAGTGAGAGAAATTCTGGACAGTAGTGGTTTGTTTGATAAATTTCATCCTGGATTCAGCCACAGCCATGCTACTGAAGCTGCCCTTGTCAAAGTCATAAATGGTTTGAATGCCACTGCTGAAAAGGAAGCCTGGCCTTGTTTGTACTATCAGATCTAGCCATGGGGGGGGTTATTCTGTAAAAGGCTGGATTCTGTTGCAGTGCCTAGGTGACTGGCTGGTGTTGACTGAGAATGTGTTGAAAGGGTTCCAGCAGTACTTGATTGCTTTCACCAATCAGCATAGTAGGGTAAATTCTCCTCGAGAGCAGCCAGTTTCACATAATGACACTTGATCACCAGCAGCCTGACTTAGTTGGCGCTAATGCTTTATGCTCTTTCTTTTGCCTTTCAGAGAGATATATGAGATGCATTGGAGCAGTGTATTAGAACTTTTTGGTATTGTTGGAGAGGACTAGATTTCTAAAAGTACCAACAATCAGATATTCAGAAACAAAAGACTTTATTGTGGAGTTGAGATTATTGATAGAGATAAACACTTGTTTGTACCTGTTAATTTGAAGTCAGACTGCTTTTCTAATTTCTTCCTTAAGAAAAAGAAGCTTGAATTCTGTTTGTAAATCTGGCATCAGAATGCTGACAATAGATATGTACAATTGTAAATAACTTCAGAATCTGACCCAATTGTCTCAAAACAAGAAGTCGCTGAGTAACTTTCCATGGGACTTCAGTTTACATTTCTGACCAATAAGCCTAACAAAGACACTCGAGTGCTTCCTCTGATACTCACATCCATTCCAGTTCAACTAGTGCAATTTTAAACCTATAGAAGTTTTCTCTATTCTTTGCCTTCTCAGGCTGTAGCAAGGCCATGATCTGCAGGGGGATAGCAAACCTTAGACCACAGAGCTTTCTGAATTTTATTAATTCATTAATTTCATTGATTTCATTTCTGAATTCCATTTCACTGAATTTCATTAATTTGCTTCTCCTTAAGATGCCTCTAGTATCTGCAATTAACATCCAGTGAGGTTACCTGCAAATTCTCCAGTCTGAGATTATCACCAATGTAACTAAATAGGCCAAGCTGCAGAAGACATTGGGATGAAACTTCATGTTTGTAGCAAATACGAGTTCTCAGCCACTATAACTTGAGGGTCTGTAAAATCTGAGTATGGTTAAGAATCTTTTGTGAACTTCCTAAATACAGAATGTGCAGCATGCCAAAGAACTACCCAGAGCAATTAGTTTATGAACCTGGTTCTTAGGTGTCTGTGATCTGAGATCACCTGTTACCTTTAAGGAGCTTATAGAAGAGCTTTTTTTTTTCTGTTGGTGGGGTTTTTTTTGTTGGTTTTGTTTTTTTACTTCATGGCATAATCATTTAAACTCAAATGCTAGATTTAAAAAGACAATTTACGTTCATGTGCAATGGGAACCTAAACAAAACTGAATTTGAAGCCTTTCTTTCTCATTAAAAAAAATAAATTAGAATGCAAAACATGTCTTTATCACTAAAATGATATAATAAATGCATGCAATGTATATAAATATACATTAAATCTATAGGGCGTTTCAACTTTCAATCAACATGCATATTCCTAATCTGAATAGGAAATTTATTAACCTGTAGGGATAAGTTGAAGAATAGTATTTCACAGATAGCATAAAGATATCAAAATTTGACCTGGCATGTTTATTAACACTGTTGAGCAAACCCTATTAACAAAAAAAAAAAGAAAAAAAAAGAAGAAGTCATACCCTATCCATTTTTTCCCAATTAATCTAATTTCTGTTAGGCATCCCCTTATTTGTAAATCAATCTTGTGTTTTCCCTGTGGAAATACCTAAACATTCACATTAAGAATATATGTGCTTTGCTTTAAAATGGCCTTTTTGTAGCTTCTTTTTTATATATTATGCCTCCCAAACCCCAATCTGACGTAGTAAAAACTGATTGTTTCAGGTTTTGCATATTGCATTATGATTAACCACCTCAGAGCAGGCTTCTTGGTTCAGTAATATGCATGCCTCTTGCTAATACCCTCATTGCTAATCATAACTAGGGAGAATAAATCCTGCTGCAAGATGAAAACCATTTTACAATTAACTTATAATTATAAGTAGACCATAATTGCATTGTGTTATCTCACTTTGTTTTTACAGCCTCTTGCTGTGCTTCAGACAAGCAAATTAGACATATAGTGCTAGGTGATATATGGGAGGGAATGTTGCAAAGGACATATTTTAATGACCTGAGTTTGGAAGGATTATATAAAGGTCCACCACTTTGAAAATTTCAGAGAGCTGAGACCACTGTTTCTCTGATTTGCTTTGCTTTGCTTTTTGGCACTTTGTAGTAAACCATCATCTGTAGGACACTGCACAAGATGAAGAGAAATGGGAATGAACAATTTTTAAGTAAATGTTTCAATGGTTCTGAAAATATTGTTATTTTTCTGTAGCAAGCTAACAGTGTTCAATGTCTAATATTTCATAACTGTGTTATTAAGATAATGTTAGCATCTTACTGGGCACAAGAAGAATTTACAGCTGCATTAGGTTATGAGATACTGGGGAACAAACCTCCCTTTAGTCCCCTTTTTGACCTACAGGGTAGAGTAAGTTGGGGAAGAATTCCACTTTGGGGGAGAATAATATTTTAAAGAAATTTGGAGCAAAGGAATGTTTTTTCTTCATATCTTCTACAAGATTTTTAGGGCAAATTAGCCAAACTTTGAATTTTATTACCATCTAGGGATATTTAGCCTTATTCTCTTCAAAACTTCCATGATGCCATCAAATATCCTTGAAACTCTGTACACCTAATTAGAAGGAAACAGACTAATGCACTACCAAATAGCCTTATGGTCTCAAGGAAGCTCCTAGCCAAGCTGGCAGCTCATGGTTTGGACAGATTTACTCTGTGCTGGGTCAAGAACTGGCTGGATGTCAGAGCCCAGAGAGTGGTGGTGAATGGTGCCACATCCAGTTGGCAGCCAGTCACTAGTGGTGTTCCCCAGGGATCAGTGCTGGGCCCAGTCATGTTCAGTATCTTTACTGATGATCTGGATGAGGGGATTGAGTCCAGCATCAGTAAGTTTGCAGATGACACCAAGCTAGGAGCAAGTGTTGATCTGTTGGAAGGTAGGAGAGCCCTGCAGAGGGACCTGGACAGGCTGGATGGGTGGGCAGAGGCCAACGGGAAGAGATTTAACAAGGCCAAGTGCAGGGTTCTGCACTTTGGCCATGACATCCCCAAGCAGTGCTACAGGCTGGGGACAGAGTGGCTGGAAAGCAGCCAGGCATAAAGAGACCTAGGGGTACTGATAGATAGTAGGCTGAAGATGAGCCAGCAATGTGCCCAGGTGGCCAAGAGAGCCAATGGCATCCTGGCCTGCATCAGGAACAGTGTGGCCAGTAGGACAAGGGAGGTTATTCTTCCCCTGTACTCAGCACTGGTCAGGCCACACCTTGAGTACTGTGTCCAGTTCTGGGCCTCTCAGTTCAAGAGAGATGTTGAGGTGCTGGAACGTGTCCAGAGAAGGGTGACAAAGCTGTTGAGAGGCCTGGAACACAAACCCTATGAGGAGAGGCTGAGGGAGCTGGGGTTGTTTAGCCTGGAGAAGAGGAGGCTCAGGGGTGACCTCATTGCTGTCTACAACTACCTGAAGGGACATTGTAGCCAGGTGGGGAGTGGCCTCTTCTGCCAGGCAACCAGCAATAGAACAAGGGGACACAGTCTCAAGTTGTGCTGGGGTAGGTCTAGGCTGGATGTTAGGAGGAAGTTCTTGCCAGAGAGAGTGATTGGCATTGGAATGGGCTGCCCAGGGAGGTGGTGGAGTCACTGTCCCTGGAGGTGTTCAAGAAAAGCCTGGATGAGGCACTTAGTGCCATGGTCTGGTTGACTGGATAGGGCTGGGTGCTAGGTTGGACTGGATGATCTTGGAGGTCTCTTCCAACTTGGTTGATTCTATGATTCTATATGGATGTCTTTTTCTGTCAATAGGCTCCCCCCTATCTCCTACTGACCTCAGTTACAGATCTGAGCATGTTCTTACTAATAACAACAATATTTTTTTTCTCATCCATCCCAATGACTTCAGTGTTTAGATCTGTATCTTCTCTGACTGACACAAAATGGTTAAATCTTTAAAGAAATATGCTGAGAAATTCCAATTGAAAATAACTTTAGAATGGGGTCCTGTACTGATTTGTGCTAGCATAGTTAATTTTCTCCATAGCAGCTTGTATAGTGCTGAGTTTTGGATCTGTGGCCAAAACAGCATTGATAATACAGGGGCATTTTAGCAATATTGACAGCCCAGACCACAGAGACTTACAGCCTTCTGCTTCTCACACCACTCCACAAGTGAGTAGGCTGAGGGTGCACAAGAAGTTGAGAGGGGACACAACTGAGACATCTGACCCCAAATGATCGAAGAAATATCCCACACCAGTAATAAAAGCTGGGAGAAGAAGGATTAAAAGGGAATATTCAGAATGATGCCATTCATCTGCCAAAATGAAGTGCAATAAGTGCTTTCCTGTAGGTGGCTGAACACCTACCTGCTGACAGGAAGCAGTGAATGAATCCCTTATTTTGCTTTGCTTCACTTCTTAGTTAGTCTTTACCTGAATGCAGACATTTCCTCACTTCTACTCTCTCCCATCCCACTGGAGGGAAGTGAGTGGCTGTGTAGGGCTGATCTGCCTACTGGGGTTAACCTACAACAGATTGCTGAGTGACAATAACACCACATCATTTACTATACCAAGCACTTAAAAGCTCGAGCAGTAAAACCATCAGGATTCATTCTCTGACTACTCAGGAATAACTCGTTTAAATAAGGCCAAATGGATGACAGTCTAACCAATACTAAGAAAAGTATTTTGCAAGGCAAAACTTCCTTCTCTGAGAGAGCTGAGGATATGACAGTAACCACAGTATAGGCTGAGAGTCACAGATTCATAGAATTGTTTAGGTTGGAAGAGACCTTTAAAGTTGTTGAGTCCAATCGTTAGCTTAACACTGCCAAGTCAACCACTAAGCCATGTCCTAAGCACCACATCTACATGTCTTTTACACACTTCCAGGAATGGTGGCTCAACCACTTCCATGGGCAGCCTGTTCCAGTGCTTGACAACCATTTCAGTGATGAAATTTTTGCTGATGTCCAATCTAAACTTGAGACCATTTCATCTTATCTTATCACTTGTAACTTGGGAGAAGAGACTGATGCCCACTTTGAGAAGAACAAGTTTTAGCTTAGAGAAGAAAGAAAATCACCTCCCACAAATACGAAAGGCAACAGCTGAAGTTATAGCCTAAAATTAATTGCCAAGTGGCTATTCTCCAAAGTGAGAAAAGTGAAACAGAAAGAGTTTGTGGGAGGAGATGAAGAAATTTGCTTGAGCCAGGAGGAGCTCACTGACATGGTGGCCTTGCCAAGGAGATACCAGTTTGTGTTTGCAGTTTGAATGGAGGTGTTTTAAATCTGGATCTGAAACAAATTTGTGAATTTTAGCCCAGAGAAAGCAGTTGAATTTGTACCCTGCAGTCAGTAGATCAGGCAGATAAGGAAGGGACAGAGTTTCTGAGATCCATTTGAAGATAAATCAATACAGAAATTGTCATGAGCAGTGGCAGTGGAATTGCAGCAGGCAGCCCACCTCCACCAAGTCAGAGACCAACTCCGTGCAGTGAAAGTAAACAGCACCCTCAGCATGCTTACAGGTAAGAGGGAGAAAAGAGATGAGATGGTAGTTGTGGAAGCAAACAGGTTCAATGTGTGCTTTCAGAGTGGAGAGGTTAAACACAGGTTTTTGAGAGAAGGAAGAAGCCAAGTGACATTGTACAGAGAACAGTTGAAAAAGAGGTAAGCAAGCACCAGGGAGAGAAGACTGAATAACTTTTTCCACTTAATGCCTGCATCCATTTTGCAGATCAAAACGACACTAATTTGGGAAACTGTTTATATAATCCATAAAAACACATTTTATTAGCTTTCTTTTGCCTTGAATCACTGACTTCTAAAGAACGAGAACAGCCATAAATGCTATTGTCTCCACAGGCAGCAGTTTGGAAATAGAAGACTCATAGTTACGTGATAAGTATATTTTCTTCATAAAAAATATGTTTGCAAATCAGGTTTAAAATAAGGGAAAAATAACTTGAAAATATTCTGCACTTCAGAAAATAATAAAACATCTTCTTATTTTCCCCTGGTAGGCCACGCAATGCAGATTACTTTATGCAGGAAGCTAAGCGGAAGAAGCATAAAGCAGACGCAATGGTGAGAACATTTTCTTTGCAGTTATGTTGCTCCAAATTATTTTTGCAATGCTGTTCCTTCATCAGTGCAGTATTGCCAGGGTAATTATAAAATCTATTATAAGGATGGCTAGGCTTGTTAAATTAAGAAATGTTTATATAATCAAATGTTCATAGCCCAATAAACTATGACTTAACAAATAATGACTTGCTGAGATAAAGGCCTGGGTAAATAAAACTTTCCATTTATTGCATTGCTTTAATTAGTAGCTATAGTAATGGAGGTTGTGTTAGGAATCCACATACCTATCTTCTAATTTTAACTAGCTAGCTAGGTCCTATAATTTTGTCCCAAAATTTGGTCTGGTGGCCATAGTATTTGTACTTTTTTTAAAGAGCTTTGGTTCTTAGGTGCCAAAAGAATCATGGTTTCATGGCAGATGTTTCCCAACATAATCAGAAGCACAGAAGAAATTTGTCTAACCCTAGAGGAACACCCTGGAGACAAAGGACTGTTGTGACAAACAAATTTTTGGCTCTGGCTTTCAAACTTGCCTAAAAATGAGGCTGGAAAGGAAAAGGGAGATTTGAGGTTATACAGAGCACTGAAGAAATGCTTGTCTTTCAATACAAAAGGGTGCAACAAAGTACTTAGCCATTTCATAACCTTCTCCAAGACTGCCTTTGCCCAGCCCCATGAATAAGCTAGCACAGCCATAAAAACATTAGGTCTCTGGGATGGCAGACACTGTATGTGTCGTGGGACCCTGCATTGGTAGGGCCATCTTGCAGGTAGAAGTAGCTGCAGTCCTGCCTTTCTCTGTCAGACAGACACTTCGTTGTCAGAGCAGCACGAAAGGAGAAAGGTAGTTTTTCTCAGCCGTGCAAAATGTAAAAAGGCCAAGCAAGAAGCAGATTCTAAATACAGGACTTTAACACAGAGTTTTACACTCTACCTGAGTTTATTAGCACAAATTTCTATGGTTTGTTCAGTTCCATATTACTCTAAAGTATGCTTTAAACCAGAAAATATTGTGTAGAAGTACAAATGGTGCATTTGAGTGTGTTCCTTTAAACAGAATGGAAAAGATTACTTAATATGCAAAGGAAATTCTTAGCCTGAAGAGAAATATTTTTATGGTAGACTTCCAGAAATTCCCAGGAGGTGCAAGCGTTATTCTCTGTTCTGCCACAGGTTTCCCACATGAGTGTCACTTAGGTACAGTTTAAATACCATTCCGACAGTACTAAATGATTGAAATCTCCTTCACATTCATCTTCCCTAGACAGTGGACCAGCACCTTACTTATATCTTGCAAGCTGCTGTTTGCAGGAGTTGCCTCTCCCTCCTTCACTGTGTAGGGATCCTGCCATATTGCTGAAGTGCCTCCAGGCACTTTGAATCACATCGCTGGGCAAAAAAATCTTCTACTCTGGTACTACAACACCTAACTTAGGCACTTAGAGGGAGCAGCCTGAAAATTACTTTAAGTCTCTCTGCTCCTTAGTACCCCATCTGTGAAATTGGGATAATAGCACTCTACCTGCTCGAGAGCATCAGGGAGAGAAATCTAATAAAACATTTGTGAAGTTCTCTGGTATGATCACAATGGGAGCCATATAAGAACCTAAAAGAGAATGAAGCCACTGTGCCATTCCAAAATTACTGTTTAAAATCTTTATCTATTGGAAAAGAATAATGTCCATTAACCTCCAACCCCTAATATCCTGTGATCCTGTGAACCTTTCACTGTGTGCATTAGATTTCAATCAAATGCATCCAGTCCATTAATGGGCTTTATGTACCACAGAAGTTTTGGTTGAAGGAAAGAGAAGTCAGGACAGAGAGACAGTAGTTTCATTCATCTCTTAACTACATTTAAAAAAATTCTGTGAGCAGATAAGTGGTATTTAAGTGTACACATATAAACATTACATGCACATTTGCATATGCACCATCACTGAAGATATAAGTGCACGTATTTCCATATAAGTACACAAATGCACATGCACAGAGTCCAAAAAGGACTGAAAATAGGAGAAGAAATGGGGCAAAGAAGGAGGATAGCAGAAGAAGCTGAGGGAGTAGAACTGTCCTAGAAAGAGGAGGAGGACATAGGAAGCAAATTCCTGACAAGGAGAGTGTGATCAAGCAGTGCTGAAAATAGGAATAAAGAAGACATGAGAACATAGATGAGTCTCTGAATAAGACTCAGTAGTCAAAATATTTAATTCTCATTTTCTTAGTTCAAGATAATCATTACCTTTCTTTGTTGATGAAAAACTACATTAGCAAAGATGTGTAAAACTCTTCTTTAATGAAAAGTGGGACAAAAGGCTTGATAAGTTTGTGGAATTTCCAGCACTGGATGAATTTTGACAAATATGAGTTAGGAATGTCTTAGATAGAGCTGAGCCTTCTTTGCACACAGGAGTGTGGACCAAATAGCCTTTTCCAGCTCTGCTTTCTATATCTTACAGTTTTCACTGATGCACAGGTTTTGATGAGATTTAGCTTTCTCATAGGAAAAGTTGTGAATCAGAACATATACCAACTTGTGTCAAGTTTGCAATTCGCGTTGAGAAAATCCCATCAAATGCAGGCATATCTGGATGATTACTCTATTTCTTTGTGTCCTTGTTTTTTCCCTCTAGGTGGAAAAGTTTGGAAAGGCACTGAATTACGCAGAAGCGGCACTGTCGTTTATTGAGTGTGGAAATGCAATGGAACAAGGGCCAATGGAATCTAAATCCCCTTACACAATGTATTCAGAAACAATTGAACTCATAAGGTAGGAAGGGTGGAGGTGACCACCTCAGGGGTTACTCTGTGCAAACGTGCTCATCTGCATTGTCATGTAATTCTCCAGATACTGTGGCAGTAGAGAAGTGAGGTCCTCCCAAGTGCCTGATCAGTCACGTGTAATGCCTATGTATTATCTATAATTTCTATGGAAATTAAATCAGGAAATTGGGTAGCAAGGGGAAGGTGAAAAAAACAAAGAGCTTTTCATATTACTTTGTTTCCAGATTACTTCAAGAATTTAGTGATCTACATCCCATGCTACTCAAAAATAATATGTAACACCAAAACATACTCATGGAGTGATGATTTGCAAAATGTTGTGCTGTGTTTAAGACTTCATTTTAAAGGTTACCTGAAAGAAGGTGTGAACCATGATAGAAAAATGGACTCTCAAAGTTCATTTTGTGTGTATGATTCTACTGTAGGCAGTGAAGTCCGGCTCAAACTAAAGCTACCCCTACATTTAATCATCTTCATGGTACTTCAAACATGAGTCTAGAATTCCCACACACAGGTCCTATGACAAAAAGACTCTTAAGTGCTATTCTCTGATATATTTGGTACTAATAGTTAACATTTTTGACAGTGTCAGTAGAGAAAACAAAGGTCCAAATCATTCCATTAGCTGAGTGACTCTCTCCACAAGACAGCAAGGCCAGCAAAGCCAGTGGAGAGAGCTGCACTGTCAGTGACGGTGGCATAATTCCTCAGGACACATAGTAAATCAAATATTTTCATTTTTAATCATATTCATAATGAATCAAAGCTTCTAAAACAATTGCATTATTAAGGACTTAGTGTTCATATGAAGGTTTTCTCACCTGTTACCAATACCACTGGCATTTTATTCAACTTAGGGCTGTCTTCTCATGCATTTCAGTGGATTGAGGCCAGCTTTCTAATGGAGAGGCTATTTAATTATTTTTTTAAGAGAATAGTACATCTCATCTCTGCAATTCCTCCCTTCTTTTTCAAGAGACAGAAAGCTCTTTCTTTGTCTGGCTCATCATTTCTCGTGATAGTAAATACATGTTCCTAACTCTGGAAATGAATTTTGCTTGTAGATACACAGTAATGTGTGAAGCTGTGGTAGTGTGAACTGATGTTGATCTCATTTGCTGGAGCTCAGAAAAATAAGTGGCTTGCTACGCATGCCCATTGAAACAAAATGTTTGTAATGAATCTTTGCACAGGTATCAGAATTAAAGTTTGAAAGCAAAAATAATGAAAAAAACACAAGCAGCTAACTACAGGGAACAGGTATTTTCTGGAAGCGAGCTGAGAAATGCTGTGTCTTGTCCTAACCTTATCCATTGTTCAGGTGTTCAGCTGGAAGCTGAGATTTCCAGAAACTAATTTGGGATTGCATAGCACACACACTCTTGAAACAGCACTAGCTGTGTGGATGTTTAATATTTATAGAATTTGAATGTAATGTCACATGAACAAAAATAGCTCTGAGCCACATGTTCCCCCTCTGCTGTGCTCTGCTTGAAGGAGCAAATCTGGGCAGACATGCTCAGAACTGGCAGGGTGAGGGCAGCATCAGCTTCAAGACAGACTGTCTGCCTTCAAATGATGTGAAAACCTTTCTGCATGAACTCTGTGTAACTGGGTCTCCGCAGCAGCAGAAATTATTTTGGTAGGACAGCATCACTTCATCAGCCAGGCTCTCCTCAGGACTGATGGATGTTCAAGGGAGTCAGTGCTCTTTAAAGAGCACGGGAAGGTGCTACTAATGACAAAATATCTCTAAAACACAACCAGAAAAAAACACATGTATGTTTAATAACTTGGGCAAATATATAAGGAGGCAAGTCAAATTACATCAGCCAGTTTGGCTCTCTGATCAGTATTATAAGGCTGTCTCAATTAACTCACAATGCCTTTTTTTCCTTTTGCTTAAGGTATGCAGTGAGACTAAAAACCCACTCAGGCCCCAGCGCCACGCCAGAAGACAAACAGCTGGCAGCATTATGGTTAGTAGATCAAGATTGCCTCAAAAGGCTTCTTTTTCCCATTGAGACAGTTTTTGAAAAGCAGATGCTGGATACAGCAAGATAGGATTATGTTGTCTGTTGAAATTAGGGGAATATTTAATGCTCTGAGAAGGTTCAGTCCTTGTGTCACTGTACCAGACCTGTGCTTCGTCACTGGAAATAAGCAGTTCATACTTACTGTAACAGGTCAGCTATGGCACTTCAGTGTAATTAACTTTTAAATGCTTGATGGTTTGTTGTTTTTATGAGTGATGTACTTTAGTACCAACAGCTCAGTAATTTCTTTTGTGGTTGACATTTGAGGCTCAATAATAATAACTTATATTTATACTGTGTGAAGGGAGATATAATGGTGATGATAATAATTAAGCCTCTTGGCTTACCTTTCAATTTGAGATTTATATATATATATATGCACACGCCTTGGGTTCTATAGGATGGCTGCTGATTGGCAGCAAAATACCAAAATGTTATTAAAATCAAATTTTAATATAATACCTGTGTAGATAACACATAAAATACCTATTACATGCTTAGGGATTCTCAGTAAGTGGACATTTACAATCAGCATGTGTGTTTTTAGCATCTATTAACCATCTGTTAAAAATCCAAATTAAATGCACCCTTAGCCTCCATAAATAAGAAGTCCTAATTAAGCATCTGTATTAAAAAAGGGGTGAGGGAAAATCCAGGATGCATTTTTTTTCCTTTTAATGCCCTTTCTTTGTTGCTGGTTTGCTGTGCCATCAGGAGGAGCACAGAATGCTTTCACAGCAATTGCTTTGAGGTGGGAAAATGACTAAAGAAGGGTTAAAAAACTCCACAAAAAAGCCGTGCGAGCTGCTCAGAACTGCCGGAGCTCTCCGGTGTGCGCAGAGCCGCATCCCAATCCGCGGGGCCACCGCATCTGTTTCGGTAGAAAGGTCAGAGTGAGGGAGAGCAGACGGTGCCTTCTCCGGGCGATGAATAGCAAATCTTAACTCACCGTCTGCCAGCCAGCAGACGAGCTGACACCATTTGCATATGTGCTGTACCTGTGAAGGTGACAGTGAGAGTTATGACGGCTTCGAGGCCGCCGCGTCCCCCGGCTGCTCCCCGCGCCCGCCGGGCAGGCTGCCAGGCAGCCGGCGCGCCTGGGTCCTCTTCTCCTGAGGAGACACTGCCCTCTAGCGGCCAAGGGCAGAAATGCAGCGCCTACTGCAGGAGGCAAGCGGCTGGCAAACCCTACCTGGCATTTCCCATTCTGTTCAAGCGCAGTTTCCTAATTCGAGGGGTTTGCGGAGGTTTCGACAGCCCCAGAGAGCAGAGAGATGTGGAGCACTCTGCGCTTCCAAACTCAAGCAGCCTTCTAGTGCCTCAAGTTGGCTCCAAGACTAAATACTGCTTTTAAAAAGAAGGCCTCTGGTGCTGAAGGGAAAACAAAACCCACCACTTTTGCATTGAAAATTGTGTTACTCAGGGCCAGTCCCACACTTGCCAATCAAAAAGCTTTTTGGGAAAAGCTAGTGGGGAGTCTTGATTCAGAAAATAGACCAGTGCACCTAAAGGCAAGAGCAGAGAAGAGTTTGTGTGTCCTGAATGTTGATTATCAGATAGTATGATGTATAATTATAGTTAATAGCTATTACTCTCATTTAAATACATAGCATTAAAGGTGTGCAGCACTCTGTAGACTAATGAGGAGCATGAGGGCAGACAGTTCCAGGGCAATACACTGAATATTTCAGCTCATTGCTGCTTTCCCCTGGGGAGAAAATCAGGCAGGTGCCCTAGCAATAGCCTCCAGGCTCCAACACAGTTTCCATTCTGGTTTCCCACAAAGGAGATTTGCCACTGAAATCAAGGGAGGTCTGAAGTTTCCCCATTTACCAGCTATCTTCAGCCTCCAGAAGAGATCACTGGGTATATACAAAATATACCCAGGATCACTCCATTTCATTGTACAGATTCAGGCTGTTATAACAAAGTCCTTTGATTCTATGAACAACTCCAAACAGCACTACAGGCTGGGGACAGAGTGCGTGGAGAGCAGCCAGGCAGAAAGAGACCTGGGGGTACTGATAGATAGTAAGCTGAACATGAGCCAGCAGCGTGCCCAGGTGGACAAGAGAGCCAATGGCATCCTGATCTGTATCAGGAACAGTGTGGCCAGTAGGACAAGGGATGTTATTCTTCCCCTGTACTCAGCACTGGTCAGGCCACATTTTGTGTCCTGTGTCCAGTTCTGGGCCACTCAGTTCAAGAGAGATGTTGAGGTGCTGGAAGGTGTCCAGAGAAAGGCAACAAAGCTGGTGAGGGGCCTGGAACACAAACCCTATGAGGAGAGGCTGAGGGAGCTGGGGGTGTTTAGCCTGGAGAAGAGGAGGCTCAGGGGGGACCTCATTGCTGTCTACAACTACCTGAAGGGAGGTTGTAGCCAGGTGGGGGTTGGTCTCTTCTCCCAGGAAACCACCAACAGAACAAGGGGACACAGTCTCAAGCTGTGCCAGGGGAAGGATAGGCTGGATGTTAGGAGGAAGTTCTTCCTAGAGAGAGTGATTGGCATTGGAATGGGCTGCACAGGGAGGTGGTGGAGGCACTCACTGTCCCTGGAGGTGTTCAAGAAAAGCCTGGATGAGGCACTTAGTGCCATGGTCTGGTTGACTGGCTAGGGCTGGGTGCTAGGTTGGACTGGATGATCTTGGAGGTCTTTTCCAACCTGGTTGATTCTATGATTCCTAAGCTAAGATGCTCCAAAAGGCTGCCTTTGCATTCGTCAAAACAAATCCCAAAAAAATCTATGCATTGGATCCCAGGCCCACAATGACCTTTTCATGGCGCAGGCATTTGGTCAAGTGTGCAAGCCAAAGCTGAGGCCTCGGAATCTAACTGTGCAAACAGCTTCTGAGTATGGTTTGCTTAGTACTTCAGTGGTTACATTTATCAGTGTGAACTGTCCTGGCTGTAATACTCAAGCTTTGGTGATAGGAACGTGTTAAGTACTGTAAACAATGAGATAAAATCTGTAAGCAAGGTGCTGTCAGCCTTCTGCTCTCTGTTAGTCTGAGACTTTAAGATAGTTTATTGGGATTTCTGTGAGGGCACACTTTACCTTCTGCTCTCCCTTTTGTTGTAGTTACCGCTGCCTGGCCCTTCTGTACTGGAGGATGTTCCGACTGAAGAGAGACCATGCGGTCAAGTATTCAAAAGCGCTTATTGAGTATTTCAAGGTGCATTTATTATGGCCTGGGTTTAGATCATTGTATCATTATAGGGCATACAGTACCTTACTTAAAAAGTCACTGTGTCGGGCTTGGTTCTGCCCATGTGGAGTCATTAGAGTTTTACAACAGACTCCCATAACAACACCTGATACCTAATTAATTCTAGAGGTGAGTCTTCGTAAGGGCCCCTGTCTGCAAAATACACACCATATCCCTTCATGAAGGACAAGAAATTCAGTGTACTAACAAATGAGTATTTTCAGATGTACTCTTGATCAAATATCTGGTGCTATCCAGCCCTGTTGTGAATAGGTTTTGCAGATTTTGCTCTCAGAATCCCATCCAGGCTTAGCTGCAGGGCTTCCACTTAGCAGCATCAGTGGGTAGGAAGTGCAGTGGGACATGTTCTTATGCAAGTATCTGGCAAGTAGCCCACGCTGGCATCACTTGCACAAAAGCATCAGAAGGCAACCAAACTGCCTGCCATGTACCTGCCATGGCACTTCTGGTTTCCCTTTCCTGCTTTGCGACACCTGCTACTGCATCCATTTCCCACTCTGCCAGGTCCAAGCCCTGCTTATTTTGAATAAGAAAGGAAGTCTTAGTCAAAAATATATTTTATTTGACAGGGAACTTTTCTCTGGAATGTATTTTAAGAACAAAACCTTTCAGGTGGAGCTCACCTGTTAGTTAGTTCACACAGATTTTTTTCTGCAAACACCAAATTAGCCTTTCTTGTTCTAATTTAATAGAAAATAATTTGAACATACAAATGCTTTAAGACAGGCTGCTTTGGTGGACCAGAACAGCTATTTGCCTTTGAACACAGGGCTGGGGTTTTTTTTCAGAGGGAGGTACCTTGAAATGAAAAACATCCATCCTTTGACATTTTGTTAATAAAATTCAAATACAAGCAGGAATGCTCATGACCAGATTCTGAACACAGGAAGACAGTGAAGAAAATTGACAGATCTTTTATTGTCAGACTGAAATTGAAGCCACTGTAATTGCTTCTAAAAATTTACCAATATATAATTCAACACATACTGTTTCTCTAACAGTGACTCGATTTCAGGGGAAAGAAGTATGTGCCTACTACAATACTTCATTTTTTCTTTACCAGCTCAGAGAATACTCATGTTAAGAACTGGATGGTCAGGCTCTCAACCATGCAAAATGTCTCCCACCAGCAGACAAAAACTGTTTCATGGCAAACGTTAAATGGACTTATATTCTGCTACAGCCAAAACCAGGCTGGGTTTTTTTGCAGAGCTCCTGCTGATATAATGATAGCATAGATTCACATTAGAAAAATGTCCTCACCTTTGAAAGTAAAAATGGGGGAGGGGGAGAGAATCCATTTACTATCATTTTCAGTGGAAAACAAGCCAATTCTCCACTCATTTCATATTTGGTATCTAAAAGCTTTGAAAACTAAGTGACGTGAAATGCTGACTGTATTAAGAACTTCCACATGTATTACCAATCAAAAAAGGATTTTAAACCTTGTCACACACATTTGCAGGGAAAATTAGAGTTTTATTTTAGAAAGGAAAAAAGGTTATTCAAATCTCCTTTTATGTATTCTATTTCCATTATTAAAAAACATAATGCAGAAGAGAATTAAAAAGAAGCCACAGAAATTCAGGGGCCAGAAATATTTGAGAGCATAAAGCAACCAGGAGGATGGGTAGCAGTAAGCAGAATGAGATAAGAGATGGTCCCTTACAACATTGAACTCTTTAGAATCTTTATCCACACCTTTCTGGTGTGATTCTGATTCTGTAATATACCTAAACATGAGAAAAAAAGGTGTGGGACCTTGTATGGTATGGCAGAAGCTGGTTACAGTTACAGCAGAGGTATCCTTGACGCCACTTCGTTTTTCATATTTTCCTGCCTCCAACTCTGCAAGTAAATAACAGGTACTTGGTTTCCATTACAGTAGAAAGATGCAGGCCAGTAGTGCTAAGACAGATCAGAAAATATTTTGTTATAAATAAATAATAAATAAAATAAGGTAGAATAATAAAGACATTATCCCGTAAAAGGAGCAAATATCAAGGATTCCCAGGTTGCTTATATTTAGGACAGTAAATGTCCCTTCCTGGGCTGGGTAGGGGGGGAAAATGAAGGAAGAGTGGAAGAACACCCCGTGGGACACTCCAAAGCTTATTTTTTATACCACCTACTCAGGTTGTAGAAGATCAAGTGTCAAAATGCAGGAAGAATGCCAGAACACACACAGCACCGATGTAATCACTGATAAAATACAGTCAGTATTGGTGTGGGCATGAAAAATGTGGGAACACAAAAGGCAGTTCAGAGGATACATCAAAACTGAGAAAATAAACTTTTTTAAGAGGAGCTTAGGAGATGTGTCCAACTTACTGCAGAACAGTTTAATAGAGGATGTGATCATTGTCTAAATGGAAACAGACCTGGCAATACCTGGAGACATGAAGTTTGGCAGGCACTGGATCAACATCATCCTAAAGCAATCACTCATGTTAAGAAAATTCAGTCTTGAAACTCTGAAACAGAATCCATTTTTCTAAGTGTGAAGCCTGCTAAACAGGACACAGGAGAACAAGGAGGATGAATAGCTTCTTATGGCTAACTATCATTTTTCCAAAGAATAAAATACATTAAAATACATTCTAAAGGTAATTTAGCTTGTGCTAGAACTTCCATGATTGGTGGAAAATGGAAATTGTAGACTGAGTGTCTGAGACATTACTCCTGACCTTGAAATCTGTGAAGGTTTGAAGCTCCTTGTTTATCCTGTTTCCTTCCTGTAACTCCCGCAACTTGCAGCACCTGCAGCTTTGCATTTAAACGATATCCATAAACAGATCTCAGGCTGCAAGACTTGCACTTGGTCTCCTGCAATCCTCAAGGAGGGAAAGTTGATCTCCAACACACAATTCTTCTGCGTGTACGGTTTCAGAAGAGAGTTTGAGGAGGTCACTTTCCTTTGAAGAATTAGAGACTGGCCACTGCTGACCATGTGGTGGTGGTTGAAATGGAATAGAAAAGTTTTGTTTCTTAGACTTCTGAGTTTTTGTCATCCTTCTTTGTCACAGGCCCAGGATTAAATCAGTTACCACATTTGGGAGAAAGGAGCTTTTCCACTGTTTTCAAATGGGCAGGAGCATGCCAGTAAATTCCCACCAGCTCTTGCAGATTTAACTATTCAGTTTTCCTTATTGCAGACACTTGAATCTCTCCTGCTCAGTAAATGCAGTGCTCACACAACATAGTCTTTCTTCAAGCAATGACATTTTTTACCCAAAGTACAGTGTACCAGTGAGAGTCTTTATGACTGAAGGTATACAAAAGATCACATTAGATGGTTGAATATCCCCTCTGAGGCTTTCTGGGGAAACCTGCAGCTAGAAAAACCACCAGCCTGAAGGGCAATCTTTCTGACCCTGTGAGTGCTGTCATATTGTGACCAAGGGGAATGCTCCCACGAGGATCAATGATGAGAGAGATTCTTGAGTTTGGTGGTTAAAACACCCACTTGGGATGAGGGACCCTCAGATTCACATCCTTGTGGTCAGCCAGGCTGAGCAGACTTGCAGAGTCTCTCAGCTCCCAGGGGAATGATAGTTGTCTTTCAGGGCAGCAGCAAGTACGTGCACATCCTTCTGGTTTTCTCAGCCACAAGAGATTCCACGTTAAAATTCACAAAGAGTCTTGGCAACGTTTTCTTCTAAACTCCCAGGATTTCTGTGAAAAGTTTCAATTAAGATGTTTTCCTAGCCAGCCCCTTTCCCAGGGCATTTAATAGACTGAGCTGTGCTGCAGCACTGCTTCATCGCAACACCAAACTATGCTGACTGTGTTTATTGCATCATAAGGTGAATATATCTGTCTGCACTCTTTTTAATTTGCATTTCTTCACCTGTACTGTTTAATGTTCCTCATTTCATAGTCTTATATAAATTATACACGTTGTGTATTGTTTTCTCCTTTACAGAATTCATCAAAAGCTGCCCAGAACCCATCTCCTTGGGGTGCCAGTGGAAAGTAAGTCTCAGGGAAACTTACATCCTCTTGGCAGTCAGAAATTATGTTTTCTTACCTGCAGCATATTTTGATGCTCTCATTCTTTTAATTCCAAACCCTTTTAAGTAACTGTACTAACATCTGTTTTCAGGAGCACAGGAACTCCATCACCCATGTCCCCTAGCCCTTCTCCAGTCAGCTCTGTAGGATCCCAGGGGAGCACAGGGGCCCCTTCCCCATCTCCTATCATCAGCATCCCACAGCGCATTCATCAGATGGCCGCCAACCACGTCAGCATCACCAACAGCATCCTACACAGCTATGACTACTGGGAAATGGCTGACAACCTGGCCAAGGAAAACAGAGGTGAGTGAATCAAGGCAACTGACTATTTTCAAAGACTGATACATCATTTTTAACAGGAAAGTAACTATTTTAATAGGAATCCTGTCCGCAAAGTGGGACTGCAGAGGTGTCTTTTACTTCAGTCTGCCCCTAGTCTGTTCCAAAACAGCCCCAAAAGACAATTTTGATAGCTAATTCATTCAGAAACATCTATTTTTTTTAATTTGGCTGGTCACATGAATAGTGGACAGGTCACAGACATAGCTTTAGGTAGCATCCACTGCCTCTGCATCATTCTGGAAAGAAAGGTTTGTGGAAGGCAAGGCAGCTTCTTGTCCCCCCAGAGTGGTGGAGCTGGATGGGATGCATTTATTCAGACATCAAAAAGCAGAAGCACACTTCATTTCTGCAGAAGGAATGACCAGTCCTCAGCCCTCTCCCTGTCCCAGCAAATGGGAACAAGATGCCTGTATCCCTCTTCTCAGCTGAACATGTTTCCATGAGCAAGAAACTCAGCATCTGACTTGATAGATAAAGTATTCTTTGATTTTCAGGCTAATTTATGTATTTTAGGCAAGAGCATGGGCAGGATTCAAATTAGAATAAGGACACCTAAATGTACGTGTGTATATGGGACTTGAGGGGTTAATCTGCATTGCAGCTGATGGAGCTTTACTCAGTATAAATAGCAGAGCTCAGAGAGCTGTTAGGTTCAGCCTGAAGCAGGGACAGGTATACAGTTCAGATGCCTAACCAGAGATGCCAAATGCCCTTTGAGTTATCCTTACCTACACTGCCACTCCAGAAGTTTCCTATAAATCCTATGTTAGATCTGCCGGTCCAGATCTGAATTTAGTCCCTAGTGGCTGTTTAGCCAAATTACTCTTTAGGCTGGGTTGGTCACTATTTCTCTGCCATATCTATAAGAGCCAGCATATGTATAGATGTGTAGACCTTTTGATTTAGCTGTCCTTAGTCTCAAAAGAAATCTTGCCCTGCATCTGCTTGCTTTAACAAGACTCAATGGAAATTAATGAAGTCACTGTTTTGCTCTTTAAAAAGAAAACTGTTGTACATCATCTGGTAGCATCATCAACCACAGGGCTTTAAAATTAATCTTGCCAGCACTATACTTTCATTCCCATGAAATGTTCAGCTTGACTCAGTTTGCAAGAGAATAAAAACTGTTAAAGGGCAACAAGTAGCAAAGAGCTTCACTCTTTTGATGCTGAATATTTTTTCCCCTGTAGATTTTTTTAACGACTTGGATGCACTGATGGGACCTATCACCTTGCACAGCAGTATGGAGCATTTAGTTCAATACACTCAACAAGGACTTCACTGGGTGCGGAATAGCGCTCATTTGTCATAATGACTGTGTGCCATTCACGTGGACAGTACATATATATCTTTCATGGATAATTCAGTTATTCTGGACACTGTGCTACAGGAATAGTCAGACACAGCATTGATCCAAACTAAGGTGAATATTTCTTCAGTACTGAGCAAAATTTTTCTGAGTGCAGACATGTATGTGTGCATGTATGCAATATACAATGATGCCTCTTCAGAATTAGTTGTTCTGTACCACTCTCCAAACGTTTTCATACACTTGAAGTACTAGAAAGAACTGATCTTAATGCACAAAATACACCCTTTCAATTCTTGTGTGGAAAATCTCAAACCAAAATCTCATGGGTTGATTGAACCAAGTGCAATAAGCACAGGTCCCTATTCAGGAAAGCTCTCAATAGATTCTTTAAGCTCATACTGAAATCCCATTCACTTCAGCAGAGCTTAAGCACATACACAAGGGCTTTTCTGGACTAGAATGAATGAGGGCAAATCACAGACATGCAGAACTTCTACTGTGAGCATGGACATGTCACAGAAGTTTCAATATTAGTGTACCATCTCCCTGTTACTCCCCAGCTGGGACATACAGAGGAGTCGTGCAGTCCACAACAAGTTGGAGAAAGGCAGCATTCTTTCATGTGCAATAAGTTTTGACAAATTGCATGCATTTCTTTATCTCCTGTCTTTTTAAATAACTTTACCTTTTGTTCAGCACCTCACCAACAGTATAACCTACAGTATCAAGCAAAAAGCCTAAAAACAGGTATGCTGATAGGAAGAACTTAGAAGAGAGGGTGGGAAATTGCTTTCTGTTACTGATAGTAAATAGATGAATGAAAAAATAAGGCAAACTGCAATCCACTTAGTAAAGAAAAGCTGTTGACTTCAGCTGCATACACACAGAGAGATACCTGTAACAGTTGTTGGCTTTGCATGGGGAGGCTTCATTGCACAGATTTTGACTTTCATATCTTTTTCATATAGCAGAATCTTGCAGCATTTTCTTCTAGCCTGTATGGGAGCATTACATGCAATTTCCTTTATCTGGGAAGCTGAGTTTGCTGCTCATCAGGCTAAAAACTATTTCCTATCATAATCCTCTCACTCTTCATGCATAATCCTCAACTAGGCTTTAACGTTTCTTGATTTATGGAATGTTTTCTGTTCCTGGTGACAGGCTGTGTTTTTCATGCCAGAAGGATTAATCCCACAATAATTGGAGTTTAATTTGGGTCAGCTGAGGTTGAGGCCAGTTTGCATTGAATGTGCTTGCATTCAGTGCATTTTTGTTCATTTTTGTTAATTTTCAATGGTTTTAATACATTTAGGTTCCTTTTTCTGTAACTGAAATACATTTTTTTTGCAGTCACATTTACAATCTTTACTCAAGTCAGCAGCTCCAGTAATTTTCAATGGACTGCTCTTGCCCAAGTCACTGATTGGACCCTTTTATTATTGTTCGCTAATCTAATTTACTTATATATTAAGGACATAAGAATACAAAAGACTCTTTCAATAGAAGATACAACTAGAAGTAGCCACTGATATTGATGGTTGATTGCTTGGTCCTTGCTACTTTTTTTTTTCCTCCCCTATTTTTTGAAGAGCTGCATTTTTAATAAGAAATACCCATGCAGCACATTTTCTCAGTAAAACATCTTTGTTAGCACAGGTTGTATGTACTCTGTGGTAAAAAGTGGGTTTGAAAGCACACTGAGATCCAAGTACCTGCTTCTTTTTTTCCCTTTTGGCTGCTTACAATAACTCCAGCTATTGCTCAGAGCGAGCATTCACCCCATTCTTTGAAGCAACTCAGCAGGGTAGCTACCAAGGAACTGGTCAGCCCCAAGCCATACTGGGCTGATATTTACATACACCCATTGGTGCTCAGATAATTCCCCTGCAAAAGAAATCCTGAGCTCAGGCTGTGGTCATCTCTTAGCATGGACTTGAGTGTCACAGTGTGGCTGGCTTTAAGAGTGAAGGTGGACTTGCTTTTCCATGAGAAAATATGCATCCTCTAAGTCCTCCCATCACTCTTAAATCTGCCTCTTACCCTTCCCAGAAGCAACACTATTTGTTTGGTCACAAGTATCATGGACAACTTGATCGGTGCCTTTCTGTTCATCACTTGCCTGATCTCCAGCTGTGAAAGTCTGTCATGATTTACTAGGCTGCTACAATGGATTCTGTCAGCTGCTTCAATACCGTATGAAGGTACTGTGGGATTTCTCCACAGTGAAAAAGTGAAATTCCAGATTAGCTTCTGTTTTCTTTGATGGTGCCTATGATGTTTATCTTCAGACAAGTTTGGGAGCCCTTACTGATATTTAATGTTCAGAAATTTAGGAGTGACATATATTAATTGCCTTAAATGGAGTTTAGTTTTATTACACATGTGGCATTTGAGTTTAAAATATGGAACTTTGAAGCATGTTTATTTTATTAAGAATGGGATATTTTTCTTAATCACGATGAACTCTTTGTATGGATGTAATATGTCAAGAAACTTCAAAGAAATGCAAGAATTAATGCTGTCCTGTTGTAACATTTCCAAGTACTAAGGATCTCATGTAGATCATTGTCCTTTCTTGTACATTGTTCTTATATTGCATTGTTCGAGCTAAAATACTTACTGCTTCTAAGGAAAAACACACTGGTTTTTAGTTTTTGTGCTAGCATCATCTATGTTATTTGATGAGCACACTGAGCCTTAACTTCTGGTGGTGTAACAGGATGAAATAGCAGCCAATTAACCTAAAAAGACATTTAAATGGATTAGAGGGGTTTTGCCTTCTCTCTGTAGGGTTTCTTGCAGCTATACTCCTTTGGTGAGGTTATTTATAATCTTCTTTTGTGCAGACTATTTGCTGTATATGGCTGCTGCTGTTTAGATGACTAAATGTGGCATGGTGACAACAAATACTTCATTTCAGCTTCTTAGGGCCTGGTCTGGAAAAGTGCATGTGGCTTTTAGGTCTGGTCCAGTCAAGCATATGCTACACCTTAAGAACTCAAATAGTCTTAGGTACTTCACCATGAGCTGAAGGTGCTCTGTGTGTTCTGGATGGGATCAGAGGAAACTCTCCTTATTCAAGGTTCCATGAAAGACACTGACTTGTTTTAATCTGCAGTAAAAGTCCTAGAACAGGCTTCTTTATGCCATAGCAACATGCAAGTTTATCTTGGGAAAGTGGGAATTCATTCTGTACAAATCCAGAAGGATTAAAACTGGAGGGAGAAGTTTACTTAGAAACAGAGGCTTCTGAATCAGTCAGGGTTGGTAAACCAATGGGAATGGATTTAAACAAACCAAGTATGGCAGGTGGATGCAACAAATACAGAGCAGCCTATATGATCCTAACAGACAGCAAGATCATACAGACCCCTTGGCCTTAATACTTTATAGTATTCCATGTTGGCATGAGTGGCAGGTGAGAACAAAGCATATGCAGAGGCTCAAGTGTGGCCAGAAGCCAAGCATAGTCCTCCCTGTCAGATGACAGGCTACCCCAACTCCTTGTGTACTTGTTTGTTTTATCCATATATCCCAGGACTCCAGTAGAAGGGATTGTAGTAAACAGAGGCCCTTGCAAAAAGGAGGTTAAGAAGACCAAACCCTAAGTGTAGATACAAACACATGTGTATATACTGTAAATCTAAATAGTAATCAGAGTCACTCAGCATGAAGAATATTACTAGTGCCTCCCATTGGTCATCAAGTACTTATCACTGAGCAGCCATATCACCACAGAATTGCAGTAGCTGTTATCAAAATCATTTGTGTAGCTAATTAATTTATAAGAAATGCACCTTTGGGACTGTGCCATAGTATCTCTTTTGTAATACATTTTTTCATGGCTACTGATTCAAATCTACATCACTGAAATGTTAGGCAATCTTTTTGTTCTTTTTTTCCCCCCTAGATGAGGAGATAGACTTAGACCTGGCTGATCTGTGCTTAGTTTATCTACCCAAGAGACTTTAGTAGTCACCAGCCTTAACGCATGTACAGTGTATACTATTTGTTGACTTAGTTGTAGGTTTTAATCCAAATGAAATTGGAATTTGCAAAACTACTTGGATTAATAGCATCTGCTTCAGATATCCTGCAGATGTGACATTAAATGATTCATGATTTTAATCAGAAATAGTTGGATTTTATGTAAATAGCAGTGGATGAATTCCTTGATCTTTTTACAAGCAGTTTTTTTTTAATTAAAAAAGAATTTGTCAAAGCAATAGGTTTTTTAACTCTCCTAAATTTTCTGGAGGGTCATGGGTTCATGGTCTATTACAAACATCTCCTTCTGCAGTATGCCTTGCCTTTATGTAATCCTCTTAATACTTAATATGTCAGAAATAAATGTTCCTTTTTCACAATGATAGCAATGTTTCCCTCCCCCATTCAGGGAGAATCCTCAAACTAAAGAGTAAAATCTCCCAGCACAATGGCAATACAAACAATGCCTGAAGAATATGGACTTGCTAAGATAACAACAGAAGTTTGGCTGGCACAGACCTAACATGCGTCTCATTTTACTGTCTTTTTTTTTTTTTTGGTTAGAATTTACATCACATCTGAACTCCTTGTGTTTGAAACTAGAGAATTAGTCTGATTGTCGTGTCTTAAAAGGGCCTGGTAGGTCTGATGGCTATCATAATTATAATTGTTCCATTAGCTTATGTGCTGTGCACCGAGGGCTGGGCAGGCATGTAGCCACCGATAAATTTGTCAGAATGCATTCAGCAAAGCATTTAGATGATCTTATGTCTAGTCTGTCTCAAAAGCTGAAGAGCAATGTCTCTCAACCAATACTGTTAGCATGAAAAATTGGACTTCAGTATCTCTCAGAAAGCTGCTGCTTGCCCTCAATAAGGCCAAGACTCCATTTCAAGCATTACTGGGTGCCATGCTATAAGGTTATTTAAGGTTAATTAACAATCTGGGAAAGTCCCTTTAGTCCCTGCTCGCTTGAGCATCCCTGGGCTTACCTTACTAAAGCTATACAGAGGAGAATAAAACCACATGCACTGAGATTTGGCACATCAAAAGCTCTGTTATTCTTTCAAAAGCCTGTGGTTTTCCTCAGTGAGACAGGCAGGGTTCTGCTGGGGCTACTTCTTCAAGTAATTTCTTGCCTCCACCTGCTGTCTGGCTCTATTGCTCTTGGGAGTCTGAAAATATGCCTGCATTTCCATGGTGTTTCCACTTTGGCAGCCTAAGCTATCTTTCGCTAGGGTGCTGGAGCATGGTGCAGGTAAGCCACAGATGGCAGAGTCCTGCTTTCCCCTAGAAGTTTAGCAACAAAACTAGCAAGTTTCCCTTTTATTTTTTCCAGTCTCTGTAGCTGGACTCTCACATGCTGTAGCTTGAATCCCAGCCTCATCCCTGTTGTCCTTGAGGGATTCCAGAGGGTCCATGGAAGACAAGACAATGATGAAAAAATTAGGAATTTCCTCCATCCCAAGGCACATACTCATTTTTGGGAGTGAATATAGAGAACAGCATGGATCGTAAGGCACTTAGGTCTCATGTTCCTCATATGTGCAGGGATACTTAACACTTATCTGCCTCACAGGGCTTTATGAGAATTAATTAATGTTTGTAAATCACTTTGTATCCTCAGAAGAAAAGTGCTATGGAAAAAAATCTGCTAAATACACCGAATTAATTTCACCCCAGAGTCCAGAGCTACAAGGCCCTCAAAATCCTTAAATACCATGTAAACTCTCAGATTCTATAAAACTTGGGTTAAGCACTGGAGGGAGTCACAGCCTAGGTTAAATTGCCATTCCCAGAGTATCTATAACTATGATCCTGGTAGAGAGCAGGAATCACATCAGTATATAAGGGAATAAACAGTGTAGGTTAAGCAAGTGCTCTGTAGTCATTCTTTTTGTGTCTTTGAGCCATTCTGCACTTCTATGGAAAAAAAAATTGTCTGCCCAGTTTTACCAAGTGTGTTTCTCATACCAGCCTCAGAAGTATTCACATAGTTTGTTATTTCAAATCCAGCTTCAAATACCTTCAAATCAATTGACATTTTCTTTCAGAATGGTGTATTGCAGAGAGGACGAGTCACTTAACGTAACAATGTGTCTGTTTGTGATGCACTTTACCAGTAACTGAATTGGGAAGTCAGAGATATGTTGTGAGTGCATTGTTCAGGGAGTTAACCTTCCCAAATCACATCTTTGTCAGCCAGCATCCCTGGGCCAAACTCCTAGCTCTGTTCTGACACATTACCTCTAATAGTCATCAATAAAGCATTTCACCAAGGACTAATCAACAGTCTGTTCAACAAAATGTTTCTATTGTTCTTCATGTTATTCAGACAATACTAAAAGATCCTTCCTTCCTTAGCTCTACTCATCCTTTTCACCTCCACATAGCATTCTTAGATACAGAATTCTCACTGTGTCAACAGACATGAAGGGAAATATTTCCTGCAGGAAGAACCTAGACATAGATGATGTTTACCAAAGGACAGGCCTTTCTTGTCTTTTTCCCACTTCTATGTTGGAGAATGCTTGTATTGAAAAAGGAAATTTTCATTTGCAGTTTAGATTTGTCAGAGAATTGGAGGATCAAAAAATTATTTGGGTTGGAAGGGACCTTCAAAGATCACTGAGTTCAACCTACCTGTCTTGGGCAGAGATATCTTTCACTAGATCAGGTTCTCAAAGCTGCTTCAAATTTGGCCTTGAACACCTCAGTGGATGGGGCATTCACAACTTCTCTGGGTAACTTGTTCCAGTCTCTCACCATTCTCATTGTAAAAAAATTCTTCCTTACATCTGCTCTAAATCTCCCCTCTTTCAGTTGAAAACTGCTGGTCTTTGTCCTGTCACTACAGGCCCTGGTAAAAAAATCTTTCTCCATCTTCATTATAGGCCCCCTTTAAGTATTGAAAGGCTACAATCAGATCTCCCCAGAGCCTTCTCCTCTCCAGGCTGAATAACCCCTACTCTCTCAGCCTTTTTTCACAGGAGAGGTGTTCCATCCCTCTGATAATCTTCGTGGCCCTCCTCTGGACCTGCTTCAGTAGGTCCATGTCTTTCCTGTGCTGAGGTCTCCAGAGCTGAACACAGGACCCCAGGTAGAATATCACAAATGAGGAGGGACAGAATCACTTCTCAACCTGCTGGCCACACTTCTTTTGATGCCGCCCAGGATATGGCTGGCCTTCAGGCTGCAAGCACACATTGACAGCTCATGTCCAGCTTTTCATCTGCTTTATAGTCCTGCAGTAGAACCAGCAAGAACTGGTAGTCTCACAGCTATGTTTTGAACCATTTAGGGCTCAAAATCATCTTTGTGGCAATTGACAGGGGTTAAGTAGCAAGAGAAGGTAGAATGGGAGAAAAAAAAGGGTCCTGACGTAAATACAGAAGTTGAGATTCACCTCATCTTGTACTGATGGTCTAAAACAAGCACACCAAATCACACCCTAGAAGTGCTTGGCTACAAGGAGAATTTAGGTGAGAAGCTCAGATATAGAGGTGCTATAAATCTTAACCCAGGTTTACAATCAGACCTGTTGCTAACAAGAGTCCCTGCTGATGCAGGATGGGGCTGAGATCACATTGGGAGGCAGCAGATATATAGGAAAGCAGGTAAATGGTAAATACATTTATTTCTGTGATATTTATAGCCTACCTTTTAGACTAGACTTGGACCATTGCTTGACCACTCTCTAATTCACTGGGCCTAAATCCCAAGTAGTTCATCGAGCACTGAATGTGCACCTTTCTTCCATTAAGATTACTGAAACATCAAGAAAATGTCTTTTACAGTTTACTAAGTGCTCACAGGCAACATTTTCCCAAATGTTGTCTGGACGTAGAGCTGGCTTACATTAAACAGAAGAAAGAGTTTTTCTGTAGATGGGAAAAGAGATGAGATTGGCTCTGAGTCCACATGAGGCCACTGTTACTTTTTTTTGTGGAAATTCAATTTTTAAATTCATTGTGTGGAAATGATAATTTTATCCATGATGAACAGCCTGGGAGATACCCAGGACCATCTAATGCTCATAACCCTCCAGCAGACCAGAAGTCCCAAAGCAGCTCGCCGGGCAATATCCCTTGCTGTCAGTAGAGGCAGAAAAGGTAGAGGTGTTTTGAGAGCTTTGGAGCAGCCAGATTAAGGTGTGCTTGTGATACCATGGTAGGATGCCTTTTTCCATGGAAGGGAACTGAGGCAGAGAAGCCAGGCAGTGTGAGAACTGCTATCTAGAGAGCAGCCTGAGCCTATCCCCTGGTGCTCCTGTGCCAAGACATCCGCTCATGCTGACCATGGCAGATGGAGACAATAAGTGATGTAACAAGTTATGTCTGCACACACACGGAGTTACTGTTTGTGACAATTCCCTGCCTCCTTGGCATATTATTAATGGAAGCCTGGATTGTGATGTGTGTGCTGACCAGGGCCATCTTACCATGGGCATCCCACAGAAACTCTTCTGTGGAGTTGCCACCAAAACCAAACCACACTGCAGGTGGGTGAGGGGAACAAATGGGTGGGGAAGACAGCAAAGGGTGGTCACAGTAACAGGATGCCTAAATTTGTCATTACTTCTCCAGCAGTTGCAGTAGTCCTAACTCCCTCCCCATCTCCACACTGCATGCATCACTAGTGGATGAAAAGGCAGCGTGACTATCCCAGCATGGGGTCTAGCCACTGACTGTCCTCCTGGTAGGCACACCGGCAGTGCAGGCGATGCGTGGCATATTGTGACTTTTCCCAGCCCCATTTTGCACACAGTAAACTTCTAAGCAAGGTTCCCTGGCCAGATGAGGTGTACAAAGATTGGTTTATGACCAGAACTCTTTTCATAGCAAACCGCAGAGATTTGCTTCCATACTTCATTTACAGCAACAAACATCAGTGGATTTTTGGGTAGAATTACTCAAGTCAGAATGCCTTTATTTGCAGCTCATAAAATATGCCCATGCTTCTCTCTCAGATTGTGCTACCAGAGGTCTCCCCCACCCAGACAAAGCTATAGCAGTTTATCTTTCCACTGACCATAATCTCACAGTATGTCCCCATACAGCAGGAAATACTATTAACACATATTAGTAAGCAGAGTATTACAGTAATTTATGCTGTGAAATGTGTACGTATATCACAGTAGCAGTCACAAATGCTTTAAATTGCCTAATTTATTAGATCATTTAGCATTTCTCCCCTTGCTCCAGAATACTTTACATTACTTTTATCTATTTAGTTCATTTTGACCCAATTATTGACCAAAAAAAAGGATTTACAGTAAATAAGTAGCTAACTAAAACTATGCTGAAATAGAAATTCACTGCCTATCCAACTAATATAGCTCCAATTGTGGTTTAAAGTAAATATGGTATACTCTGTATATCATAGTATATGCCATAAATCATATTCCACTTGTGATCAATACAAACAAGACCTTTAATAACTTTCGCCTATTTCATTCTTTTCATTGTGAGACCAAAAGAGCAACAACAACAAAAAAATAACCTACTTAACCTAAAATGTTCCTCTTGAGAGAGCCCTGGTCTTGTTCCTCCCTCAGGCAAAACTCCATTGGCCTCAGTGAGAGCTTTACCTAAGTAAAAGTACAACATGGAGACATTGTGAAAATAAATATCTTGTATATGAACAGTCCTTGTGGTTTGTAGTCATTCTCCTACAGTAAGAAATATAGGGTGAAGGCTACATCTGTAACACTCCTCTGTCTGACTTCTTCTTTTTTGCTGTACAAGTGGAAAACTGCCACTCAGAAACAGTGTTTATTTGTTCCATTCACTCAAGGAAAACAGACATTTTGGGGGAATCAGTTCCTCAGTCAAACGAGAAAATGTTGCTTTTGTTTGTCTTCATGTCAAATGGCATCACACAATTAAACAGGTTCGTGTGTACAAAGGCGATGGAATTACTGGCAATGTGTTCTACTGTTTGGAGATTTTGCTATGTCCACAGTTCATGTAAAACTCATGTAGCACAGTTTCTGGGATGGTGAAAAATCCTACTGTAATGTAACAGAATGAGCCTTAAGGATTTGTAAGAATAAGCACTTTTATATTAAAAAGCAAATATTAATTCATCAGTAAGATTACTTTTTTAATGTGACAATAAACCATGAAATCAACATCCTTCTGTCTCAATGACGTCTACGTCTCATCTGTCTCTTTCTTAAACCTTTTTCTGAGCAAAAAAAGTGCCTGGTTTTGTGTTACAGCTCTCTTGTCTCACTGCAGTCACCTCTGCTCCTGTCTAAGCAATCTACCCTTCACTCTTGCTTGACAGGTGAGCTTATATGAAACCTTCATCCAAGGAAGGAGGAAAGGCTCCTCGATCAGAGGAGTGATCTGATTAACAAGGCGCAAGATTTAACTGCGGTGTCTAACAGAAACAAACTTGCAAAAAGAGGCAGCTCTCTGGAGAAAAGAGCCACTTCGACTTTTTAGCAAGGCATGGGATGAGCACATAACCAATCCCAAAATATTTCTTGTTGTTTAGAAGACAAACCCCTGTACCTTAAGACTACCAACATCTTTGAGCAGTGGCAAGAGAATCATGATCTCAGCAATTGCAGAGTAGTTCACAATTTATAGGCCAGTATTATGGTAAAACCACAAGGAATACAAGTACCAAGTCACTCTCCATCCTGCCTTCCCCTGTCCACATGCACACATGTTCAACACTGAATTCCCAATTTCTACACCCTCTTCCCACACAGGATTGCCATCTCTTTTAAGCACTTATTCCAGCATGCTTTTGGGGGCCAAAACCTAAATGATGATGTTTTACCATGACTATTTTGCAAGTGGTAGCTTCTGGTGGTTCTTTTCTATTCTATCAGTGCCTGGGGAGTCAGGGGACAGATGTCTTCCTACTTCTTACTGGGGAAATCACATTTTCCCAAGGAACATCTGACAGGAGGGACAGGTACTGGCCAAACATCTCAGAGGCAGGCCAGAAGAAACCACCTTCCCAAAAATGTTCTGTGTTTTTGTAACTCACCACTATGTGCCTTTAATGGACTGCAACTACTGCATATTAAAGTACACAAATAGAGAGCTTTTGCTACTTGAGGGGAGGGAATGTATTTCAGGAATAAGCTCTGGCTTATGACAAGTCAAGACTCATAATGAGATGAGACAAGGCTGCTCCACATTGCTGCCAGGAGTCTCCCACTGGGACAGAAGAATGGGCAATGAATAGTCTCCCCAGGAACTGCCATCACTGAAGGATGGAGACAGCTTCCCCAGACATTGCCTGTAGCAGCTGAGGAGCTGACATACCATACACCAAGGGGACAGTTATGTGTAGTTGTGCTTCCAAGGCTACTGAGGCTGAGAGTGAGCCCACCAGTACCAGTTTAGTCCTACACACCATACAGAGCTCCATTAACTTCTGCTAGGTTGAACTTGCTGGCTTATAGCACTTCCTTTCTCCTTAAACATCTCAGCAGTTTGCTGCTAATCCTGCAAAATACCCATGCAGAATTTTAGTTGTTCCTGGAAAACCTCCTCTTCTCAGTGTAATTCAAGGTAAGGAAAGAAACGAGGCACCATCAAGCTGAAGACCTGGAGGACCCATCATGATGATCAAGTCTAACTTTCCAGGAAAATACAGGCCATAACATTTAATCAAGGGATTACTTTATGAAAGGCTAATAACTTGATGAAGAGAAGCCTAACCTTTATCAAGGCACCTAATCTTGTTTTAAAAACACAGAACAATGACGAATTTATCACACGTAGTAGGTTAGAAACTTTCCCCACACACACTATTTAAATTTACCAGACTAGCTCAGACAGCGTGGAAGTAAGATGAAGCTATATTTACAGCAAAGCTAAATTTACAAGCATATATACACAATATAGTTACAAGCATTTACAATTATATACAAATTATAAGTAATACAGAAATCCAGATTTCCTCCTGCACAAAGAAACTGCGCAGAAGGGGCTCAAAGCCTCTCTCTCTTCCTTCCCAGACAGAAACCAAAACAACTGCAGAGCTTACTTGTTAGCCAAGGTTAGTGGAAGATATTGTAGCAGAGTGAAGAAGCAGCAAAGAGAAGAAACATCTCAGAGGAAAGAGGGACAAATTATTTACATTTTGGCTTTTTATCCCTTTCAGCAAACCAATGAATGATGTAGACCTCACCATTATTATTCATTTACAACCACTGATCTAATTTCTCTCATTAGAATAATCCAATTAGCCTCAAACCAGCACATCACAATTCTTGGACTGGTGTTTGCTAAAATTCTCCCTTCGGGCTTCCTTTGAGAAGTGTCAAAGCCAACTGCAAAGCCAAACAGGAAAAGAGAAGACTCAAAATCTGAAAATGGAATATGTGTACTTAAAGGAGGGGGGGGGGAATGTTGAGAAACTTTGCATTTAAGGGGAGTTTCTGCTCTTAATTTGAGGAAAGGTGGCATGGACAGCCTACTCTGGAATAGAATATGCTATAACCCTATTCCTTAGATATGGAAGCCCCCAGACAAAGCACAAACAGCAGCAAGTACTGCTGAAACATCAGCTCTATCATGGTTCTCTCACATTTGCATCAAGCTCACATTCACAATAATGTGACTCTCACTTTAATTTAGGAACAGGAACCAGCACTCTGTGTGGAATTTTCTTAAAATGAAACCCAGGCTACATAACTGTCTGGAAAGGGATTATTAGCTTGAAATCTCCTAGAATTACAAATCAATACAGATGTACTGTTGTAGTGTCTCCTAGGACCACTTACACAGCTTCTCACCATGTGAGTTTATACTGCAGTCATTTTTCAAGCACTGGTATTACAAATCAGCCATAAGTTAAGGCTACATATGTCAAGAACTATGACTTGACAGCACATATGCATACATGTAGTATAAAGTAATGGAGAAACCAATTCTACAGATACATATCTTTCTTTTTCATTCTTTTCTGTTCCCCAGAAAAGAATTTCTCAGTCCCACAGTGCCCTGGACATTTTATGACTTACAAATCCCTTCAGGTAAAGCCCAGAGAATGGACACTAAGCACAAGTGATGTATCATTTTGAAAAGCAGCTTGGGAAAGGATACCCATCTTTGAGAAATTGCCTTGAGAGATATCTCCAGCTCTCTCACTGCTACATGCTTCTCAAAAAGTACTTAAAGTATGCTTTGGTACCTATGGCTAGTTAGAAGAGTTGCAACAAGCCACATCATTTTAGATGCTTGGCTCCAAACACAGTACCAACCCTTCTGTTGGGCCCTAAGCCACCCTATATACTCTGTGGGGGGATCTGGATGACCTAGAACTACCTTCATTTGTGTGAAGAGCTCCTGGATCCAGGCAAGTAGTAGTGTGCCTGATCAAAGCAATACATTCTAGTCCCTTTTAAAGCATCATCAACTGATGCAGGGCCCCAGACAAGCCCCTCAGATGCACCCAGGCAAAGTATTGCCCTACAGGGGTTCTTCAGAGTAGTGAGCAAATGTTTTAGGAAATGAGCAATCCAGGAAGCAGTAGCTCCAGTTTTGGGGTGGGTTGGGTTTTTTTGCTAGTCAGTGTGGCAGGTTATATTTTACAACCTGGAAGCAAGCTTTTCTTAACATAAATAAGCCCTCTCTCACAAAGAGACCCTGTTCTAAGATACACATTGTGACCAAGTACTTATTTGTAATATCAGTGCTTGAAAAACTACTACAGCAAATCAAGCTACTCAAAACATATATTCCAAAGTCCCAGCATCAGCCACGGTGGACCAACTGCAAAGGGTCTGAGACATGCACCACCACAGCACATGTGCTCCGTCCTTAGGGCTGCTCTTGCACATCACCTGCTGGCAGCAGTCAGAAAACAAATTCACTGGGCTAAATGGTCCTTTGATGTGACCGATAGGGAAGCTCTAACAGGCATCCTGAACTCACAGCCAAACTGAAAAGAGAGGATGTGATAGAAGTGAATAGAAGTCCTTTAAATTTTGACACAAACCAATAAGTAAGGAGTTAACTGTTCAGGCAAGTGGCTGCAACCTGGCTAATCTGGACGCAGTGGTTTTTCTACACCTCTCTTCATGATATTGCATCGTTTAATGGAGCAGACACATTCTGTTCTTTCTTCATCAGAACATAAATTTTGACTAGAGAGGGATTTAAGGGTCTAGGCCTAGATCCTGTTACCTAGCTTGAGCTAACACCTTCTAAGTAAAACAGGCTACCCTCTACTGTGTAAATTGTTTGAGTTAAAACACTGCAAGAGTGAAGGATTTAAGCTTAAACTCAGTGAATGAGTTTTTGTACACACACACACAAACAAATTGTCTTGTATTGCTGCTTTATGTCAGTCACACAAAACTCCTCATGAGACAAAGCCATGAGAAGATAAAACTATATTGTCTGACTCCAAGCATAAGGCAGGGGTAAATTGATACCCACTTCACATGCTTTCATAAAGCTCCTGTGAAAGCATGAATAGGTGCTTTGAGAAGATGGAAGGCAGCTGGTACCCTGAAAGCAATACAAAACTTACTTTTGATTATTGCTTTATTGTGTCTTTGTTCTGAACATTTTACACTAAAGAAACAGAAGTGACCCAACTGGGTTTGCTTCTTCAGCTCTGCTACTCTATTCACTGTTTGCCTTACAAGTGCCAATTTTAAACATGTGGGTCAGACACAACTGGCTCGTAGTGAAGAGCAGGGATGACATTCAGACTGTATTGCATTTACTGAAATGATAAAAAGACTATACTAACTGGTGTCTTCCTAATGCAAATGGTTCATCATCCTAGTTGCCCTCTCTAAAATTAAACAGACTGATCCTAATACTTCTACTGCTCCTTTTTGAGTAAGGCTGGAGAAACAAATGCTTTGTGGATTTCAGCACAATATATCATGATCTCAGCACTAAATCCTCTCAGCAGCACTTTTCCAGGTAATATTCTTCAGATAACCTCTGAACTTCACTCAGTCAACTTCAAATTCACTCCCAACTGCCTGCCTTGGAGAATTTACTCATTACCAATACTACTTAATAACATGGAAGACACCTTAGTTTATCTAGCCCACACAGCAAGTCAGCACTATAGTATGAAGTAAGCTCAAGAAACACTGGAATATAAATTCTTTTTCCTGCTTCAGAAATGTTTGGGGTTTTAGTTCTAGAAGACAGGACTCTGTGAACAGGGCTCATATACAAAAAACACAGCTCACAAGAGCTGCATGGGAGAAACACCTTCAGCTCTGAGACTTCCAGGAAGCTTTCTGCACTGAGTCGTAACAGGATGGGGAGTGGGATCATCTATGTAACTGAGATGTATTTGAGTGCCCGGTTCCCCTGACAGCCCTGGAGCTCACTGTCTAATCCTAAATGAATTATTTGTCACCTTCCAAGGAGCATTCCACATGACCAAGGAACCATAGCCAGAAAGTGAAGTGATTCACCATCAGAGCACTTAGAACGTGCAGGCAAATATATCTATAGTGAAGTAGCTGCGACTCTTTTGAAATGGAAGGCACAAAATGGCTTAGCTGGTGTTACAACTCCACATACCAACCTGGGCTGAGCAGATTGGAAGGGATAAAGAATAAAGCTCCTGCAAGGTATCAAGGGGAGATCCACCTTCCTTGTGCTGCATGTGTTTTGACATTTAGGCACATCTTACAGGCATACCACGAATTCCAGGTGACCCTGTATTACCACTTTTCACTGCATCTTGGAGGTATTACCAGAAATCTAGAGTTCAAAGATAGTTTGAATGACTACAAACTGCTAATAAGAAGAAATCTTGTGGATCACCATGGAAGAGCTCTTACCATGGGGACTGCAGGGGAAATGTGGGCAAAGCATGTCAAAACTACCAATACATGAAAAGGAAGCCACAGACAGGTTGAGTATCACATAAAAGCAGACAGATGGCCCCCAAAATGCCCTTTTGAAAAGCCTTTTAATTATAAATGTAAGACCTTTTTTCTTGACATAGCAGGGGGGAAAAAGGATTTAAGAAGGTGAGATGAAGTCAGGATACTAGATAATGCAGACTTCCTGGGTAGCAAGATATCTGCCAAATGAAGTGAGACAGTATGAATGCTACAGATGCCAGAGAGGAGCTGGTTACAGTAAATAAGGTCTGAGATGATGAGCTCAGCACCAAGTGCCTCAAAAACAGACAGCTCCACACAAACATCTGCTCAGGGCACAGCTGCAATCCAAGCAGCTGTATAGGGTTAACACTCCAGGGGGGCATAACCCTGAACCTGACCCTAGGGGTCTTGGCCCCTCCCCAGGGGTGGGTCACACTAGAATCATAGAATCATAGAATCATAGAATCATAGAATCAACCAGGTTGGAAGAGATCTCCAAGATCATCCAGTCCAACCTATCACCCAGCCCTAACCAATCAACTAGACCATGGCACTGAGTGCCTCATCCAGTCTTTTCTTGAACACCCCCAGGGACGGTGCCTCCACCACCTCCCTGGGCAGCCCATTCCAATGCCAATCACTCTCTCTGTGAAGAACTTCTTCCTAACATCCAGCCTATACCTACCCTGGCACAACTTGAGACTGTGTCCCCTTGTTCTATTGCTGGTTGCCTGGCAGAAGAGGCCAACCCCCACCTGGCTACAGTGTCCCTTCAGGTAGTTGTAGACAGTAATAAGATCACCCCTGAGCCTCCTCTTCTCCAGGCTAAACAACCCCAGCTCCCTCAACCTCTCCTCATAGGATTTGTGTTCCAGGCCCCTCACCAGCTTTGTTGCCCTTCTCTGGACATGTTCCAGCACCTCAACATCTCTCTTGAATTGAGGGGCCCAGAACTGGACACAGTACTCAAGGTGTGGCCTGACCAGTGCTGAGTACAGGGGAAGAATAACCTCCCTTGTCCTACTGGCCACACTGTTCCTGATGCAGGCCAGGATGCCATTGGCTCTCTTGGCCACCTGGGCACACTGCTGGCTCATCTTCAGCTTACTATCTATCAGTACCCCCAGGTCCCTTTCCTCCTGGCCGCTCTCCAGCCACTCAGTCCCCAGCCTATAGCGCTGCTTGGGGTTATTGTGGCCGAAGTGCAGAACCCTGAACTTGGCCTTGTTAAATCTCATCCCATTGGCCTCTGCCCACCCATCCAGCCTGGCCAGGTCCCTCTGCAGGGCTCTCCTACCTTCCAACAGATCAACACCTGCTCCTAGCTTGGTGTCATCTGCAAACTTACTGATGCTGGACTCAATGCCCTCGTCCAGATCATCAATAAAGATATTGAACATGACTGGGCCCAGCACTGATCCTTGGGGAACACCACTAGTGACTGGCTGCCAACTGGATGTGGCACCATTCACCACCACTCTCTGAGCTCTGCCATCCAGCCAGTTCTTGATCCAGCACAGAGTGAATCTGTCCAAACCATGAGCTGCCAGCTTGGCTAGGAGCTTCTTGTGGCAGACAGTGTCAAAGGCTTTGCTGAAGTCCACTACAGGTGATGGTTAGCCCACTCCCCCCCACTTCTTGTCCTATAAAAGAGAGGGGCTTCCTGCTCCTCGCTCTCTTTTTTTCGCTCCCTCTCGACACACAGACACACACACACTGCATACCAGCACACCACGTGGCAGCCACGAGGCAAAGACACCATCACATTGCTCGGGTTGTATCCATCCCTTTTTGTATTTTGCTGTTTTCCCCTTCCCTATCCTTTGTAAACTCCCCTGCCTCCAATACGTTCTCCCTAAGTTATTGTTAAACTTTTCCTTTTAACTTCCAAATCGAGTGAGATTGATTTATTTGGGTGTGCTTATCTCTCTCTCCCTATATCTACTCCCTATCTTTTGGGAAAGGAGGGGGAAGAGGGGATGGCACTCTATAAATTCTATAAATTGTCATTGGGTCTATTAAATTTATTAGAGTCTCTGGGAACTTGCATTTGAACCCAAGACAGCAGCTAACAAGACGTTCAGCTATTCAATGAATGAGATAGCGAATAATGCAGAAAATATTATACCAATCAGAGCTGAATTCTGCTCTGGTATATTGTCTTTTTCCCTTCCCAAGCTCTAAAAGATCCTGCAGAAACAAGTGGAGGTCAGAGAGTAAGAATGAAAGGGGGGTGGAGGCAGAGACAGGGATCATCACAGGAAGAGGCTGAAAGGAATGACATTTGTTTATCAGAAAAGAGACAGATAAGAAAGGACCCAGTAAGATACAATACCAAATACTCTAGAGAAGAAGTATCCAAGCTTCTCTTTACCTTGCTGCACAACACAAGACTATAGGAATATTCAGTGAAATTCTTATGTATTCAAACCTGATCAAAGGAGTCTCTTTTACATAACGTGTAATTGGACAGTGGAACATAACACCACAGGGAGCACTGAGGTCAAGAACTGTGCAAGATTCAAAAAAGGATTGGAGGGTTATATGGACCACAGGAATATGCAGTCAGAGCAATTATGCTTAACTTTGGAAGAAGTAAAAAAGGCAGACTTTCTGAGCTAAGCCAGTAACTGACTATGTGGGAACTAAAGTTAGCTTTCTATATGGGTTGATTATCCTACGTCTTTCTCTGAAGCCCCTCTATCTTCTTTGCAAGCTGTTGATGCTGTTTCCTTTAAGGTCAGATTATCATCCTACAGGAACTACACAATTTCTATTTTCTCACTGCCACATCAGTTTCAGAGGCACTGAAAAGCCTTGTCTAGCTGCAATAATGCCAGTGAATTCAAACCTGCATTTTTCCACTACTGGTATAGCTATGGCACCACCTGTAGTAATTAACACAAGGCATTTTTATGACAACGCCATTTCCTTTAACATAGGGTGGCTATGATTGTCAAGCTGCAACCTAGTAGGCACAGAGCAACAGAGTTTGCTACCTTCTTCACCCCACCCCAGAGTCAAGCTCAGTCTTGCCTGCTCCCTTCCACTGTCTCACATTCCCTTTTACTGAAAGGGCAAAGCATGATCACAAACTAAGCTTAAGCAACAGCAAGTATGTCTCTATTAGGAGACTTGCGCATATGAACCTCCCCTTTCCTACCCATATAACCCTAAGAACTAACCTTTTCTAACAGAAGTGGCATGCTGTCATCTCTGGCTGTGGTTCTAAATTAAAGGAGCCCAGGCTTTCTGTCAAGGTCCATATAATTAATCCATATGCTCTAAACCATATCTACTAGCTTCAGGACCTTAGGGCTAAACAGGAGATACAGACTCCATTCAGCTCAGCACAAGTGCAGTAGCAATAGTTCTGTATATGCACCACAGCACATCAGACAGTTTACTTCAAGTGCCTCTCTGATGCCAACCAAAAACAGATTTTCTAAGGCTTAGGTGCCTGAAATCTATTCAACTGCAGTTTAAATGCTTACATCCCTTTTTTTTGCAGGTACACATGCCTCCAGTTTTCTCCTTTCCTAGCCTTGTAAGCCACCTGCTGATCACAAATTCAGCTTGTTGACATCCCATCTTCTCATAAGCAGCAGCCCAACAACTCTTCTGTCTTAAGGAGGCCTGAAGCTAGTTTATTCTCACATGGTGTGATCTCAAGCAGGATCAAGAGGGCAGAGAAACATTTACCCTCCACTTTTCTCTTCTTCGAGTGTGTGCTGGAGGAACTCACATTCATTACCGCCTGTGTGCAAAGGCTGGTGCTTCTACTAGCAGACAGGCCTAGTTTAGGGACCTGCAGAAACTAAATCCAAATAAAAACAAACCCTGAAACATAGGTGAAGGGTTCTTCCCCTATGTGGAGAGATTTTTGCTAACAGGACATGAACTGATAAGCGATGAGCAACCCTGTGAAGTGTCCTTGAATCCATCTCGGACTCAGGATACCAGGCGGCGGGTGATACCCCCCCACATGCAGCTACAGGGGGGCAGAGTCTGCCAGCTGCAGGGGACAGACTCTACAGGTTGTTGGTATAATGTTAACCTATCTGTTACACGTACATAACCCTAGACCAATCTGTACTTTCCACATGTATCAATCTTGAACTAAGTTACCTGTGCATGCCTCTTCCAAGTAAGCATATAAGTCACTGTAACACGGAAATCATAGAATCATAGAATGAACCAGGTTGGAAGAGACCTCCAAGATCATCCAGTCCAACCTAGCACCCAGCCCTAGCCAGTCAACTAGACCATGGCACTAAGTGCCTCATCCAGGCTTTTCTTGAACACCTCCAGGTACGGTGCCTCCACCACCTCCCTGGGCAGCTCATTCCAATGGGAAATCACTCTCTCTGTGAAGAACTTCTTCCTAATATCCAGCCTATACCTACCCTGGCATATTGGTGGCCCAAGAGTTGTTTTATCCCATGGTGCAATGCCAGCACCCCTAAACCATCTTTTCTGTTTTCATCTGGACCTTTACTGTCCGCCTGCTTGTTCCATAGAACACTTCCATGTACCGTAACTGCAGACCACTCACTTGACTGACTTATATGTGTCCAGTATTCACCCTTAGCTAACTCAATGAAGTCAGAAGGTAACCATCTTTTTTGTGCAGCATTTTTGTGATGTTTCTGCTCTCTGCTCAGCATCACTTCCTTTATTTTTATAATCCTGTAGCACTATGAGTATTTTCTGGCAACTGTGATGATCATTACTATGATTTTAAAATCTCTTTCAGGTCTCTTTGACCCCTCAGAATGAGCCTCTTAATTTTAACTCAGAACTGAAATCATCAAAACCATTAGAGCTTAGTTGCTTTATAATTCACCTTTCTCCAAACATAACATTCCTAAGACAGTGACCCATGCTCCATGTAGTATTCTGGAAGGCCTTAATAACTGTCTTCCAGAGGACTGTATAGCCTCTTTTGTGGTGCATTATAACTCACTGTTCCATCAGTCTAGTGTCTTGTTTGCCTTTTACATTGCAGTTGTGCAGTGAAGTGTCAGTTTCTATGATTTTTTTTCCACAGTAACCCCTTTCTCTCTCTGATCAGTGCACTGGATGTAATACGATTTCCTACATTTGCTCTTTGTTCCCAGACTAATTACTTTCATTTTCTATATCAAGCAGAATTTGCCATCTGCTGGCTCATCAACTAAATGATTCAAATCCCTTTTGAATCCACTTGCATTGTTCCTTATCGCTTCTCTGTGCTTCCAGTTTCACCATTCGACCAACAGAGATTTCACACATACAGAGCTCAGATGAGGCACAGGAGCAGAGACATAGGAATCCAGACGATCCTCTCACACCTTGGGCAGACAGAGCGCCCAGCCTGCTGCATTCATACAGTAAAGAACAGTTAGCTTTGGCAAAAATTAGCCTCACATATGCTTCAGGCTGCTTGAGATAACCTTTACACCCAGGCCCTGTGCTGCAGGACGCTACAATGTTACATCTTACACTAGGGATTTCAAGGACTGCATATGGGCTGCTGCAGGTCTCATAGAGCCCTACTAGTGTGTCCACACCAAGATACAGTACATACTCCACTCTCTACCTCACAGCCCTCACTATTATCCTGTCTGCAGATGTGTACACATGGAGAAAGGGGAAAAGGTAAGCAGAATAGTGAAAGAAAATAAGGATCCATTCGTATAAAACCCAGCACCACCATAGTCCCATAGGCAAAAATCCAAATTTCCCTTTGACAGTGCAGTTTTTGAAAATCCAGTACAAAACTATTGTTCTAAATCCCCTCAGGACATGTTCCATACATTGAAAGCCAGATGTGTGTAGAAGAAGCAGGGGTGAGCTGGGGACATGCTCTTTTCCCGGCTGTGAGCACCAGAATAGTCTGGGCTAAGCAACGATGCTTTTAAAGCAGAGTTTATATGATAGCCTTATGCTGTGCTGAGGCATGCACTACATGGCATTTTCTTGGAAACTCTTTTCTATCTTAACAACAGCAAGTCTGACTTGCTGCTCTACTGCCTTTGCCTTATACGGTCTGTCACTTAAGGAGGAAAATTGTCTTGGATTACCCAGAATGAGCAAGCTTTTAGATGATCTTTTCCAGTCTCCCCTTGAAAGAACAGCAAGCATTTGAGTCATTATCAGTTACCTATCCAAGATACATTCAGGTAAAAGAAGAACTGAAACAACCTGTGCATTTTTGGAGGACTTTCTTATAATTCAGTTCTGATTAAAATGACCACAGGATGGTCACTTCAAAAGTTAAGTTTTTGCAGATGGTTTATGGTTCACATGTAAAGAGATCTATTTTTCCTTTGAAGTGCATCGACTTTTCTCAATGCCAAGTTCAGGCAGACTTGGCTTGATTTCAAACAACATTTGCTGCTCCCACTTAGTGTTTTTACATGGTAATTTGAGTTAAAAGTGCAAAACATGGATAAATCTTTAATAAGCTACAAATGTCAGAGGAAATAATTTGTGCTATGCCTTTCTCAGGCAGAAAACACACAGCCAGCCTAACTAACTTGCCCTGGGCTATAATTGTGATTAGAGATCACAAACGTTTCTCAGACTTAAAATCAGCTTGAGTTCTAGGTGCTCACCATTTCTGAAAAACATTTTTTGCTTCTATTGGAGCACAGAAAAATAAGAATTTGCTCCATACAACATTCATATCCTGTGTTCTGCTAGGACAAAGTAGCAGGAAAGAAGAATGTTACTAATTCACAGCAGCATTCTGTTATTCTTTGTTAATACATGAGTATGGGAATCCATCACCGGCATGAGTGGGAAGATTTTTCACAGTCCTCCTTTTAGTCCCAGGCCACCAAGAAGAATGAAGCTCCAAGACAAATTCCACTTAATTCCACATCTGAAGAGTCTGCATTCTGGGAGAAGAGTCACCGTCAATATTCAGCCTTTTTAAACAAGAAAGCTCCTGCAATCTGACTTAGACCTGTTCCTGTATACCACAGCTGTATGATTTGTGCATCATGCAGTCTCACAGAACTGCCTAGAATTCAGGAGAGCGCTTTGAGCATGCATCTGTAACATTATTTGCTTCACTGGAACCTTTGAAAACCTCCTCTACCACATTTAGACACAACCTGGCACCTCGAACTTGCTTTAACTTCTGGCAAATTTACATCGAGTAGAAGTAAGACAGGAATCTTGCAAGAAAGAGAAGGATTCCAATGTTCTATCAATTAAAGTATGATTGTCCCTATCTCATCACCTGAAGCAATTGAAATTATGTCCAAAATCTTTTCAAAAGTCTCTCTTTACATGCAAAAAAATCCTGTATTGATCAGTCTCTTCCTCTTGCTCACAAACATCCTCCAGTTCTGTTCCTACCTCAAGCTTCAGCAAAAGCTTTTCTTTTCTACTACCTTCTACTACTAACTTTGTTGCAACATTCATGCCATCTTACCCTCCTTCTGTGTACTCTCTTCCCCATGTTACCATCCACATTCTACTTGTTTATCCCTTCCTTAAGTGTTGCAGTGGCAAATTCTGTCTCTCTGGGACTCTACACTGGGCTGAAAGAGAATAGGCCAGACCAATTCAAAAGACTTCCTACTTTCTCAGAAGTGTCAGTGGGATTCCCAGTAGCCCAGAAAAGCCAAAGGGCAAAGTGGTCCCTATTGTCCTTAATGAGACTTTGAGGCACTGAGACTTGATTGAGGATTCATAAGAGTACCCAGTGTTGAGTATGAAGACAGTGTCTTATTAATTTCTCCCACAACACACTTCTCAGGTAGCCATTATATGTGATACTTGTATTTGTAGAAAAGATATTTGCCTAATCCAATTGTTCCTTTTTTCCCTAACCCTTTCTTTTCCTATGTATTTTGCAAATAAAACAAATGGGTTCTGATTCTGTAGCACATAACCTGACCTCATGTAAGAAGACTGTGATGCATGGCAGAAAAGTGAGAATATAAGAGACTGACTTTTATGAGTGAGATTCATCTTAGTTAATATCAAAACATTCCAGAGCACAGACCTTTATATATGAGCTAGTCATCCCAGGGTCTCTTTATATTCAGTGGAAACAAGTATATTCAAAGCTAGCTCAGCTGTAGGTACCTAAATTAGAAGAAATCAATTCAATCCTTCATTTCTGTTTCCAATTGCATCTTCTATGTCAGCATTTGCTAAATCCACTGCATCCACTTCACTGATGTCAGTGGCATTTTTCAACACCTGCATTCTTGGAGACACCACAAGACACATCACCCAAAAATATGCCAGAGCACTACTCTGTCTCCCAAATTACATCAGGGCCCTTCCTGGCTGTTAACTGGAAGCTGCAGAAGAATCCCTGTAACTTGTTTTTTGCAGATATGGCAATCACCTTTATTCAGATACCTCAAATGCTGAAAGGCAGAACAAATGTATTGGCAGATTTCCAGCACTGAAAAGATGAGTTCTTCTATAGCAGCAACAATACCTTGCCATCTGTGCAGAGAGGATAGGTAAGCCCATTTGAACACTGCCAATGGCATACATTAAATCCCTGATCACAATGAAAAAAAAAAAAAAACAAACAACAAACTTTGGCAGCATTGAACAAAATGTATGGATTTCCATTTAACTGAGATCTCATAACTGATTTAGGCTATCAGATAGTGACAGGACTAGGGGGAATGGAGCAAAGCTGGAGGTGGGGAGATTCGGGAAGTTCTTCACCGTGACAGTGGTGAGACCCTGGAATGGATTGCCCAGGGAGATGGTTAAGGCCCCATCCCTGGAGGTGTTTAGGGCCAGGCTGGATGAGGCTCTGGCCAACCTGGTCTGGGGTAGGGTGTCCCTGGCCATGGCAGAGGGGTTGGAACTAGATGATCCTTGTGGTCCCTTCCAACCCTGACTGATTCTGTGATTCTGTGTGATTCTGTGATTCTGTGATCTCAGTTGTGAGGAGGGGAACACACTGATTGACTGACTCCAAGTAGTAAAAGGGCAAAAAAAGAACTGAGGATAACTGACCTTGTATCAGAATAATCTTCACTTGCCTTAGTGCAAATACAGACACCTGGAATTTACAGCAGAAAATGAACATTTCAGAGAGTAAGAGCTCTCCTCCTGTGCAAGTTGTAAATAGGCCAACAAGGGCCTGCAAAGTCCTGTCATCATCAGGGAGTCCATCTGCTTGGTCACTGTGAAGAGAGAACCACGTTTCTGAATATGGAGAAACTGGGAAGGTACCTGAAACACACAACCTTAGGCTTCTTTTTAATACTGTGATCCAATACACCTACCTAGGGTTTTGTTGTTGGTTTGAAGGTTTTTTTCAGTTGCCTAAGTTGAAATAGGCCATCCAGTGCTGTAGCAAGCATCTGCTTCTGGCAAAACTCCATAAGGATGCCTGTATCTAACAGCACTCCAAACTCAGCTGGAGATTACGAAGAAACTACAATAATAAAGCAATAGAGATCAAGGACTCCTCAAACTCTCTTTGAAGTGGAGATGCAGAAGTTATAATAAATAAGCAAATATTAGCCTAGGAAGAGTAAAAAAAGAAAAGGTCAGCAGGGATGCATCATATTGCCTCTATGTATAGCTAGTATATTATTACATCACAATATTTTTGAGTACTGAGTCATGGTTTCAGATTAATTGAAAATGGGGCTGCAGGTGGCAATTAACTCATGTGTATTTGCTCTTCACAAAACCCATTTTGCCTTGAGAGAGCTACTGAAATGAAGATACAATAGCACTATCTGGCTAATATAGAAATCTTCACAGACATGCAATTTTCATTTAAAGTAAGTTCCACTGCAGTGTCCCAGGCTGCCTTATCACAAAATTAGCCTAAGTAAAACCTATTTTTATGTAGTATTCCTAGATCCGAGGACAGTGCAGCCCTGACGTATGACTAGGGGGGGATTCTTCATCATTCAGCTGGGACCACAGAGTCTGTACCATTTAATCAAAGTTGCACCCATCAGTGCAAGAGGAAGGGAGGACTGCGTGATCTTTATACTCTTCAATTAATCCATACTGTGTGCAAACTAGACTTCATGCACCACTTTGGCCACTTTGGTCGCTTTTGCACCACTCCAAAATGACTACCAGGGAGTAAAGTAGGTTGATAAAATAAAGCCATCAGAACAGGTTCACACGCCAGCATTTTTGGTCCTCTTATTTGGGCAGGTGGAAGACACAAAAGTATCCACTGGTGACACCTTTGCCTGCAGTGTTGTAGACTGTAGTGATAATGTAACAGCCATATTGTTTCATGATTAGCAGAATGTCTGGAGACAACTTGGCTATGATTTCTTTCCAGGTTTGCTTCCCACCATTCTTTACCTAAGTCTTCATTCTTTTCTTCAGAGTGTCTGCTGTACAAAGAGCCCCACAGCCATTCACCCTAATGTCAGACCCAAATGTAGACTGCTGCTGTCTGCTTTGATATCACCATGTTTTATCCTTTCAGAACTGTTCTTAGTAGCATAATCAGGGAAAACAAACAAACAAACAAACAAACGTTTGTGGTTGCTTTTTAAAAAGTTGTTCATAAGTGTAGATTATCCTGATGAGTTTTTTTTCCTGTGATGTTCAAAGTTTATACAAGAAAGGAAGGGATTTCTTTCTCTAGCTAGACAGCTAGAAATCTTTCTTAGCTTCCCTCTTCGAAGAGCAAGAGCAGCCCTACATAGGAAAACTAATTAATTATCATTGTAATCAAATAAAAATAAAAAAAATAAAATATATAAAAATACTGCCTAAAAATATCTAACTGCATTGGCATCGTGGTTAAATGTATGGGTAACAATAGGCCCTTATGTAAGATATTAACGCCAGCTGTAAGATATTAACACCATCTGATGAGATTTTATAGCAGCACTTCCACTGGTTCCCGAGAAACAATACTGCGTGGTCAGGACACCACTGCAACAATCCTGCAGCGTTTACATGTCAATATTTAGAGCGTTACTACAGCACTGCAGGAGCCGCGAAATGTCGTTCACAGCTACCTCTGCGCTGGGAGAGACGTGCGAAACCGAAAACAAGCGTGTACCCCCCGTTCCTCGGACGTGGGTGCGGGGGTGTGTGGCTGATTGTTCACCAGCTGGGGGCACGCCGGCGTTTTCATCGATGCTGTTTAACCGCAACCCTGTTAAAAGATGTCAGGGCTCTGAACCGCTTCTTGTTGACCCCTTCCAGTGCTGACTCCCTAGAGCCGCCGTCTGGCTTCGCGCCGTCCCAGCGCGGTGCGATCGCCCCTCTCCAGACCCTCCGAGTCAGCAGCTCCCCAGACCCACCGTACCGGCCGGCTGCGGGCCTGCCGCGCTCGCAGAAGTGGGGAGAGCTGGAGAAGTGAGGACCGGGGAGAGCGGGGAGCGGGCGGGGCGGACTGGGCCCGCAATGCAGCACCGCCTCGCTGGGAGCCGCCGCCGGCTCCCCTGCAGTGCTGCCGCCGCCCCGTTAGGTGCTGCTGCTGGGAGGGAGATGGAGACTAGAGTCCGCCCGCACCATGCTAGGGCACGCTGGCACGGAGCCGCCCTGGTACCACCCGCGCTGCGGGTGCCGATCCCCACCCCCGCCGGGGTTTGGCCGGAGGTCGACCGCGGATCGAGGTTGTTGCCCTGCTTCCGGAATTCATCTCTCCAGCTGCACGCAGCTGGCTGTTCCAGGAGCGAGGTGTGTACACGACTGTTGGCGCGTAAAATACTGTCACGCCGACCTGTATTGGGTGTGTTGGGATGTAACTACACACCCTGTGGTACAAAACAGCCTTCCATGGCTTGTGAATACCTGGGGGTTGAGGGTGGTGGCTGAGTCAAATTGCTGAATGACACGGTTGAACTTGTTGGTATTATTAAAGGGTCCAGAGAGCCCACCCAACACGTTTGAGGTGAATTCAGTGCCCCCTTTTGTCAGCTCCTTGCTGCCTGAATCAAAATCACCTCTGCATTTGCTGCTGGAAAATTGAGTGGAGGAGTCCCCTGTCTGGCATGAATTCAACATGGGTGACTCTACAAGAGCTCCTTGACCAGCAGAACTACAGAGTGAGAAGGCTATAGCTACTGTACATACAGTACAGGAAAAGTCCACTAGCTGTCACATTGCAGCCAGTCTCAGTTACTTGCTGCTCAGAGGACTGCTACCACAGAACAAGAGCTAGAGAAGGTGCAGACATTGGTGACTGGTAAGGAAAATCAGAGAGCAGCAACTGGTTGCCAGTTCCACATTATTGAGCCTCTCTGTTTGGAGATGTGATGAAGCTGGTGAGCCTTCTTTTACAGTATGATCAGCCTGGCTCTAGTAAAGCAATTGGCAGTGCTTTTCCCCATAAATACAACTACCTACATAGCAGCAAAAAAAAAAAAAAGCAAGCAATGGGATAGACAATCATAGAATCTTAGCATTGTTTGGGTTGGGAGAGACCTTTAAGATCAAATCCAACTGTTAATCCCACACTGCCAAGTCCACCACTAAACCATGTCCCTAAGTGTCACATCTGCACATCTTTTAAATACTTCCAGGCACGGTGACTCAACCACTTTCCCAGGCAGCCCATTCTAGTGCTTGACAACCCTTGCAGTGAATAATTTTTTTCCTAATGTCCAATCAAAACCTACCCTACAGTGTGAGGGTATTTCCTTTTGTCTTATCACTTGTCTGGGAGAAGAGATCAATCCCCACCTTGCTAAAACCTCTACTATGCTGTTCTTCCTTCCTCTCTTTATATGTACTATGACAGCCCAAGATCACACTGGAAAACATGCAACACTAGGAGCTAAGAGAATAGGGACAGATCTTCCACTGGTGGCTTTATATACCTTTTGCAAAAATAAAAGGCCCAAAGTTGTGCTGTATTTATGACAGCAGCCTTCAAAGCCATAGCAGTCACAGTTGCCTGTTGGTTATATAACCTGTATTGGGCTGCAAGTAGCATAATGTTGAGCCTCTTGTATTTCACCTGGAAATTCTTTTGTGCTGAAGTGGCTGGAATTACATCAGATGCAATTTTTGTAAGTTGAAGCAGATTTTGATTCAGAAGGTGGGATTTATAGGTAAAGATTCCTCAAAGAGATAACGCTTACCACCTCATTGAGATGCCCCAATTAAGACTGAAGTTCTACTGAAAAGAAGTCTGTACATATAGTGCCTCCATCCCAGCCCCAGACTTGATTCCAAACTCGATGAAGGCAGCAAGAATGCTTTTAGGGAACTCAGTAAGCTTTCAGCCAGGCTTCACTCCCTAAATATTTACACAATGAATAAGCATGTGACTCCATTCCTGGCCTAGTGACTATAAACTAAGATGTTTCTCTGTCAGCTCACAAGCCTGCTGGTGCAACATGTAAGCTTTACATGACATAGAAAATCATTTATTACTGTTATTACCTGGCCCTTTCCCTAAACATTCCTATTTTTGTCTCCTCTTTTTAACATGAATTCCTTTTTCTGTTTCTTCTTAAACTAATATTGGCCTATTTTAACTAACTGTGTGTAATCTGTGATGAAAATATAGTATGGCTTACTTCAGGCTTTTTCACTGTTACCTCCTATATCAGCTTTACAACAAAACAGTTGTCCCCACATGCCACTCTAAATAACTGTTGTCTCCTAATTTGCTTACATCGGCTTCTATTTAAAACCAAAATATAATCATTGACAAACCGTTTTCAAACTGTTAATTCTAACCTAAATGAATCCTTATGCCACTTGTTTTTCTGCCTGTTTCACAACTCCCCACTAAAGAAACAGCTCTACAAGGAAAAAGTAATGCACACATCCCATCATGCAATATTTTTAACAGTTACTTTGCTCCAGACTGGCAAGGTAGAGATTGGTAGAGATATTTCTCAGCAAAACTGGAGAATGCTGGCTCAGTGAAATAGATGTATTTAGATAATAGAACTTTTCTGAACAAAGTATTTTTCAGAACCTTTTGTGTTTTTTTCAGGTAACATAATTGTTGATGAAAATTAGACAAAAAGTAGTCAGCCACAACATCTCTAAAATTTGACAGGTTAAAGCTGGCCAAAACTCTATAGTTAGTGCTTCCCTTTAGCAAGGAACACACATTTTGAAGATGAGTTTAATTAAAATACTGAGTGAAAGACAAGTATTTGGGGTTTTATCATAAAGGTGATAGAAGACATCCTGTAATTTTTTTTTTCTAAGTGAAATGAAGAAACCGTATCCTGGCTAAAATAACCTACATTCAACCTAGATAGACCTGACTTATCCTATCTGGATGCCTTAAGCAATATGTAACTAGCTGTGGCAAAAAGTTCCTCTGCTCTGGCAAAGCAGGTGGAGAAAAGAAGGTTCCATATATGGACATTTCTTACAGAGAGAGACATCCCTGGAACTGAGTCCATGTGGGTAGACTGATGTGCTTCTAGCCAAACTGGAGTTTTGCCAAGTATCAGTGGGGACTCATCGCAGATATTAGAGAGTACAGTTGTAGGACAGGCTATTTTCTATTTATAAAACAAACTGCATATACCAGAATTAAAACACATAAGCCAGTAACAAGCGGCCTGGTTTCCTAAAGATTAGTCTTATTTCCCCTACATTGTTATACCACAACAGCACCTACTTTCCTCCACATACCCTGACTTTCCTTCTTCCCAGCCTCCCCACAAGCACACTTCACGGTGTCTCCAATGGACTCCCATAAGCTGTAACCAGGGAAAGAACTGGAGAAGAGCCCACGCATGCTGTGACTGGTTTGGCACAGGAGTGTGCTGCCTGGTGCTAGGAAGCTCAGCAAGGCCATTAACCTTGGCCCCTCACACTACTTCACTGCTGCTCTTGTTGAAAATGAGATCCCTTCCTCAGCCTGGGATGAAATGGCCAGTGGATTTTAAAGTTACCAGGAAAGAACAGGTAGCACAGTTGCACTGCTCTTAGAAACCTGGCTACTTAAAAATGCAGAATCACATGTGAAGAGCCAATAGGTATTAGATTCTCATATCCAGTGAGCAACGGGAAAGAGCAGACCCTTTTTACTCTGCAATAAATCCCTTCTAGTGTAAGGCTGGTGAGGCCTGAACCTGGTTCGGTGCCCCTTAAGTCACCAAGCCCCAGCCACGGCAGGGACAGAGCTGGTTTGTGATCCCCTATTTGCCACTCCCTCCAAGGGTCTCGGCCAAGCGATGGATGCTGCAGAAGCGGCCAAGAGCAGGGCTCTCCAGAGGGCTTAAGCCAAGCCCATCTAGAGGTGCTCTGCAAGGGCAAGGGCGTGGGTCTCTCCCATTAGTACCACTGGCACAACCCAACTCAGGCCTTCCTTTGAACTGCGGTCCTGCGAACGGCAACGACAGCAGAAATGGGGATGAGGTGTGTGTCCTGACTCCTGTCCAAGCTCTCACTTTCCCTGGGGTTGCGCCCGGCCCCAAGCAGGCGGGCCATACCTGTGCCTGAAGCAACAGACGTACCAGGCAGCTCCCCGCGGAGTGGCCACCCTCACTGAAGCCTGCCCGTCGGCTGCTGCTGCTGCTGCTGCTGCTGCTACTGCTACTGCTGCTGCAGCAGCGCTCACAGGAGACGCGGCCGCACTGCGGGCAGACGCGCGTGCTTCTTCCACGCACCGGACAGCCAGCTCCCGGCGGCGCCCCGAAGCGGGAGGGACGGGCTACACTGTGCACGAATGCCTCTCTCTGCTCCGGTCGCTTTGTGACATTTCTGCCCGCGCCGCCGCCGTTGCTGTTGCGGCAGCCCCCAGACTTGCGGCGCGCCCCTGACGCCGCCAGAGGGTGCCGCCGCCACACGCCCTTGGTAGCCCACCCAGGCTGGGCTGCGGGGAGTGGGTAGGAAAGCCGAAGAAGCTCGCGGGCTGCTCGTGCCCGCCCCGCCGTCACGTGACCGCCGCGAGAGCTCCCCGGCCCTCCCGGCGGAGCGGCGCGCCAGTTTCTGCGGGCGCACACCGCTAGGGGGCGCGGCAGGGGCGGGCCGGCCAGCGGGCCTGCCTGGCGCGCGCCGCTTGTTGACCGGGCGGCGGTTGGTGGCGCGAGACTCTCTCGTGACGCGCTCGCAGGAAGGGCGGGGGGAGGAGGGGCTGCTGCTGGGGACACCGAGAGGGGGAGGAGAAGGCGCGGGGTTGGGGGGGCAGAGGGAGAGGAAGGAAGAGGGAAGAGCGCGGCCAGGGCTGAGAGACGGGGAGGAGGAAGAAGAAGGCGGGCAGGAGGCGGTGGTTGTGTGCGTCCGTGCCTGGGGGAGCCGCGATGTGAAGCTCGAGCGCGGCCCGGCAGGGCAGGAGGCAGCGGCGCCCCGGGAATGTGCGTCTGGGACGCGGCAAAAGGTGAGCGGTGGCGGGGAGCTGCTAGCAGCCGGTGCATAAACCGTAACGGCACAGCGGCCCTGGCGCCCGGTGCTCGTGAGCGCGCCCCTGTGCATGCGTGCGGTGGCAGCTCTTGAAGGTGGGGGGATAGAAGGAAGGGGGAGCCTGAGGCAGCCACGGGGCCCGTAGATCCTGCCCTGTCTCAGCCCCTCCCTGGGCCCGCGGCCTGGTCCTCTCCCTCCCGACGCAGCTCTTCCCCAGCGCGGGGCTCGGTGTGGGTGTGAGGTGGGTGGTGTGCGGGGTTATGTAACCGTCGCGGACGGCCTCGTTCAACCCCGCTTTGCCCGCCCGCGCGGGAGGGTGTGCTGGCGGGTGGGGACGGGGGTGGGGGAGGGAGGGGAAGGGAGTGGGACAGAGCCCAGGTCGCGCGCGCGCTCCGCAAGTGGCCGAGGGCGTGCCGAGGTGCGGGCCGCTGCCACCCCCGCTCTGCCCTGCCCCTCCCCCGCCGCCCTCCAGCCGCGGCACCGGTGTGTGTGCGTGTGCGTGTGCTGGTCACATGGGGCCTGCGCTTCAGACACAACACGGCTCCCCAGGCAGAGTCGGAGTAATGCCGCCAGCATTTTGCCAGCTAAGGGGTCATTGCAGGGAAGTAGGTTGGAGGCGGGGGAGGGAAGCCCAAGCCCTGCTGCAGCCTTGCCCTCGCGAACACCCCACGCGCCGTAGCACTCCGCCGTAGCAGCCTGTATCTGCTTGCGTTTTTCCATCGTGTTTTGTCACAAGTTGTATTTGCTGAGCAATAGTGCTGTGTACAGCTGGTCTGCGTAAAGGAAAAGGACCTGTGCTTGATAAGTGAGCCTTTGCATACGGACACCGAAGGACATATGTGTTCATGATGCTTTTTCACCCCTTCCCCATCTAATGTTGTTGGATTTTACTGTATAGTTACCTTTGACTTAACCTGTTAGCAAAAAGCCCCTGATGAAAGATGCACAGTATATCAGCCTCAGAGGAGAGATAGTATCACAAGCACGTGATTTTTTGGGTAGAAAATCTCTTGTGTTATATGCTGTAATATTCCATTATTTCTGATGCTTTAAGACTTACGTCCAGGTCTTCAAAATGACAGGGCTGTGAATGCTCTCCTTTTATTAATGAGTGTGTTTTGATTATAAAAAGATGAGTTTCTGAATGTTCTGCATCTTGATTTAGAATCCAGGTCCAATCTCAGATTGGATACTGTAGTCCAAAGAAGCAAAAATAAGATTGCAGTTTTTACAATCCAAACTATTTATTTGTTTAGATGCTGTTGTTACTCAGATTCAGCTATTTAAAACAGTTCTCCTCGTTGCTGCTAGGTACTAGAGGTTATAGGTTGTATTTTTTTTTTCTGGAATAGTTCTGCTTACTGAGGTTTATGATGTTTAACACAGAAATCTGAATCTCAGGCAAATTGTTTGCCATCTTGTCTCAAGCATGTAGTTATTACCCTTTCCCACCATATTGGAATTTCTTTCAGTCCATTTTTTCCACTGGATAATGTATCTAATCCGCATTAGTAAATAATCATAAGATGTCAGACTGGAGGTCATTGGTAGGACAGTATTAGTCGAGGCACACACAGTGCAGGTACCTGCCTTGTGACTCACTGATATTTAACTACTTGAAGATTGTTTTAAAAGTAAAACCCTAATAGAAAAAATACATTAGGGTATTTCCAGCCTCAGTAGTAAGCTGATTGTACGTTTTTCAATGGACAGTATATATGTCTTTAGTTGTTTATTCCGTAACTGGCATTTCAAACATAGCACCACTCCATATTTCTGGGTACTATATGCATACTCTGTCACAGCCTGTTCTGATGCAGTGATGAGTGTCTTGTAACTGAGTGCTGATTTTGATTAGTGTGTTCTGAACCCTTAACCCAGATTTTTTTAAAAGAAGGTTTGTGGCAGATTTTCAGGCTTTCTGCCATCCCCTTCAGGTATTAGAGTTATGTATTTTTAAAGAATGATTCAAAAAGGAAACCTTTTTGAGTAAGTAGAAAAAAAAATAATATTGTACAAACTTTTTTTGGGGGAGGGTTGATTTGTTTGGGTTTTTTTGCTAAATCAGTTGTTTAGGACAAGCAGGAAAAGAAAAATTTGCCTGACCCTGCCATGTATGTTCCACATTTAATTTGTTAGCTATTATTTATTTAATGAAGAATTAGGTTTTTTGTATTGAACATTTTCTTGTTTTTATTAAAAGTGTACGTTGTTATCACTGAGATCTCTGTCAGCTCTTAGCAGCAACCTGTCTTTCTTGAGCTGGGAGGCCCAGAACTGGACACAATACTCCAGAGGAGGCCTCACCCAGGCAGAGTAGAGGAGGAGAGCCTCCTTCGACCTACTAACCACACCCCTTCCAATACATCCCAGAATGGTGTTGGCCTTCTTGGCCATAAGAGCACATTGCTGGCTCATGGTCATCTTTCCATTCACCAGGACTCCCAGGTCCTTCTCCCCTTCAGTGCTCTCCAGCAGGTCAGTCCCCAGCCTGTACTGATACATGGGATTGTTCTTTCCCAGGTGCATGACTCTGCACTCACCCCTGTTGAACTTCATTAAATTTCTCCCTGCCTAGCTCTCCAGCCTAAGTCTCTCTGAATGGCAGCACAACTTTCCAGTGTGTCAACCACTCCACCGAGTTTGGTGTCATTAGCAGACTTGCTGACAGTGCCCTCATCCAGGTCATTAATGAATACATTGAATAATACTGATCCCAGTACTGACCCCTGAGGAGCTCCACTACTTACAGGCCTCCAGCTAGACTCTGTCCCATTGACCACAACTCTCTGACTTCTTTCTTTTAACCAGTTCCAAATCCACCTCACTACTCCATCACCCAGACCACACCTCCTCAGTTTAGCTGTGAGGATGCTGTGGAAGACAGTGTCAGATGCTTTACTGAAATCAAGGCAAAGCACATCCACTGCTCTTACATAATCTGCCTGGTTACATCCTTGTAAAAGGTTATCAGGTTGGTCAAACGTAACTTTGTAAAAGCTGACTGCTCCCAATGACCTTTTTGTCCTTGATATGGCTAAGCACAATGCTGAGAATAAGCTGCTCCATTATCTTTCCAGGGACAGAGGTGAGGCTGACCGTCTGTAGTTACCTGGGTCCTCCTTCTTAACCTTTTTGGAGATTGGAATGATGTTTGCACTCCTCCAATCCCCAGGCACCTCTCCTGTCCACCATGACTTAAACCAAAGATGATGGATAGTGGTCTGGCAGTGACATCTGCCAGCTCCTTCAGCACTTGCAGGTGCATGCCCTCAGGACCTATGGGCTTAAGGATGTTCAATTTTCTTAACTGTTCCCTAACCCGGTCCCTATCAACCAAGGAGGACTCCTCCTTAACCTTGTCTTCCTCTGTGACCTCGGGTATGGGGCTCATGAGTATAGATGGAGACAAAGAATACAGCAGTTCTGCCTTAGCTGCATCTTCCATCACCAAAGCACCCATCCCATTCAACAGTGGGCCTGTATTGCCTCTAGTGTGCCTCTAGTTTCTGCAATATATTTGAAGAAGCCCTTTCTGTTGTCTGTGGCCTGCCTTGCAAGACTGAATTCCAAGGAGGCCTTAGCAGAGTCATTCTTGCAAATGCATGTGGATTGATCTGAATGTCAAAATGTGAAAGTAGTGCTGAAATAGTGTGGAGTAAGGTTGAGAACTGCTCTAAGGCTTTTCCGTATTGACTTACAGATTGGCAGGATTTTTTGCTAGATTTTTTGCTACAATTTTCAGTCAGGTTCTAGTGTAAGTGAATACCCAGAGCAAAATAAACTTCTGTCTATGTTGCTTAAGGGTTTATCTTTTTGAAGTGATTCAGATCAGCTGTTAGTTCAGGGCATGATGAGTCAGCATCTTGGACAAACAGTTGTACTCCGTAAGACAATTTTGGAAACATAGGAGCTGTTGCTGTTTAATGCAAGTAGTGAAATTGTGTGTGGTTCTTACAGCCAGGAAAGTCCATAACCTCATGGCAAGTATGGTAAATGATTAGTGGAGTTTACTAAGTAGAGTACATAAGGAATTAATATAATGGTCTGTCAGAGAATCCAGAAGTAAACTAGATAATAGAGGAAAAATATTTCCATTTGTTTTGATCTCTCCATTTACTAGTCTCGTTGGTCTGAGTTGATAATAAAAGTAATGTCCATGGACTAAAGAAAGTGTAGAAAACTCGAGTAGAAACTTAAAAATTCAAGGCTAAGCATAGAGGCTGTGTCTTGCAAAATCTTTTTTGAAGTCTTTACAGCTTTGTGAGTTTCAAAGGCAAATCAGAAAAACATTTGGGAACCTGACTATGCAGTGTCAGTTGGAATTAAGTAATGTCATTCAGAAGCTGCCAGAACAGAAAATCAACCTATTTAAATACCGAATATGCTTTTACTACTGAAGGTACTTGAGTTCTTCGAGTTTTGCTGCTGTGTGTGGTCGGTGTTGCTCATATGTGAGTAGGGAGGTGGTCCTCCTTAGTATCTGACATCAGCTATTACTTAGGATTAGCAAAATGAATTTCTTCTCTTCTTTTTTCCTGAAAAGCCTGACCTGATAAACACCTGATCAACACCTGCTCCGTGTACACTGGTAACATTGGAATGAGCATAAAGCACAACTGCCCTGGGCACTTCAGAAAAAAAAAACCCAAACTTGTAGAGAAGTGGTGCCTTCTCATTATGTTAGAGTGTTGGCCCAGATAGCATATCTGTTTCCAATGTTATTTTATTCTCTATTGCCGAAGTGGTTATTCTCAGCAATCTGGGTATGAGCAAATTGATCCACCGCAAAGATTTTTGGTATGTATGTATGCATACACAGACACCCATATATATATATGTATACACACACACTTGTGTAGCCAAATATACAAAATGTGCAAAATCAGTCAGAAATGTGTAGTCTCTTTAAACAAGATTTCATGAGTCTGCTGTCCTGAAGTCTAGGGAAGCTGGAGATAATGTCAGAGATTTTCAGCAGCAGAGGTAAGAAATGTTAATAAATTCGGAACATTCACAGATTCCTTGCTTTGATCACCTCATGAAAATTTTGCAGTTATTTATTTTGATCTGTTATACCTTCACTTAGCAACTTTACCTGCCTCATTGAGTTTTCCTTTAGCTCTACAAGGATATTTCCTTCAGTTGTGCCTAAGAAGTATTATGAAGTCCTAAATCATTCAGCAGAAGGAACTCTTATTATTTGGGTGGAAGTATCATGATTTATTTAAGCTACCTATTTAAACTACACCTCAGCATAAGCTTCTTATTAGGAAACGAGTTGGACTGAGTTATTGGCAGACTAAGGAGTGCACAAACTACAAACTTACTGACCAAGTTCTACTGATCTATGAGGTAGAAAAAAATAACATCCTAGTCTTCCTTTTAAGAGAGAAAAGTTTGTTCTCAAAAACTGTAGACAGCTAAACACAGGATCTTGAAGGAAGGATATAAACTTCATATACTCATCTCGCTTACTGTTTCAGATACACAAGTCCAAGGCAGAAAATTTCCTTTTTGTGATTTACAGTCCATTCACTGTGTTACTGTTGAAAGTCCCGATTCCACAAGCTATGCTTCTTAATCTGCCTTGGTTTAATGGATTTTTATTCTGGAACCTAGATATTTAGAAACTGGCATAAAGATTGTCAGTGTGCTAAGTCTTCTTGGGGTTGAAGCTCCAAAAGAACGTAAGTGCAGAAGAGAAATATTGAAGCCCACTTCCTGAAGTCGCATGAAACTTGCCAGTGTATTGTGGCAATAAGAGCAGTTGTATAGAAGAGATGGTATTGGAGCTAAAGAGTTAATTGATCTGCATGGTTAATTATAATGATAAAATTTTCTCAAAAGCCACTTATCATTGAGAAAGGGGTGAAATTTTACCAAACTGTACAGAAATGTTGACACTGAACCCAGTCTTCTGTGAGGAAGAAAAAAAAATCAACCAAGTTAAGCCACTGCTTATGACAAGCTCTAAATGGACTGTAGCTGCTAGTGAGTATTATTCCTAGAGGGGAATCAAACATTGACAGTTGGTCTCAAATTGAATCTGGCTTGCTATTTTTCAAAGAACTACCCATCTCAAATGCTGTTTATAAAAGCAAAAGGAGTATCTTGAAAACAGACTGCTCAAATCTGGTGAAGATTGTGGTAATGCTGGTTTCAGTACCTTGTGTTCAAAGTTCCTTAAGTTGTGACAGTTAAAAGAATTGTCTGTTCTAGACTCTCAAGTCAGTTCTGAAAAGGTCTAAATTGTTTGCTCTGTAGAGCTCTCAATATAAATTTTTATCTGCTATTCAACTGCTTTAGGTTATTGTGATGATTCACCAACAACAGAATGCTTATTTTTTAATTGCTACTTGTATGTAAAGTAATTAGTCCTTGATGTTAAAGTAAACTGTTCTGACATAACAATACTTTGAGTTGCAAAAATAGTAAATGTATTGATTTGGATTGGTTTAGCAAAGAGTTCCTGTGTTAGCCTTAAAGTCAGGCTATTTATTTTTTTTTTGCTGTCAAGCCCAAATGAAAGTATGCACTGAACACCTGTTTAGAATAGTTACCTACACAAAAGGAGTTGATTCTGAAGGACTTTGGGTTTTCCATGCTTAATACCAGTTGTGCCGTATTTCACCTTTCTAGTAACTGTGATGGATTTTCATATTTTAGGGGAAAAAAAATAAATAGTATTTCTAGGTTACTCATACTCACTGTTTTGTGTCTCATTTGCCCAAAATTGTTTCCGAATTCATACTCGTAAGTTTACTTATGGAAGATGGGGATGATGTTGGGTGGTTCTGGGGAGAGATATTTTTCAAGGGTCTTTAAGCTAATTTAATTTATTTTAAAGTATCATCAAAGATTGAACTGCAAAACAGAATTTGCTGGTTGACCCTGTAACATCAAGTGCTTGTAGTTAGAAACAGTTGTGATTTGGATACATGTGGCCTGAAATGGGTAAGTTGTTTAATTGTAACTTTATTTGAAAACTTTTACCCTAAGGAAAAGACGAGGTAGCCTATCTCTCCTGTTTATTTGGGACTGAAGAAACAAGCAGGGCTAGTTAGTGAAAAGTATGTAACTCACTGCAACTCTGTATCCACGTTTACGCCACACTTGTAGCCATGACTCTAAAAGGCAGTTTCTAAAACTTGCAGAGATAAGAATTCTAAGATTCCACAGACAATGAAAGGAACAGTTCCATCCTTTCTTCTTTCCTGGCCTGTCTGCTTTAGCTTTGATGCTTTTGTGAGTCAGTGCAGCTTGCTGAACTAATAGGAAACTAAAAAATTATGTATTTTTTTCCATTGATTCAGTGAGCCGAGTTGCACATAGCACCAGTACAAACATGGGTCATATGAGTTTGAAGGCAGTGTTGACATTTGGAAGAAGACATAAAGCCTGTTAAGCTATCAGAGATTGAAGACTGAAAATATCTCTTTTGGTGGCAGTCAGCCGTTAAGTTGATTTGACCATCTTACAGAACTTTGCCCTCAGAGGTTTTTTTCCTGCCTAGAATAAAGTTCAGTTGCTTTGCAACATAATGATCTGTTTTAATATGGAATAGTAGTGTTCACTCACAAGTGTCCTAAATTGCAGAGCTTTAATAACACAGTATCTTTTAAAAAATACTACCTTTTAAGGAATTATTTTAAAGTTCTTTTGTTGGATTCTGAACTTTTTGATATGTGGTAGAAAAGCTTTAGACCCATTTGCAGCAGCTCTTTTCCAGAAGACTCTGCCAAGAATAGGACTTTCTTGTGCTGAGAAACATGTAAACACATAAAACAGTTCTTTCCTCAAAGAACTTGCAGACAAGTGCCGAGTAGAGCGGGGAGTTTGATGTGGAACCTGGAATGTACATGCATGAAATTCAAACAGACCACAAGAATGGAAACAATGGGCTAAGCCTGGTGAGCTGGAATGGATTCAATAAACAGTTCAAGCAGATACTCAGCAGCAGTGGCATGAGATACCCCTCCTTCTGTTTGCAATAGAGTTACATCTTCAAAAATAAAATTTGACATGTTTGAATATGTTAATTAAATCAAATTCTTTTGCCTTAGAGGATACTCACAGGATGTTCTCTTGGGTCAGAAATGGAAAATAGCTGTTGCAATGTGTTACACTTTCACTCAGTTTTCAGTTACCTGAAATTGGATTATCAGAATTAGAACGTGCTTGTGTCTTGTGTTAAGATACAAGTTTTGAAGTGCTATTTGTTGATTCAGCCTCATTGTGTCTTTGGAAATAGTTCATATGCTCTCCTATTGTGTCTATTCTGCCAGTTGGCTACTTGAAGAAACAGCAGAAATGTCTCTGTAGCATATACCTGGAAAAATTAAAAGCATGGCAGAGACAGGAACACTAGTACTGACCTGAAATTAAAAGTCCATAATGATCCATACCCAGTTTTTATTAGATCTGTTCCTAAGCGTTTTTCCCCATAATACCTCTGGTTTTGGGCTGGGTTTCTCTGTTACCTGCATTACCCCAACTGACCAAGATAATGGGAAGCCTCTTGTCTTAAAATCACGCCATCCTGAATTTAACTTTCTGCATCAGATCATATGTGCTATAGATGAAATTAAAACAAATAATATATCAGCATTCACATCTATATTCTCTGCATTATGATCTAAAATCTCACAGTTGCTGTGCAACTCTGCTATACGTGCAGACAGATTTATAGAATTGTCATAAAATGTAGGCTTAACATTTCATGGCATCAACTGTTTGTGGGCTGTGATTAACAGTCTTTAACAATAGAATTTAGTGGTTGTGTGCTAGCCTTCTATGATACCATGACCAAATGGGTAGACAAAGGAAGAGCTGTGGATGTCATATACCTTGACTTCAGCAAAGCTTTTGATACTGTCTCCCATAGCAACCTCATAGATAAACTCAGGAGAAGTAGCATAGAAGTTCTGTGAGGTGGATTGAAAACTCACTCAGCAGCAGAGTTCAGTTGCTATCAGTGGCAGAGTTGAGTTGGAGGCCTGTAGCCAGTGGTGTTTCCCAGGGATCAGTACTGAGTCCAGTTTTGTTCAGTATATTTATCAACAATCTGAATGAGGGCATTGAGTGTACCCTCAGCAAGTTTGCTATTGTTACAAAACTGGAGGGGAGGGGGGTGGCTGGCACCCTCTCAGGCTGTACTGCCATCCCAATGAAATATGGATAGGCTGCAGTGCTGGACAAAGGCTAACCACATGAAATTCAATAAGGAGAAGTGCAGGGTCCTGCATCTGGGGAGGAATAACAACAGGCACCAGTATAGGTTGGGGGTTGCCTTGCTGAAAGGCAGCTCTGTGGAAAAAGACCTTGGAGTCCTGGCTGACAGCAAGTTCTCCATGTGACAGCAATGTGCCCTTGTGGACAAGAGAGCCAATGTTATCCTGGGATTTGTCAGGAAAATTGTGTCCAACAGGTCTAGGGAGGTTGTTTTGCCTTTCAACTCTTCCCTGGTGAGACCACACCTGGAATACTGTGTCCAGTTTTGGGCTCCCCAATTCAAGAGGGACAGGGACCTGCTGGAGAGAATACAGCAGAAAGTCACAAGGATGACTGGGGGACTTTAGCATCTCCCCTATGAAGAGAGACTGAGAAACCTGGGGCTGTTTAGGCTTGAGAAGACTGAGATGAGATCTGATTAATGTGCACAAATATCTGAGGAGTGGGTGTTAAGTGGATGGGGGCAGTCTCTTTTTGGTGGTCAGCAGCAGTAAGACAAGGAGCAGTGGCTACAAACTGGAACAGAGAAGGTTTAACCTCAATATGAGGAGAAACTTCTTTACAGTGAGGGCGACAGAGCACTGCAACAGGTTGCCCAGAGAGGTTGTGGAGTCTCCTCTGGAGACTTTCAAAACCTTCCTGGATGCATTCATGTGTGAACTACCCTAGGAGATCCTGCCTTGGCAAGGGCATTGGAGTCAATGATCTCTGGAGATCCCTTCTAACCTCTAAGGTTCCATGTTTCTGTGACTGGGAAGTATAATGCTAGGTCTGTGGAGCAGTATGCAAAGGGATGTTACATGCCTTTCTCTGGTGGGATGTATTGAGTATTTCTGAGCCACCATGTACAAAATGCAAAAACTCTTAGTTTCAATTTTGGAAAAGATTGCCAGGTAGAAAGAAGAATTTTAGAGTGAGGTATTTTGTAGAACAGTAAGATTTCACCTTTTGTGTCTAGAGAAAAAATCCAGGGCTAATTTATGTTAATTTTAATCATACAAGATGTTAACTTACTTTCTTAAAAAATCATGTCTCTTGCACTGAAAACTTGGGTTTTATTCCAAGGAATACTATATCTACCTTTTACAGTCTTTTGTGCTGTTTCAGAATTTGTTGCTATTTTTCCTGTAATTGTTGAAGATTTATTCATGCTCACAGGTCAGATTATAATAATTTCCATTTTATTTTAAAAGCTTTTCTCTGGGTAAAGGGGCCACTTTATAAGTTGTCCTTTGGGCTCTAGAGATACCTGAAAACTAGTAACTGGTGGTTCACTGAATCACTGAGCATTTGTGCTCATCAAGAAAATAATCCATGTCTTTCAGTGCTTTAGCCAAAGGCATCTAATAGTCACTGAAGTACCATATTCGTAACTTGTATGTTTGGCATTTAAGTGGACTGGCAAAGTCAAAACCAATGTCTGCTAAGAAAGGAATAAATCATTATCAGATGTTGTAAGTAAGCATTGCGCACTAGCATCAGCAGTTTTGCAAGCTCTAGGAAGATAATTTCAGAGCAACTGATATGCCATGGTTTTGATACACCAAAAATAGTTTTGTTTTTCTGACTTCTGGTTTTAATCAAACTAGTCATGTGCCCGTGATTCTGATTGGCCCCACTGGTTGTGATTTTCTGATCTAATAGTTTGTAGACAAATCACTGTTCTTACCTCCCCATGTCCTGAATAAAAATTAAATGTCTTTCAAGGTTTCAGGAAAGCGCCTCCTCATGAAAGCAGTTCTTTGGTTTATTTGGCATTAGATATTTTAGTTTAAGCAAGCAGTTGTCTATATAAGGGTCAGAGTAACTACCTGTCAAGTCCTGCTTCTTGAGATCTCAGTGACTGGCATAGAGAGTACTTTTGCTAGGCTGATGTTGCAGTCACTTGTAGTACGGTTTTTGTACAGTTTAGAGTTTCTTTTCTTAACAATTTTTTTTTAATAGACTTAGAATCATGTAACATCCCAGATTGGAGGATACCTTAAAAGACTGACTAGTTCAACCTCCATGGGTAAGAATGCCTAGATGAGATTATCTAGCACCCTGTCATGTCCCTGAGGAGATTGTTCCAGTGGTTGATTGTTCTCACTGTAAAAAAAAATATTTCTTGTATCAAGACGAAACTCTCTTAGCATGCCTTGTAATTGTTGACTATTGTCCCCTCCATTGGCTGTTTGTGCAGATAGAGCCTCTGTCCTTTTGGTTGTCACCCATTCAGACTTGGTAATTATTATTTTTTTAAGGAGAAAGGGTGTGTAATCAATAGTTTAAATTCTAGTGTCTTACAAGCACTTATACTGATACCTATAGTCTGTAAAAACCCTAGGTAACATATTCATAGCAGATACCTGTTTTCTCTGAAAACTTCTTATCCAGAAGTGACAGATTTGAATTTTAGTTGACTTTAGCTGATGGAACCATACCAATTTTCCATATGAAAGCCATTCCCAGTCTGTACTGTCCTCTACAGGAAAAAAAGTTGGTTTGTTTTTTTATTTCATGTGGTCATCTAGATGATCTCTCATTTTTCTCACTGCTCCTTAAGAGTTCTGTGGTATCTATAAGATATAATGCAAGCCACTAAACATTTCAGAAAGTCAGTGCCTTGGAAATTCATCTATGAGTAAGAAACAGGTTCTTAGAGAAAAAAATAGAGAATACTGAGAGGAGATTGCTTTGTTTTGGTTTCTGATACAGAATTCATCTCCTTGACATGATTAGTCTCCATGATTATATACATATGCATAGGCTATGTTTCAGATTGCAGCAACAGTAAGAAGAATAGAACCAGGTGTTCTTGAGTAATCCTCCTGTGTTTGCAAAGATCGTGAAACATACCACTTCAGCTTGTTTTTCAGTATAGTTATGCGTGCTTTGACTATAATTCTAGGGTTGCCTAACTTGGCATATTTACATTATTCCATGAAAGTTATCATATTTATGAAAACTTTCCTGCAGTTCTGTTGTCTTCTGCCAATGAAACTTGCTTGCATCAAGTGTGATTTAACTGGATTTTAAAATATACCTGTTTGGTAGTTCTAGAAGAAAAGAATTTTGAGAGACAAAAGCTAAAATTCAACTGTTAGCCAGGTTCAGAAGAAACAAGTTTCAGGTGTGTGTGTGTGTATTCATTCTCCAGAAAAGTGCAGTAGAACAGTAGAAGGCTTGGATATTCTTATCTCCATCCACAGCTGTATAGCCTTTCTGGCAGGCTGGAGACGGAGTGAATCTTCTGTGCTCTGTTACTGAATGATGCTATGGATAGTCCAGAGAATAGCTTAGAATCATAGAGTCAACCAGGTTGGAAGAGACCTCCAAGATCATCCAGTCCAACCCATCCCCCAGCCCTATCCAGTCAATTAAACCATGGCACTGTCATCTTAAAAGCAAACAGGGATGAAAAAAACACAACAGGTGACTTCCTTCTGTGTATTAACTGTAGTTTGGTGCATTTTAATGGAGGATAAAGGAATAGAAATAAAATAATAACTAGCATAAATCTTCCTTTTAGTTTGAGTCCTGTCCTTGCACTCTTAAGAGCTGATAGCCCTAAAAGACAGAACAATGTTTATATTTAGCTATCTAGTTAAGCCTAGAATGTCAGAGATATAATAGCAGGCAATGACCTCATGATCTTACTACATCAGTAGTCAAGATTTTAAAATCAGCATTACAACAACTATAGTTAATGTGAGTCACTTGAGTGCAGTGAACAGCTGGCCACAGTACAAAACATTTCTTTTTCTCTCCACTAGTTCTGTTCTAGCCAACTAATAGCTCATTTGGGGGCACTGGTGTGTACAGGTCATGGTCCAGGGAGAAGTGTTTTATGTAAAGGAAAATTGCAATTTGGCTGGTTGGCTATATTTATTTTTTCATTATTAAGAAATACAGACAAAAACCCATATCACAAATCTAGCTGTAGATCATATTAGATCATTTACACAACTGGCTTTTCATTGACCATAAAATGGTCTTCAGTGTTTTTTGTTTCTTTGTTTGTTTTTCTATATGATACATTGCACTGGAGGAACAAGTGTTTGGACCTTTTATGATTAGCTATTGTGACAGATAATGCAAAATTAATAATCTCTATTAGTTTTGATATCCAGGTAAAGATTGTTAATAACTACAAACATGGTTTACTAACATCAAAACTCACCAGAAAACTTATTCACAAGGTTCAAAACACACAGTTTGGAAATTTATATACACAGGGAACAGGCAAAATGAGAGCACTTATTTCTTGAAGTGGCAAACGTTATACTGGAAGAGAAGATTCTTGTGGTTTATTATACCAATTATTCATTAGATGGACACAGGAAGCTCCTTTCTGCTTGTGGCAGAAGGCAGTTAGTGAATTACAAGAGGCTTTAAGTATTTACTCACAATATAGTATCAGACAGTACCCAAAGCACATGGAGGGGCTGCTGTCAGTGGTCTCAAAGCTGTTAGAGGCTTTGGAGTTTCCCAGGCTCTTTTCTCTGGAAGCTGGGAGCCTCTGACTTGGTTCCTTTTGATTCTTGATTCAGCAGAAGCCTTGCAGAGGGGCAGACAGGATGCAATGTGATGCGCAGTCTTGGCACAATGTCATGCTGGCTCTGCAGGCCTATCGCATGCAGGCGTAGAGCCTGTTCCTAGTAAACTCTAGGCAGTGGAGTTTACAAGCAGTTTCAGGATGCAATGGGGCAGCAGCAGCACACTGTGCTACCTGCTCATCCCTTTTTATCAATACTGCCTGAGACTAATGGGCCTTTGGACATAGATTAGCCAATCAGAATGGCACTTTTCCAAGCTTGACCATATTAGGTAAAGCCAGGGCTTTCATTTTCCTTTCCTGCGGTTGTTTCTCCCAGCACAGAAGGAGGGGGAGCAGGGGAACATGTCTGGACAAGCCAGAGTCCTTTAGACTCGGTGGCTCCAGGTTCTTTGTCCTCTTTCCCGCAGTTGCTTCTCCCCGCAGCAGTACAGGGGGAGAGCAGAAGAAACATGCCTGGGCAAGCCAGGATATGGATAAGCCCATTTTTGGCCTATCAGGCCTACCACAGCAGACCACTTAGATCGAGGGCAATTGGTTATCCCTCTTGGGACAAAGTATCTTGTGTGGATTACCTTGGGTACAAACATGTTGCCTTTCTTGGCAGTGAATACCATTTGATATGGCTTATCACATATGGATTAGATTGCCTGCACAAAACACAGTCAGTTACATATATGCTTAGTGAGTTACATACTGTATGCATTGTTTTTTACCTATCAGGCCTACCGTGACAGCTGTAAATAAATTAAGAAAATTCATCTGATGTCTAGTACCAAGAGGTGTTTGGCTGAATCTCAGGGATCTGTGTTGGGACCACTTCTTTGTAACATCTTTGTTAACAACCTTGATTCAGGCATAGAGAGCGTCAACAGTAAGTTTGCAGATGACTCCGAGTTAGGTGGCAGTGTTGATTTGAATGAGGTTCTTCAGAGGGACTTGGATAGGCTAGACCAATGGGCCAACATTAATGGGATGAGCTTCAACAAGGCCAAATGCTAGGTCCTGCACTTGAATGACAACAACCCCAAGCAATGCTACAGGCTTGGGGCAGTGTGGCTGGAGAGCTGCCTGGCAGAAAGGGACCTGGGGGTTGTAATAGACAGGCAGCTGAATATGAGGCAGCAGTGCGCCCAGGTGGCCAAGAAGTCCAGTGGCATCCTGGCTTGTATTAAAAATGCTGTGTCCAGCAGGAATAGGGAAGTGATTGTCCCCTTGTACTCAGCTTTGGTGAGGCCACACCTTGAGTATTGTGTTCACTTTTGGACACAGCAATACAAGAGAGATGTGGAGGTGCTAGAGCAGGTCCAGAGGAGGGCAATGAAGCTGGTGAAGGGTCTAGAGAGTAAATTTTATGAAGAGCAACTGAGGGAGCTGGGCCTGTTTAGTTTGAAAAAGAGGAGGCTGAGGGAAGACCTTATTGTTGTCTACAGCTACCTGAAGGGACATTGTGGGGAGGCTGGTGCTGGTCTCTTCTCACAGTTAATTGGATACAGAACAAGGGGGGAATGGCCTCAAACTGAGACTGGATAGGTTTAGATTAGATACTAGGAAAAAGGTTTACACAGAGAGAGTGGTCAGGCACTGGAATGAGCTGCCCAGGGAGATGGAGTCACCAACCCTGGATGTGTTTAAGGGTCGTTTGGATGTGGTGCTTAGTGATATGGTTTAAGGTGAATCTTGTCGAGTAGAGTTGTAGATTGGACTTGGTGACCTGAGTGTCTTTTCCAACCTTGATGTTTCTGTGTGATTCTATATAGACAGTATCAAGAAATTAAAGGATGTGCCTGACTTGGGCAATGTTTTCTATGAATGGTAGCAATTGTACTTAAGATACTTTTATTACTTTTCTTTTTTTCAATAGGCGATGTAGAATGAACAGAAAGAGTTTAATAAACCCTAATGGAAACTGAACATTGTAGTGAGTGTTTTGTATTCATGGTAAATGCAACAAAAACTTTTTTGATATACACAGCAGAAATGACAGTATGTGTTACTACAAAACTGAGGAACTAGCCTTTTAGCAATTTCTCATTTCTAGGTTAACTGCGTAACATATACTTTAGCCAAGCTCCCTGAAAAATGTTTTTGTGATAGTCTGTGGATGGTCTGTAATGCATCACTGAAATGCCACTGATGATATTACTAAACCTCTAATTGATCAAGCATTGTTCTTCCTATGCAGAAGCTTCAGTATGAGGCGGGGTGGATGGCGGAAACGGGCTGCCGAGGGCGATGGCTGGGGAATATGGGTATGTTCAAAACTAAGTGTTTGGGGTTTGTTGTGGGTTGTTGTTGGGGATTTTGATTGGGTTTGTTGGTTTTTTTTTTTGGTGGTGATGGGGTTTTGGGTTGTTTGTTTGGGTTTTTTTAGGGGGGGTGTTGTGGTGTCTTTTGTTTGGGTTTTTTAAGAGGTAAATGGCACTGTGGTTTAAAAAAGCTTTACAATTTTGTTGTATATGCTAAAGGTATGTTCTAAATTAAACCCCTTTGCTTCACTTGCAAACTACATTCAAAATAATTATTTTTTTAATTAGCAGCTTTTGAAGTCTTCATTCAGAGTAATCCATTAAATTACAAAATTAATTAGTTCAGACCCTTAAATAGCTTTGAGTCAGCATTTAAAAATTAAATAATCTTGACACTCTTTATGCATGACACCATGTTCTATATAGGTGGAAAAACAAGAACTGAGATACGTAATTTATATAAAAAAATGTGATACTGCTGTCTCATGTATATTGAAGAATTGAAAATACTTGAAGCTTGATGAATACTCTCTACAGTCTTTCTTTAGGCAGTGATCCTCTCATTTAGCATCCAGATTTGCATCATTGTCATATTTTTGTTTCTTTTTTGTTCTAAAAAAATGTATATAGTTAGAATTTTTTTCTTTTAGACTAAGATGAATGAAATACTGAATAAATCCTGCCATGTTGGTAACAAGATTCTGGGTTTTATTTGGAAAAAGCATATACCTTCTGCACACTAATCGAAATAAATTTGAAGGAATACTTCTTACCTTTCCAATTTTATGACTGATCAGTTTCTGTCTGTAAACATTAGGTAATAAGACCAGCATCATGGGGGTTGTTTTGTTTTATCTTAAAAACCAGGGTGGATACATGTCAGCAAAGGTTAAGAAACTGGAGGATCAGTTCCGGTCAGATTCAGCCATACAGCACCAGAGGGATGGAAATTCATCTACTATTTTTAGTGGAGTTGCAATCTATGTCAATGGCTTTACAGGTGAAGCTTTTATTATTTTAAGGGTTTGTTCTTTTTTTGGTGTAATACTGTTGGTTGGTAAACCGAGTAAATCCTAAATGGAGTAAAGAACTGTAAAATATATGAGTTTGCAGATAAGTAAATACATAACCATTGCTGTATGTGCTTCACATATTATGTTATTTTGTGTTTCATGTTTAAAGTCTTCAATATAAAATCAGATTTATGTTCTGAGTGTAAGTATTACTTTTGTAAATTATTTACATGAATGGTCACTTATAGGAGTAAATTTTCCCTGCTTTCTGCAGTTATTATTTGAAAGTAAACCTTCCAGTTTCCTCTGTGCTCCTGCATATATTCAGTTTTCAATTTTTCAAGGTATTGATGGTTGGAGTGTATGCATTTGATTTATATTGGGGTGCATGTTAAGGTTTTCTTGTTCAGAGTTGTTTAATGCTTGGGACTGTGAACCCGTTCATAGTGAAAGAAGGAGTAAGAAAAAAGGTGTATATGCATTATCTGTGATGGGCACATAGTGCATGCTAGCTGCAGTAAGATTTTTAATCTACCATACTCCAGTTCGTGCTTCTCCTGGGTTCTGTAAAGCAGCTTAATAACCTTTTAGAAACTTCCCAGAAGCCTTTTTCAGGGACCTGTGCCAGGAATGTTGTGATTATAACATAACTGATATGTACAACTTCTATGGTAACATAGCAGTGGCTTGAGCACAGAGCTCAAGTGGACTGAAAAAGATTAAGATGGACATGTTAACCTATTAATACATCTGATTCAGTTTTAATACACATGAGTTCCTTAGTGGAAATGTAGCATTTGCTTTTTCTTAAAGGTAGAAGAACTCTACTAGTTGTCCAAAAGGCTGAAATAGGACAGGAAATGTGTGCTATTTTTAGTTAAAAGTGACTTACATAATCAAGTGTTAGAAATATTTTGAGAGCTGACAGTAGGCTGCTGGAAGGAATCGTAACATTATTCCTTTATTGAAAAACTTTTTCTTTCCAGTATTTCCTGCCAGACTGACTATTCAAAACATTTTTTGCTGACCCAAATCATTACTTTTCAGTGTCAGTGTGACACTGCAACAAAAGTTTTCCAAAAGCAGAAACTTTTTTATTTTCTCACCTCTGCTGGCAAAATAGGTACATTTTTTAATATGATCAAAGGGATAAGAAGAGATTTAAGATAATGTCCATTTCCTGTAACAATTCAAGAATACATCAGAAATGATATATTAGTTGTGTGCTGTTGGTAAACCCTTTTGGTATTAATTCTTTTATGTTACTTTTGGTTATAAACTACTCTCCCAGACTCTAGTGAAAAGATCAATGAATTAATATGATTTTGTGGTACGTTGATGCAAGGTGTTTTTTAGTGTAGTTTGCCATTAAATCTACTCAAGTACTTTTTCCCCTCTCCACTATAGGTGTTGTGGAAAGATACTCTAAAACAAGTAGAATTTTTACATTTTGAGCCAGTTTCTTCAGAAACACAATGTTACACATTTCTTCAGACACTTTTTTTTTTATCTGATTTGTTCTTTGAAGAATTTGTAAGGTTTTCAGGAGAAAAAACATTTTTGCACTTTTTCTGGTAATGGCATCATATTTCTCAAAGCTACTTTTTTACTATATTTGCTGACACAAAACAGGAATATTTCCCGTTTTAATTTTATAGATCCCTCAGCTGATGAATTAAGACGGCTAATGATGTTGCATGGAGGCCAATACCATGTGTATTATTCCAGATCAAAAACAACTCACATCATTGCCACAAATCTTCCAAATGCCAAAATAAAAGAATTGAAAGGAGAAAAAGTAGTTCGTCCAGAATGGATCATGGAAAGGTAAGTTTAGGCCTACTGCTTTTGATTTCTTGTTTTGGGAGAAAAAATATGAAAACAACATTTTGAGTTTATGGTTTAGTTTAAAATAAATGTATCTTGCAACAACTGAGTAAATCTACTACTGTTATATTGAAGATACGTTTCATAGTGATTGTTTCATAAGAAACTTTATTGAGAACATTCATCAAGTCTTAGGCATGTCAGGAAGCTGAGCATGATCCTGTTCATTCCATTTAATATCCAATCAATAAACTGGCTTTCATTTCAGTATATTTAAGTAGGTACCAGATGATTGGTTTTTAACCTGTTGTCTTGTGCATTACCTATATTTAATTTCATCTAGTAAATAAAGAATATTAATTGAAAAGCATTTTCATAAAATTGAAATAATACAAGTAAACATTTATTGTGTTGTGGCTTTGTAACAGAGAAACAGCAGAAAAAAAACAACCCAAACAACAGAAAAACATAATTTATGTTCTTTGGTTCCTTAATGCAGTGGAATATATAGGATCAACTAAAGTCATCCTCAGGTTCTTGGAAAATATGATGGTCAGGCTCAGAGCAGTCAATCTGGCTTATGTCTGTCATCTTCTATCTGAGGAACCCATGGGAAATAGGCAGGAATATATTCTGGAAATCATTCTGTCAGTGTAATGCTGTTCCTAACCAGCCTCTCTCCTAGATGGCCAGCAGAAACAGGCAAAACACTGTTCTGCATGCATACTTCTAGAATCCTATTTGTGGTTCCTGTTTTCCATTTGCAGATTTTCAGTCCTTTGGATTCAGCTATTTCATATCATGTATCTTTAAGGTAATTTTTTTAAACTTTAGTCAGAAATTAATAGGTTCCTCAGTTTTGAAGAAGACTTTACATACACTTTTTAAACAATCCATGATCTAAGGACTTGGAAAGCTGATGGTAGATACAGGGTTTTTTGTTTGTTTGTTTGTTTTTTTAATCATAGAAATATAAGCTGTTTTCATTTATCCCTTTTGTGATGCTTTGGGAGTTACCCACCCACCCCACCCCCCCACTTATGAAATCACCCAGACTAGACTCAGCTGGCTGGAAGTTAAGGAATAAAGCCATATTTACCGCTTAGCATAATTTACAAGCATATATATACACACAAATATATAGTTATAAACAAGTTAAAAGTAATACAGAAGCAGATACCCCCCCCAGAAATCAGATTGCCAGGAGGGCTCCCAACCCAAACCTCCCCTCCCTCTTTCTCTCCCTTCAGGAATAACCAGACCAATCTGCATACATCTTACATGATAAATCTGGGGATATCTGAGGTGAGATGTCAAAAAGACAACAAGGAGGTTAGAGGAAGAAGGGTTAGATCAGATTAAAGAGTAAGACAGAGGCGAGCACAGAGACCAGACCACCAGAAAGAAGGAAAAGAACTAAGAGCTGAGAAGTGTGAGAGAAGCGAGTGTCTTACCTATATTTTGACTAGTTGCGTTTCTCAGCAGAAGAGTGGGTGATATAGTGTACTGTTGGTTTTTTTTTCTTTCTTCTCACAGCTAAGGAATTAATTTCTCTCAGTAAACTATTCCATTTAGCCTCAAACCAGCACACCATTACAGATTGCTATGATTTTAACCAAGTTGGAAAAAATTAGTTTATATACATTCAGTAAAAACTTGCTAGAAGCAACGTCTGACATCTTGTAAAATTTTCCTTATGATGTCTTCTGTTAAGATTCTGCATCTTCTGGTTCTGGAAGGCTGTTCTTCAGAATGGTCAGAAGAGATGAGTATAGACAGGTACATGGGGTTGGGCACAAGAAGACGGGGAACTCTCTGTCTCAGTAGTACAAGGGTTTATGTTAGAAGCTGGAATAAAAATAGACTCACAACCTCTCATTATTCCCAATCCTCCCAACAGCATGAAGAACATTAATTGGTTAAATACTTCATCTTCATGTATGGAATACCAAATATTCTTCACAGTACCGCAGCTGGATGCGCAATACATTAGTGTAGTGGATGTAGAGGTTCCAGATTTATTGATTATTCATGTTCACATCATGTTACCATAATACATTGGATCTGATTTTTTTATTTTGGTGAAGAATCAGCCCAAAAATGTTACTGTAACAAATTGCTCATAAAGCAGTGTTGCTAGATCCTCAGCCTTGTTATCAAAGGTTGCAAAAGAGAAAGGTCATTTGTCTATGGAGCTTTATTTCTTTGTGTGCACACATTATGATCTCGTCCTTAATTACATGTTCACATGCCATCTCTTTTCACTATACCTGCCATATTCTTTTCACAGAAAAGATTGAGTTCAGTTTGCAAATTGCTAATTCAGTGACTTGGTTATTGCTTTTTGTCTCTGTAACCCTGTTCCTTACTTACTGCATGCGACTCAAATTCTTTGCTGATAATGGAATGAATAATTAGTTGCTGTCTTTTATTGGTTCTTATCACTACAGCATCTGTTTGCTTTCAAAAAATTAATGAACTTACCATGACACATAATGAAATAGCTATTATTTTCATTTTTTGTTCGAGAGCCACCAAGAGACATTAAAATAAAACAAAAAAACTCTCAATAATTTGGAATAATGCCATGTGAGCTATCTATGATAAGATTTTTCCATTACTTAAACAAGGATGGTAAGGTACATGTTGAAATTTATTGCTGCATTGAAAGATTTGCATATTCTGAACTGTAAACATTCTGAACTGTGATCTGAAGTCAGACTCTCTTAAACCTGTTGTTAAATGCACGTAGCTCTAGAATTTTGGCTTGATTTGCATTACATAGAGATCCTGTTGTAAGAGTAGTTGCAAAATTCAGTATTCTAGAGTAATGTGTGGTTGCTCTAGCAACAAAATTATTCTCTCTGTATTCCCCTTGTTGCCTGTTTTTGCTGCCTTTCCATTTCTGAAACAAATGAAGAGATTTCCAGGCAGACCTTGGTATATGCCTAGTTTTAATTTTTCTAATTGGGAAATGTGATCTCCCACTATATTTTTCTCTCTAATTGCAGCAAAAAAACTCCTAAGGGATTTTATTCCACTGTGCAGCTCCCTTGACAGTAGTACAGATTTGAGTTTGTCAAAAAAACACATCTCCAACAGAAAGCATTCAGGTATTGAATAACAGAAAACAGTATCTGTCACAGAGCTAAGTTCTCTTAAAATTTTTGAATTGAATTGTTTTTTCAAAACTGAACACTATTGCTAAGCTGCTTTGATGTGAGGGAGCTTCCCCTGCTGTAAGAAGTTTAAGCATCTCTGACCTAGTGTTCAATATGAAGAGCAAAGTATAAGCAGGCTGTTACCTCTACTGCCAGCAACAGATGTTAAGGTGAAGATATTAAATCATGTTGCAGTGTATAATTGAGAGGATTCCACTTCAAAATCCATGACTTCCGTAAGGAATTTAACAGTTTGTGAAGTATAACTGCAGTTTCAATGGAAGAAGAAAAAGAGATACGGTGAAATACATAGGACAAATTTTTTCTTCTGTGTAGCTTTCTTTGGTGAATCTGCTCACAAGAAAGAATAATTATTCTTTTAGAATAGTAGTTCTTCTTTGATAGTGAGCCACATCCTAGCAGATCTGCTTCAAATTCTACCCAGATTTGTGCTGGACACATGCATTTGCATTGTTCAAGTAAGCATTGGTAGAATAATCAAGACTGGTCGCTAGGGGTTTTTTGACTGGACATTGCTTATTTGTGTTTTTAAATCAAGTATTTGGCATTTACTTCTGTCAGTTGGAGAAAAGAAATGGATGTAGACAACTGACCAGTACATCTGTGCAAATACCTTTTGTAGTACCAGTCACCACATTAAAAATTACTTTTCAGTTCATCTACTTAGTGGTGGGAAAGGGATTGTGGAAGGGACTGCAAGTGCATATGGCAGAACAGCAAAAGGTAATGACCAAAGTAATAGTTTATTGTATGTGAGGTGTTTTTTACCATAAAATGTTGGGGATTTCTTTAAATGTCATACATACTAACATGTTCCTTTTGTTTTTTTGTTTCAGCATTAAAGCTGGACGTCTCCTCTCGCACATTCCATATCAGCTTTACACCAAGCAGTCAAGTGTTCAAAAAGGTCTCAACTTCAATAGCGTATGCAAACCTGAAGATGCCATGCCAGGTCCAAGCAATGTAGCTAAAGATCTCAACAGGGTGTAAGTGTTTCTAATCTTGCAGTGCAGATGCTAATCATTCACTCACAGTGAGCTTGGATTTGTAGCTACATAGCATTCTTTACATTAATTTCCGTGTCTGGGGCACTGAAATTTGAAAATAAGCTATAGTTATGTGAATAATTGAGGACAGAACTACAGTTACCTTGACTTCAAACCTTGTATCTAGTCTTTGGTCCATGTTTTGCTTTATAAAGTGACCTAGGAGTCCTAGGATGTAGTATATCTGTGTGGAAGCAACAGACATACATTAAAGGATTCTCACTACTGAGAAGTAGGTCTTTATTTCAGAAACAAGAAGCTGACATGATTTGATTACTTTAGCTAAAGGTGCCTAGAAACAAATGTGAATATATACTAGCTGTTAAGTTCCTTGTTTAGCTGAAAAAAAAATCACAGCATACCTTATGTATGCTAACACCGTGGTTTAAGTCACACTTGAGAGAGAAGATGGATTAAAAAAATGCAATGATGTTTATAAAAATTCTCCTAAAAGACTTTGAGAAAGGAATTGAACAGAAAGCACCAGGAAGATTTTTAACTGGCAGAGGAACTGTAAAATTTGGAGAAAAGTTTTCTACTTGAGCTAAGTGTTCTGTAGATTTTTTTCTTCTCTTTTTAAAGAGAACTTCTGCATCTTTTTCAGAAGCACATGCTTCTGGTTTAAAGAATCATAAAATTATAGAACAATTGAGGTTGAAAGACATTTCTGGAGGTAATTGGGTCCAACACTACTGCTCAAACAGGGCCAAGGATATTGTACAAGATACTATGCTTTATGATTTGTAATGACAATCTGTGTTCTTCCAGGGTTGGCTGATGTATTTGAAATCCAGTTCTGCATAGTGCTGAGGAGACTTTACCACATAAGTGGGATTTGCCTACATTTAGGAAAAACAAAATCTGTTCCACAAAATGAATATCCTAAGCAGTATATTTTTACACGCATTTTTAAACAATGAATGATACCATTACAATCTCTTCTCATTGTTGCATTGTTAATACTTTTTAAATTAGAACTAAATTCAGACTTCAAAAAATAGCTTTTTTGTCTGAAAAGTAGGAGTTTAAAAGCTTGCCTTATCCATTGATACTAAATATGTACCACTTTCAATGGTGCAACTCCTAAAAAATGCTTGTTTAATGTAATTTGTGTGTTATAATTTGTCTTAGTTTACTGAGCAGACAAATAAATTTTACTTCTGAAGGAAGTGAAATAAAAACACTCTCGTCGAATTGGAGAGGAAATAAAGAAATTGTGTTTAAAGTTGTACAGGAAAATACAGAATACATGAATCCTTCATACCTAATACAGATACAGAATACATGAGAATTCCCCCAGAACCTTCCCCCCGATCAAACTAAACCACAAAACCCCAATGCTTGTTTTCCTCCCACCTCATTGTTTCGCATTAGGCCCAAACAGGCCTTGATTGTGCAGCAAAAATTCAGTCCAGCCTTGAAGGCCACAGGTGGGTCTCTCCACCATTGTTTACCAGATAAGGACTCCCTCCAGAGAGATGAAGCAAGGGAGAAAAGAGACTGGTTTGGCTTTGCTGCCTACTTACACAGAAATAGCAGAATTATGGGATTGAATAATAAAATTACAATTTCCACGGTCCACCTGGACCTTTCTGGTCCTCCTGGAGGACACAGCTCTGTGGCATTCTTAAGGGGCAACTAGCCCAAGCCACCACATTATCTTAACCAAATTGCTGCCACAGTTAATGGGCTTTCTGTTTTCACTGGTACACTGGATAGCTAATTATTTGCCATCTTTTTTTTTACTGTGTGTGTACTTAAATTGCTAGCTTTGGGAGTTGAGAGTGATGGTTGTTTTTCTTTTGTTCAGCAGATTAACTCTTGAACTCTTGAAGGCTTTGGGTTTAATTCCACTTAGGGCTTGTTGCAGAGTTAATTTTTTGGATGAAAGCTTTAACCTCTACACTGTCAGAGTAGAAGTAAATTGCCAGTGTAATTTTGGCAGCATACTTTGTTTTGTATTCTTAAAAGATGACAAGTAGTTTGTTTGTCATACTATGGTAAGACAAAAATGTTTGATTTATAGACCTTGAGCAGATTTTTGTTAAAAGAAGATAATTTTCTGGAAAATAAAGTTTTCTGTGTGTATTTCCTTTTTTCTCATGCTTATAAGTAAATAAGGAAAATCATGTTTCTTGATAAAAAGATAACTCCTGGTGTTTTGCATATCCCTGCAGCATTCATATTTTCCATGGTAATACAGTTCTGTAAACAAATAAATAATTGTTATGATCCATTTGGAGACTGCTGGACAAATTAAAGGCTTTAGAAATAGCTTTTCTAATGTGAGCTAGTCACTCCTGTGTAAACTTCTGGTACTGTTGCATTAATAAAGTGAGTCTGTGAAATCTTTTGTAGAGCTGTACAGTATTCTGTGACATTGAGAGGATGTGGCTCAGAGTTTGAGAAAATTGACTTGAATATGTAAAAACTGCTCAGGTACATACTGATAACAGCTAGGAAGATAAATACTTAGCATTTGAAATGACATGTGAATGTGCCTTGTTTTATGAAAGATATGGTATTAAATGGTCATATCTGTTTCAGAAATCATATTAAAAAGTTCGAGATGGAAAATGAGACCACACCCAATGGAATAAGTAGCTGGAATGAAGAAGAGGAGGAAGAAAGTGACAATTTCGGATTTACAGAGCTGGATCAGATCCTTCCTGGACGAAAACAAAATGGGATTCAGTCTCACAAAGACAGCACTGCCATTTTTAACGGACACACTCACGCTTCTACCAGTGCCTTAAAGACGCAGGATTGCTCGTTGCCCTCTGGCAACTGTGTTGCAAGTAGGTTCTCTCCAGGGCTTGTGCAGGAGGAGGGGAAGACTGAGAAAGGCATGGCTGACTTCAGAGACTGCACAACACAGCAGTTGCAGCAGAGCAACAAAAATACAGACTTCTATTGGAATCCACATAGGACTATGAGTATTTCATCCTCATCTTCATCTTTGCACAGTAATGCTAAAATAAATGGTGCTCACCACTCCACTGTTCAGGGGCCTTCAAGCACAAAAAGCACTTCTGTACCTACTCCTAGCAAGGCAGCTTCCTTACCTATGTCCAAACCTTCAGATTGTAGTTTTATTTCTGAATTTTATTCACATTCAAGACTGCATCATATATCAACGTGGAAGTGTGAATTGACAGAATTTGTCAACAGCCTACAGAGAAAAAACAGCGGTGTCTTCCCAGGAAGGGAAAAATTAAAAAAATGGAAAGCAGGCAGGTCTGCACTTAAAACTGACACAGGTAGATACTTGTTTAAGAAGGTTTATGTTGAGAAGGTGCCTTATATCTTTATTTATACATAATTGTCTAACTGAATCAGGTTAGTATTCAATGTTCATGTACCGTCTAGCTATCTGGAAAAGCTTGTTGACATTGATGTACTGAAAACTAAAGGCTCCAACTTCTTTTGGTTTCATTTGAGGTTTTTTAACCTAAAATATGACTTAATGTGATATTCTGTTCTACCTTCTTGTAGAAAGAGTATTTCTGACTTTACCAAGATATGTGGATTGAGCAAGGGAAAAGAAACTATAAATATCTAAATACAGAAGCCTGTATTTGCAGTGTGAAAATCTAAAGGGGAAGAAAAAAGAAAAAACCTTACTGCTTACACATCAGTGTGAGAACTTAAAATGTGAATTAACACTTGCAAGTTAAATGAAATTTCAGTTACTTGTTTTTTTGCTAGGAAGAGCTTTATATACCTCTGGGTCTATTTAAATGGGTAGCAATTCCATATGAGACTTCTGAACCTTACTTGTGATAGAAGAGAAATGTTCTGTGTCTTTCCATCAAGGGCTAAAATGAAAAAATGTAATTCATGAGAGGCAGTCTTACAAGTATAGACACAGTATGTCACATCTTTAGAACCTCTTATTTACAGTCGTACTAAATTAAAAGGCTAGCTCTATAGCATCAAAGAGATTCTGACTCTGTTGCGCTTCAAAAATACTCCCTTGTATATGAAAATATGCTTGCTGATAAATTAACACATCCTTTAAATTATTGTTAGGTATTTGTAGATAAATTAACTGATTCTGTGTTTATGCTAGGACACTCCAGTTATAAAACTTACTAACGTACAAATTGCCTTAATGTGTATTTTCCCCTCAAAATATGATATAAACTAGTAATTTTTTTCTCTTTGATTTGACCTGGGGTGTTCAAATAGTTAATGACTATTTCAATTGACAAGTAGAAACTTCTTAAACATTAACTTGGTCACTTGATTTGTAAATGTATTCTTTCTAAGAAGGTCCTTATTTTCAAAGAATTGTTTCAATGGTAAATTATTGAAAACAAGAAAGCATTTTTCTGATTGCCCAGTGATTCATTCAGATGTTAAGCAGAACACTTCATTTGATGTATTGAAGTATTTTTTCACTGTTACACTTCATGCATTGCTCAAATTAAGATTTTCTTTTTTTTCCTTGTTATGTATAGTCTCCTCTGATAGGTCAGCAACATAGCCATGCAGACTTGAACTTCTAGAATACCTGACACAATTATTTCTAGTGCTTAAGGCGTGTAAGTTTTTCAGTCTGGAGCTATCTTGCTCATGTTCGCTTTATGTTTGCATGAGTGTAGGTACAATAATGACAAAATCCAATTGCATGAGAGGTTTAAAGCTGAATTTTGGTGTGCTTCATGAAGAATTAAGGGTAGCTCTTAGTGCAGCTAAACTGTTTTGTTTATTTTTTTGAAACTATCTTCTGATTACTGAAGTAATCCTGATCTAGGGTAGGGTGTCCCTGCCCATGGCAGAGGGGTTGGAACTAAATGATCCTTGTGGTCCCTTCCAGCCCTGGCTGATTCTATGATTCTAAGTAAAGGAAGTTAAGTTCTCTGTTACAGGTTCAGTGTTAATATAGCAAAACAGATTCAGTTCCCATGACATATAATAATCTTGTATTGGGGGAACTTGTTAGGTAGAAATTAAAATAGAAGCTTTGAGTTTAGGCTGTTTGTGTACTATTGATGTTTACATTTCTGTGTGATTTTTTTAAATGTAAATATCTTCTTGGTGAGAAGAAACAAATAGCTTTATAGTTTAAGGTGGCAAAACTTGATGACTACTATGAGTAGTACCAAAGTGTATAAATTAGGGTTCAAGTTTTCTGTTGATATATCTTCATACTAGGTAATGTGTCTGTTCCAAGCTCAGCCAAGCCACAGAGCTGTATAATGCACGTGGATATGGATTGCTTCTTTGTGTCTGTGGCTATCCGAAATAGACCAGATCTCAAAGGTCAGTATTTAATTCTTCATGTTACAGTTCACTCAGTTAAGCCTTTAAAAGTAAACTCAAGCTTGCACACTTAGAAAATTAATTTTGCATGTCAGTCTTTCTTTTTGGTATCTCTGGTAGGCTATGTAACGTTCATGTTCATGCTTCCTTTCCAACGATCCAAAATCAAGTGGAAGAGAGCACAGGAATTCTCCTTGTCCCCTTTCAGTATCTAAAGTAGGAAAAGTAAAATCTGGAATAACCACTCTCTATAACATTTTCCATATCTTACTGAGACCTAAGTCTACTTTATTAGAATTTGAGATCAAATTCTAGTTGGACCAGAAGAGAGTTTTGGACACTGTTTAAAAAACAGAGAACAGAATGAAGAAGGGGAAAAAAGGAATGGGTTATCATAATAATTTTCCTGGATATAATGTAAGGAGCTTTAACTAGAAAAGTTCAAGGGTCAGGACTGAGAATAGTCTGTTTGTCTGATGTGTCTTTTTCAAGGGAAGATTGCTGCTTCTTCCTATTTCTATCTAAGCTGTTACACGTGAGGTATTGTAAGAGTTGGAGAATGAACAATTTACATTTAGAAATCTCAATTTTGTGATTGTGCTTAGGGCACAGGAAGAGTTAGTGGAGCTCCTTAGCAAGTTTTAGTGGTATTTTTTACAGATGTACCATTCAGAATTGGAGATACTAGTTCTGTGCAATTGCTGAATTTTGATGATTCACAAATCTGAAGACTTGGTGCAGGAGTGAGCATCTGACCCCACAATGTTTTAGATCTTTGGAAAGAGCAAGCTGTTTATACAATTCATTTGCTATCTTCTGTCCAAAAGCAGGAGCAGCTGTATCAAAGGTGCTCCTGCTATGTTTGAGTCTTAAAATCTTATTTCATGCCAAGTTTCTAATTTCATCACTGGAATATAAAGAGCACAGGACTTTTCTGCAAATATTTTCTTCTGTTCCGTGGAAGTATTCCAGAACTTTCACTGCATAAATTACTTTCTTATAGAAAAATTAGGCAACTGTTGATATTGCTAAAAAGTCAAAAGTTTACTGAAGATTTTATGTTGTACAGTTAATTAAACAAGTGTGTTGGTATGTGTATGCTCTTCTAGTTTACTTAAGCTAGTAAAAACAATAAAGTATTTAAAATCAGGACAGTGTTTGGTCTGTCTTAAATTAAGGAATCATTAGAATGCTGTAGAAATTTCACAACTTCTGTTATTACTTGTTATTAATGAAACTAGTATGGCTGTATTTTCACTTTTAAAAGCTTTTCTTTACATGTGACTGCAACTAAGATAGCAAATTTATAGTCACAATGCAAAGTCACTTTCATAGCTGTTTTCTTCTTAATGCTGCAAGAGTGTATAGGCTTGAAAAAAAAAAATCTAGGCACCCTTGTAATTTTACCCTAAGTGTGCTATTATTAAAGTAGTAGCTATTGTGGATGTTGACTTATAAATACCTATGTTTCTTCTTCATAGGAAAACCAGTGGCTGTTACTAGTAACAGAGGTGCAGGAAAAGCACCACTACGCCCTGGTGCAAACCCCAGACTCGAACAGCAATATTACCACAATAAACTATTGAATGGCAAAGCAGGTACAGATAAGTGTGTTTGTTTGTCTGTATGTTTTTAACTCTTGTTTTTGAAGACTTTTTCCTTAAAGTTATTGATAAAGTACACAGTGGATGATTTTGTTTTTATCATTCAGGGGATTTCAGAAAAGTAGTGTCTTTGGACTGCATGATGCTCTTGAGTAACATGCCACTGTGACTTCTTGTTTGTTAGCTTTGCTCAGAAGAAGTGAATTACTTCAGAGTAATTTTAGGTTTTGCCTGCTTTCACTGAGGTTGAGAATATGATAAAATGTTCAGTAATTATTTTATAAATAAAAAATAAGTTCAGGTTGACTGGGATCAATACATTCTGAATAAGTTCATTACAGAGAAGAAGGTACAAAATAAATTTTAAAACTCTTGTAAAACTTTTTTACTATGAAAGTAGAAGTGACACCACACAGGCTAGTGAAAACCTCATTGTTTGAAGTTAGCTTAGCTGGCTTTCCAATTGCATGTGTGAAATTACTGTGTACTGAGAGTTTGTTTGGGTGGTCCTTAAACATTTCGAGTTTCTGCAAAGTCTTTGCAACTTCCTGAGTTCTGTATCTCCCATAGTTTGTTTCCTCAAAACCAGGGCATCTATGTAGCTTGAGAATTCCTTACTTGTTTGTAGTAAATTAGAAATCTGTTCCTTTCTGTGTCCTTAAGTATTAGTATACTAATGTAAACAAGAATGAAAAAGGTCTTATTATACTGTCAGAGCTCATTTAGTTTGAGAAAATATACTGCTAAACCTCTGCAACCGATTTTTTTCCTCAACAGTCTGCTTCATCAGCTTGAAACTTTTTACCACAGTGGTGATAAAAAGTGCATATACAAGGGGCAGCTGCTATTTAATTTCAGTTTAGCTATGGATGCTGACTTTCTTCCTTACCCCTTGTATGTGCACTTTTTACTACCTTTGTGGTAGCAAATACTAGTGTCAGAGAGTTTACACTGCCGTGAGCTATTTTGTTGATGCAAGAGGTGGAAAAAAGATGTTCTTCCATAGTTGTTTTGAAATGTTAGTACTTTAACAAAAAGTCTGCCACTTTTCAAAGATGTTTGGAAAGAAGTTATTACAGGAAGCAATGCCATTTTATTTGTATTTTTGCTGTAGTTAATGAACACTTCAAAAACGAGGTAGAATGTATGTTTGTGGAACTCACTGGCCTTTTGAGGTTTTAGGGACTTTGCAGGGTACTCCAGACTTAGTTTCTTCTGTGTCGTTTTCTTTAGCATAGCTTCGTATGAAGCATTGGTTGGTAGTTGAGTTTTATACAGTGACTTCATAACTTGGATTGGGACCTTTCACTGAATAGGAATATAACTTCATACAGTTAAGTGCTATCTGGATAGAAAGGCAGTTAAATTATGCAAGTGTAGCTGATATCTAACATGTTCTTTGTGATTCACAAATTCAGTAGTATCTCTTCTACTGTGTTTATTGCTTAAGGGTACAGTGTATTTCAGCCTCATTGTGTAAGAAACTCAGTTTCTTACTGCAGCAGCTTTTTCTGAATATCCACACATTCATTTCTTTAACGTCAGCATCCAATCTCACTGGCTTGCACACAGGCAGGCAGATAGTTCTTTCTTTCTTGCTACTTGATATTGATTGTGCAACCTACTGTTTTGCTGAAAGGATTTTTCTCCTAACAGTCTTTTTATAGTCTCTATCTCATTAGCTGCTGTTCATATTTTTTAGTCTCTTTTTTTTTTCTCCCTGCACAACGATTTTATCAACAAAAAGTACAACCTGTTGTTTCTGCTTGCATTCTCCTAAGTACGTGGCTTGTCTTCCTTTTGGGGAAAAGAAATGGCAGATAGGGTCTTAGCTGGAAGGGTGAAATTGCAGGTTAGGCTTTTCTAACATCACAGTGTCTCAGTGTATGTGACACACTTCACAGCATGTGTTTAATTGTGCCATGCCAGAGGTAAATCTGATCCAGTAGGCATGTGTACCACATGGAAAAGTACTTTTCTAAAATGTCAGAAATACAGAGTGCTAAGTTCTGCTGCTAAACACACAGAGTTCTATTTAGGGATATGTTATGGTAAATAAAAGATAGTTGGGACCAGCTTTGAACTTGAGTGTATTTTTACATCCATGCTTCAACATGGAATCCACTTCATTTTTTGATGCATCGTGCTTTTCAGGCTTTTCTCTGATTTTTGCCTTCTCCAAGTCTTGCTTATTAGCAATTCCAAATTGAAAAAAACACCAACAAAGCAAAACAAAAGAAAAACAAAACCCCCCAACGCTGCCAAGCCCCCACAAACAAAACAAAAATAAACAAAACCCAATCCTTATGAGTCACTTTTGACCAAATACTGAATTCTGCTGCTTCAGCTACTTCTTTTTTTGCAAATTACTTCTTTAGTGACACTGATTCCTGCTTTTGATCTGCATTGCTAGACAAGTATCCAGTGTCAATAGAATCTTGAATCTTTTATGAAATACTTTCTTTTCTTGTATATTTTTAAATTTAAGCCTTGCTGTTGTTCTCACCCCAAATCTCCAAATTGGAGATATCCTTTCTGGGTAGTAGAAGTACTTCTCTACATATGTGCCATCTTTTAGCACTGATATTCTAAAGATAGAAGATTAACATATGTTAATCAGGATTCAGTTTGGGTTCTCTTTTCCATGGCCAGGATGCCCAAGATGTGAATGTTTTCTAGGCTTCCTTTCCCTCAACCCTCATATCTCCCTTTTTTCATTCTAAAGAGCAGCAGATTTTAACCATCATATTAGTCACAGATTTATTCTCAGCGATTTCTTTTTCACAGACTTGGGTCCTGGCCTCTGATTTCTCCATCCGTTGCTCCACATTCACCATGTGCCTGTCTAGTTTCCCAGCTTTTGGTGAGAGGTTCTCTACCTTGCCTTCCATTGAGGACAATGTGTTCTGCATTGCCCTGAATTTCACATGAAGTGACTCCATCAGCTCATGGGGGAAACTGCTCTGCTGCGATGTGGAAAAAGTCGACGAGTCCAATGAAGATAGACAAGATGACAGCATCATCTCAGGCCAGGGCACAGGAAGGCATGGACGAAAGAAACTGTTCTTGTCATTCTTATCTTTATTTGGGGCATAATTTTGCTCTAATTTTCAGTTACAGACATCTTAGGTAACTTACTGAGCACATCATACTTTAAAATATTTAAGACATAAAAAGGTGCACAAAATTCTGAGTAAAAGCCGTTTTTCAGGCTCTGCCCCTGCTGTTTCCACTCACTCATTACACTTTCTCTGGTCTGTTTTACTACCTGTATGTGCACGTAGCAGCATGTTTCCTTTCAGTCAGATTACCAGTGTATAAGTTGCTAGTATCATGAAATAGAATTAGGCATTGTGGCACTCTGAAGAAAACTCCCTGTTTATTATATTACAAAGGTGTGTGGTATTAATTAGACTACAGCAATGTAAAAAAACCCCTACAACATACATATTGGATTTCATTTTAATTGAATGGAAGATTTTTGAAGCTTTGATTCTGATGGGGTGCTTGGGTGGGCATAGCAGTCTTTGCATCTAGGCATTTTTTTTGAGGCTGATCTGTATTTAGAGTATAGGCATGTATTTGTCAAGGTTTACATACTGTGGAAACCCAAACACGAATAGAAAAGGCTTTACTTGATTCCAGTATTCAGTGTCATGGAATTCTGTTTTAGTACATAATATACAGTGGGCCTGAAGGACTATTTAAAATATATGTTGGTGCATGCAGTAAAGTTTTATAGAATTAAGAAAACTGTCTCATTTTAAGTCTGGAGTTGCAGTATTTATAACTGTATGATTTTGAGCCAAGAGAAATTTATATGAAAGAAGTTGACCTAGACTAGTAAGAGAATTATTAGGAACTAACAGCAGAAGTTTTGTCAGTTAATATCCCTAGGAGAGTGTTAAAGTAAGTACAAGTTTCAGCTAATGTATTTTCATCTGAGCTAATTAGCATTCTGGTTATTTAATTTCTTAACAAGCAATTCGAGCTTATTAGGAAAAAGTAGTTTAAAAGGTTGTAAGTATGATGAAAAGTGGGGTTATATCCTTGAATTAATTTCTGTGTTCTGGTGGTAGTTGTACTTCTTATAAACAGGAATGTAGCTAAGTGTCTTCTTGTTCAGCCAAGCAGTTGGTAAATTTCTTGGTGTCTCATGTTTGTTTACAGGATATGGTTGTGGCAGTTAGCCTCCAGTGTTTGATCATTTTTATTGGCATTAAAACTGAGATCAGTATTATTTTGCAGCATGGTGTATGTAGTCACAAGCAAGCTGCTGTCTAGTAATTTTGGGGAAAACAGAAACAAATTTTTTGTGTAGCTTAGTACTCTTCTCAATAATGTGTTCAGACCTACCTGCAGAGTCAGATTACTATATGTATGTGGGAGGGTATTCTCTTTGTTTTTTGGTATGTACTCTTTTGGGGGGGTTGGTTGGTTGGTTGTTTTTTTTCCTTGACCATGATATGAATCCATATAGTACTAAGAACCTCTTCATCAACAGGTAGCAGTAGAAAAATTGTACAAAATAAAATGACCATTTTAATTTTATTCACATTCATTCTATTGAACTCTTAAGAAAAATAACATAAATATTATTTTCCAAGCAGAAATTAGAGTACCTGGTAAACTGGACTCGTCATTCTGGGAGCATCCAGATTCCACACATGTGAATGGAGCTGACTTTGACCTCACTGTTCTGTCCATGGCTGAAATAGCTTCTTGTAGTTATGAAGCCAGGTAGGCAAAAGTCACCTATCAGGTTGCCTTGAAGTATCATACAGATAGGCATAAACTGTCCAAAAATAGCAGTTGTTAAGTCAGTTTCTTTAAATCTATCTAGAGGGAAATTATTTCTTATGTTTTCAGAAGTTGTGTAGGTTGTTAGAATTTAGCACATGATCTTCCCTGTGGACACTGCTACTTTATAAACACTGATTAAAAGATTTCAGCCTTACCTATGTGTTACTAGGAACAAAGATTGTTAAAGAAAACTTCATGGCATCCACTGTAATGCTTTTGATTTTGTAATTTCATCTACACTTCTTTGTATCAAAATGGCATTCTTTTATGGAATTAAGAATGCTTTGTTAGTGAAAGGTTTAGTTAAAATCAGACAGCGAGACTGGTTACTCAACTTAAAACTATGTCTCGCATGTTATGTTGAGCATTCCAAGTAACATGTCTGGTAAATGTTCAGACTGTGAAATGAATTGTTCTGAATATAAGCATAGTGTTAGAAATGTGGTTTTCTTCTCAGATGAAAATAATACTCCAGAAATAATTTCTTCATTGGAACCTTCCTCAAGCATGTTATATTTGTATCTCAAAAAATGAGAGTTTATTTGTTACAGGAGCATAATTTTGTAAGTTTGCACGGTGGAATATAAGATCCAGTTACTTTAGTCACTATGGCATATGTGTGGTTTTATTTGAAGGGGATAGCATGTAGTATGCTGCTTTCTGGAAACTTTATCTTAAGTATGTTCCCAAAGGCTGCTTCATACCAGAATATTATGCAGCTAATTCAGATACTCTCTGTAGTTACTTTTCATACCAGTCAAACTGCTAGCAATTGGATTAAATTCCTTTTTACTGACAATTAATTTCTGTGGGAGAAGACAAACATTTCATTTGGAAACAGCCCATATTTGTAGAAAAATCAGTACTGTGTTTATTTGGTAATTTTTGTTTATTATTTAATTCTAGACAAGTCGGCATAAAGAATGGAATGTTTTTTGGCCAAGCAAAAAAATTATGTCCAAATCTCCAAGCAGTTTCATATGATTTTGATGCTTACAAAGAAGTTGCACGGACAGTGTACGAAATATTAGCAAGGTAAAATGTACTATTTGTTACATGAGCTTTTCACAGTAAGGTTATGACATGTATTTTATTTGCCAATGCTGAATGCCATTATGTGATCTGGTATTTTCATCTCCATGTTACTCTTCAGCTTCCATAAACCCATTCCTATCTGACATCTTCCTTTTGTAATGTTTTTGTTACTTTGAGCACTGTGTTTCTTCTGAATATTTTTCTATCTTGAAGCCAAATCCTATAAACAGTCATGGTCTGACTTCCAGTGGAGTAATTGTTAAATTTGTACTGATTACACTGAGAAGCAGATCATTGCTTAGTAGTGACATTTTTTTCCAAAAGGGTTTTTTTTTAGTAACTTTAGAATGGGTTATTGATTAGAAACTTTCTGGTTTAAAATGTACTTGAAATAAAATGGAAGTTTATTATTGTCAATGAAAACTAAATATTCAACTCCTCCAACTCTAAAATCCTGAAATGTTGAAATTAATAATGTTGTTGTAATTTGCATTTTTAGTATGTAAGTGATGTGTGATACGAAACAAGGCAAAAGCTACCACAAAAGGAAGACTTTATTTGCTTCATAGTTGTTTAAGCAGATGGGGAGCTGTTGCTGGTGTTTCACCTCCTTTACTTTGTGTTGATAGCTATACTCATAACATCGAAGCAGTCAGTTGTGATGAAGCACTAGTAGATATCACTGAAATCCTTACAGAGACCAGACTGACTCCTGATGAACTTGCAAATGCTATCCGCACTGAAATCAAAGCCCAGACTAAATGCACAGCTTCTATTGGGATGGGTAAGTACCATATTTCATTTCTGTTCACAAGCAATATCTGCTACTGTTAGGTGTGTAAAAGCTACATAAGATTGCTAAAACTGTAAATGTTCTGTGATACTGTGATGTTGCTATTTGCATTAAATTAATGTAAATAAAAATGCACAAAAATCATCATAAGTGGAAAGTTTTTAAGCAAAAATTTACAGAATTGCTATCCCTTCTATCTGGACAGTGTGCTAAAATTCTATCTGTATGAGATTCTTACGTTCAATTTTATGAAATGCTACTGGTTTTCCAGTAAACAGAACATCAAGCAGAAATTCTCTTTTTTTATCAGAGACAGCAGTAAGAGTTTACAGGGTGACCATGATTTAGAATAACTATTCTAAGGTATTGAAAGCAAAGATTTGTGAAATCTGTAGTAGGTGTTGTATGTGAAAAGAATTTCTGGATTTCTTTTCATTTAGCCCCTTTCCTTCTCTATTGTTTTTCTTCTGAATACTGGAGTTGAGTGTCTGTAAATAAATATACTGAGTGTGTACAAGTGTATGAAATTCACTTGTAAATCAAACTGAAATTCATTACTGTAAGCAGAATTCTGCCTTTATTTCTTATGATACCACAGTATAGAGACTGTAATTCCCTGGGTTCCTGTTCATGTCTTATTTTGACTTGAAACATATTTGTAATCTCCTTTAAGTACTAATTTATCATGTTTGTTTTTTTCAATAGAAGAGTGGAATTCATTTCTAAAGCATTATTTTATAATCTGACATAATAGTTCTCTACTGATTGAAAGAGATAAACGCCTATAAGGATTTTTTTTTCTCTATTAATCAGTTTGAGTGAGATACTGAAAAATAATTTTGTTATCCTATCTAGAAATACATGTGGCAGGTACCCAACAAAGACTGTCTTTTCATTCACAATTGAATGTTAAGTAAATAAATCAGAGGAAATAATTCATGTATTATTACATGAATGTAGAGGCCTTATTTCTAAAACATCATCTGTCAGAAACACACATCTTGTGTCAGCAATTTAAATGTTACCCAATGGGAAAATTTTACCAGTGTAATAAAATGGAAATTTGAATAGATACTGCTATACTGTTGAGATCTCCTCTCAACATTGTTGTCTGATTAGAGATAAATTAAAGAAAACATGTTTATGGCACTTGAATAAATTTAATTTTTACCCTTGAGATTCTTGTGGCTAACCTAACTGATTTAAACAGTGAGAGTGAAAGACTACACAGTCATCTTTAAACATCCTGTATCTTGATTTCTCATTTGTCAAATGAGGCGTTAAGGTTTTCCTACTTTACCTCAGTGTTGTGGGAATAATACATTTCAGAAGATAAGAGGATCAGAAATCTTCAGTAGTATAGAAAAAGCATGGATCTCCAAAATTAAGTAGGAAATTGAATCCGCACTCATCCTCTGTCATTAATTGTTTCATCAATTTAACCTCTCTGCAGAAATACTGCATGTAAGGCTCTGTTACTGTTCTTGACTAAAATTTTAGAATAAAGAATGTGAACGTATGTGGGAGAAGAAAAGCAATAGTAACAGGCACCATGCTGCAAGTTATGAGTCCCCTTGACCTTTTATTAACTTGCTTTATCTTAGAGTGTTTGAGTGGCAATAATGAATGTAGTTAGGCATCATTTCAGAGGTCTTGCTGGGCATAAATATGCCTGTAACAAGGAAGAAAAAAGTGCTGAAAGAGGTCTTCTTTCCACCACACTGCAAATAAAAATTGAATAAAGTAACTGCATTTGTTTTTTAGTGAGTAGTCACAACAAAATATTAGCTTAATTCCAGTATTTCACTTAGAGTATATTTGATAAGTGTTACAGATGTTTTTGAATTCTCCAGTGTTAAAAGATTATACTTCTGAATTTTTTAGACATTTACACTCAACTGTTTACTTGTATTTCTACACGTGTTAGAACAGAACCAAAACAAGGAAATTCAGTATTCTTAGTGAAGTGTCACACACTTACTTGTTGGTGGATTTGGGTGTTTTGGTGTTTTTTTGCTTGGTTGGTTTTAACTTTGCAGTTGCAGTTACCACGACAGTTACACTGCTGTAACCACAAATACTGGTAGCTGTTCTTTTGGAAGCAGATACTGCAAATGTATATTCCCCAATTCCATTAAATTCTGTGCAAAGACAAAAGAATTTGACTTTGCATTTTGCGCTTTTTCCTTCACTGTTGAAATGTGACATTCTACTTGAGAAGACAGAAGTTATTGCAGACATACTTGAATTTATCGGTTTTACAGGTTCTAATATTCTGCTGGCCAGAATGGCAACTCGTAAAGCTAAACCGGATGGACACTATCACTTAAAACCTGAAGAAGTGGATGATTTTATCAGAGGTCAACTTGTTACCAGTCTTCCAGGTACTCCTTTCTTTTAGAGGACATTTTACTTCCTGAGACCAAAAGAGTTTCAGCTACTAGTCTGTGGTTTGGACTAAATGATATTCGATGCTATTCTATGGTTATGTTTAAAAAAAAGTAGGAAGAGACACTGATTTCTGAAAAATTCTGAAAAGAACCTCTCTGACTTCTTTTCCTATATTTGAAAAGCATGTTTTTTGGTAAAGAATGTTGAAGATTCACAAAACACTATCTATGGAAGAAGCTCAGAGTTAGTATGCTTTAGTATGTTCTATAATAAAATTATTTAGATGAGCAATTTCAAGTGGGCGCTAGCTTGCTGTATCATAATGAATGTAATAAAAGGAGTAATATTGGGTACATATCACTGAAGGAGGCTTTGAACCACAGACTAGCCCAAAAGACTACTCTTTCTACAAAGGAGTAAAAGGTACAAAGTGAGGAATTGGAAAAAACAGTACAGATGCCATAATAAAACAGAGAGTGTATAAAAGAAAAAAAAAAGGAGAGAAAGGAGTTCATTTAATCTCTACTGCATCCAAGAAACAGGTATTTTGAAGATAATAAAAACAGAAGGAAAATAAAGAAATAAAATCTTGCAAAGCGGAATGTTGCTGAACTGGAATAGTGTTTCTGCTGGCAAGATAAGCTGTATTAGAATTGCTGATAGAAAGGAAGGTGGAAAGTAAAGGCTAATGTGAGAGTATGGCTACTGTTACGCTCTGCATCCAGCTATAGACAAGTTTTGGTTCCATTAGACTTAGAATACATGAGGCAGTTGTTATGTAAGATTATTTCAGTAAGGGAGAACTAGAGCGACTCAGTGGGATGCTGTGGACGTAGAGGAGACTGAGAAGAAAGCTGGAGAGGAGGAAAGAATTTCTGGCCCATGGGTTTTAGGGAGGTTTTCCAAGGCAGAGTGTGATTCTCAGAGAAATGGCAGGGAACTGGAGTTACTGTGCTGGGAGAAAAATAAAGACTAAGGACCTATGGAATACATGTGTATGAAAACAGCCTTTGTTGTATTTTTCTGTTGTTCCAGGAAAGCGTTTAGAAGAGTTGTAAGCTAAAATGTTTCCTGACATGTAACTCAGTATTAGCTTGCTATTCAGTACTTTAGTAGTACAATGTGACACACATATAATGCAAAAAAAATGCTAAGCACTGATTTATGCTTTGTATGTTAGTGATCAGCTGAATTCAACTTGCATGTGCACATGCATTAGTTCAAAATAATGTTTTTATCTGTTTAAGAAAAAAAGAGAAGGGAAACAAAAAATTAGATAGCAGTAGACACTGAAATAGAAAAGTGGAGGGAATAGCACATATAGATGGGCACAACTTTACCTGAAGTTCTCTTTAGGTATCCGTTTCCATGACCAAGTATAATGTACAGCACAGCAGCATTTCTCTTTAGCATATCCTATAGTAAATATTTTTCCTCCAGAAGAGTATTCTTGGTAATACTGTGCTTGGACTTGAGTGTTTTAAAATTCTCAAAATTCACTTGCATCTTCATGGTAAAAACTTCTTAAGTGTTTGTGTCAATAATGCCACCTAGACAAAGAAACAGATTGTGAAAGATAGAAGCTGATTATCTGAGATTTCTAACTTTCACTGACTTTGGTAGGGTAAGCTCATAGGACTCATAATTTTTTGGAAGTAGCAGGCCACATCCCCAAAACCCAGGAATACACTTAAGTTTATCACACTTATGTATGTGCCGTTGCCATGGATACCTGCAGTTTCCAATGCTTGGTAATTCAAAGCACAAGTGATAACAGGTATGCTATCACTTCTACTTGAAATATTATTTTTTCTATCTAGGAAGCAGTGGAACAGCAGTGAAAATATTTGTTGATTTTCATTTATATTAAATAACTTGTATATGATGGCAAAATATATTACATGTTGGACATTCTTTTTGGATTGTGGTGTTGCAGTGTTCAGAACTATATTTTCTATAACAGGCTGTACCTTGTCAAGAAGATTTGCAAGCAGAAACCATTCACATTTTACCCACAATAAAGAAACACACTGCAGTATGACATATTAAACACAATTTATTAATGAAATATAGGTGAAGACAGCAAAAGTTTCCATGTGAACCATGCTTTGTTGAGTGAAATTTATCATTTATGGTATATGTTTAATAATTTAATGTGACCTTGTGTAGGTTTAAAGAGACAAATTTTATTTGTTCAAAACCCAACTGGCTCTGAATTGTGTAGAGTTAGCAGAACTAATTGCCTTTGTTGTTAGGAGTTGGCAGGACGATGGAATCCAAGCTGGCTTCTTTGGGAATTAAAACCTGTGGAGATCTGCAGTGTACTTCAATGTCAAAACTGCAAAAAGAATTTGGTCCAAAAACAGGACAAATGCTCTACAGATTCTGTCGTGGGTTGGATGATCGACCTGTTCGTACAGAAAAAGAAAGAAAATCAGTTTCAGCTGAAATCAACTATGGAATAAGGTTTACACAGGTAAATTAAAACTTACTTTCTTTTTTGCTGTGATTGCGACTTCTTTCAACTGCTGAAGAATCTTCTCATATTCTGATTGTCTTCAAGTCTGGTATATAAAAAGAGAACTGCAGTAGGTTTGACGGTACCTAGCATTCTTTCATTTAAAATGCTGATTATTCACAGATGCCAGTGCCTGAAACTATCACCAGCTGCTCCAATACTTCATTTTTATTAGACTTTTTACAGATGTTATTGAGGAGTGAGCGTTGTTCACAAAATTGTACTAGAAAAATAACTCAACTGTTTGTTGAAAACGGAAGTATTTATAGAAATTGCCCAAAAAATCAGACTAGGAGAAACCTCATGATGTTGTGTAGCCCAGCCTTTTGCTCAAAGCAGGGGAAGCTATAAGATCAGATCAGTTGCTCGAGTTTATCCAGTCTGGTGTTGGAAACCTCCAAAAATGAAGACTCCACAACTTCTCTGAGCAACATGTTCCACTGCATGACTTCCCTCTTGGTGAAAAAGCTTTTTGTTTTAAGCCCTATGCCTTTCATCCTGTAGGTCTGAGATTAAAGTTATATTTCAATTCTGTGTTGGGATTTCTACATAAATGTTTTCTTTGAGACTTAATTCCAGAAGTACTTAGTATTTTTTGCTTACTGTGACAATCTACCTTCTCATGTATTATCAGTGACCTAGAACATAAATGAAACATTTGAAGTTAAATTAGACAGTTGCCTGTGAGCCATCTTGGTCTTTTCAGCTTGCACAGTCTGGATTTCATCGATCCTTAATGATTTATCTTAAATATTTGAAAACTAGTCATTGTCTAAACATGTTTTTTCCTTTCAGCCTAAGGAAGCAGAAGCTTTCCTTCTGAGCCTCTCAGAAGAAATCCAGCGTCGACTTGAAGCTGCTGGTATGAAGGGTAAACGATTGACCCTTAAAATCATGGTCAGAAAAGCAGGGGCGCCAGTCGAGCCTGCAAAATATGGAGGTCATGGAATTTGTGATAATATTGCCAGGTAACTGTAAAAATGGTCAGTAGTAGGCATCAGCTCACTTCTGCAGAATATTAAGCACCAAAATTTATAGAAAGACCAGACAGAAATTTTAAGTTGCTTGGTATCTGTGTATCAAACCTGTGTCAAAATCAGGAGTATTATCAAAAGTCCTCAGTGTTTGGGGTTTATGTATATGGACTTCTGGTCATCAGCATGGAATGTAAATCCCTCTTTGATAAAAGCCAGGGCATATTGCAAGGAAAAAAAAGGAAGATACTGAAGTGTCTGAGTCATAGAAGAACAATTTTAACAGTTGTCTTTTGCCTTTGGAACTTTTTTCAAACTGAAAACTTAGGAGAAAAGCAAATACATCGTAAGTTGAAAGGTGTCTGTGCAAAGAAGGAACAGTTGATGGTTTTTCAGAGGAAGCAGGAATGTGAAAGAAGGAATCTGACTCTACAAGTGCATTTTATGTGGTTTGAAATTGCTTTCTCGAGAGAATGTGTTCTTGTGTGTCTGTGGATGCTATTTAAATATTTTCAATAAATTATAATGACTGTCCATTTCTCTTGGTAGGGAGGTGCATCTTTTTTTCTTCCTTTTTGACTTTAATAATCTGTAGTGGAAGGTTGCTCTTAGCTTGTAAACTGTCTTAGAAAATACTGGCTAATGAACTTTACTAGTATCGACATTTTAAAGGGTTTGTCTTCAAAGGGTGTATATATATATATATATATATATGTATTATTGGTGTAGCTTTCTCCAGCTTGCTCAATATTGGAGCTGTTTTTCCTTTGGCAGTGTTTGTAGACTATATGCTTACTTCTTGTGGTATGATACATGCAGCAGAAATTTTATTAGTGACTGGCTGAGTGGAAATATTCTTCTGCTGCAAACATTTTCCTCTCCCTGAGTTTTTCTTGAGGGGCTTTCTGTTGTTTCTTAATAAGTTGTTGGTCACATGCTGATTGTGACAGTTGGAATCAGTCTTCAGAGACAATGGCCTTGTACTTGTCAAGAAGGATGCACGATAGTCCTGTTCTCCTTCAAGTTTAGAGTGCATGGGGACTAGGGCAGTATTTGCAGAACTACTTGCTGCAGAAAACTGATATGCCACTTGGGTTATGAAAATTGTAGCTGGCATGTGGCACCCTGGACTGCAGTTGTCCCATCGTAGTACAGACAGGTTTCTTTGTGTCAAATGCATCTGTCCTGTTGTGTCAGAGGTAAATCTTCACAGAATATTTTTGGTCTTACAAGAGAAAAAGGCATCATAGATCCAAAATAGAACTAACAAAGTGGAATCTAAAAAACCTCTATGTCACAGGCCATGCGCTGTGTTTCAGCTTTTCAGGATGACAACTTGTTCATGTCTCTTGACCTTCACAGTTACATTTTCTCATATAATCTTAAGTTGTATAGTCATCAGAAGTGCATTTGTTTTCTCTAGCAGTATAATGAAATCTTTCTACCTGGTCTCATTGCAGCACTGTTCATCTCATCAAGATGGCACGTTTGCCCATCCCTGGTGAAACGGGGTAACCCAGTTGCTCTGCCTAGATAGTTAGTTGATAGGTCACTGTCAAAGGAGTAGGATCTTCAGCTTCCACAAGCTGTGCTGTTACACTTACCTATTACTTATTTCTGATTCTCCTTTGTTTCCTGTTGTTCAGATGGATTATGACAATTTTTTTAATCTCAAATGCATTTATATACTTGCGTACTGAAACAGAAGAATGAAATCTAAGCATAGAGAGCATCACACGGTTATATGCCATTTCATACAAGATTGTCTCTGAACCTTCTAAATGCATGTTTATTCTTGGGGTAGATACTTAAGTATCAAAGCAGTTGTTCCTTAGGCAACAGGATGATCTCAGCTTTTGTGTGAGGGTGCCTCTGGCATCTTCAAGTTCTACTTTTTCCTCCATATCAGAGTGCTGTAGCACATTAATTCCTTCTGGACTTGAAGGATCATTTGCTTATGGTTCCTGATAATGGAGGAGGTGAGGGTTTTCTTTCAGTGAGTTAGTGCTCAATGGTAGGATGTGCTTGTGTAGGAGTCCGTCTCCTACTTGTGACCTCGCGGCTGAAACTAGTTCATCATCTTATGGGATTGATAGATCAAGAAGCCTATACTTCTATCTTTTGGCTATCCTGAATTCTTTGAGATGAAGGTTTACTCTAAACAGTTATTTACCATTAGTCCAAGTTCTGTGTTATTCATAATCCACATGCATGTGCTTGTATCTGCATCTCCCTCACAGTTCCCTCCAAAACTCTTGATTTAGACATTTGACTATTGAAAACTGAAGTAGTACTGAGAACTCTTCATGAACCAAGTGTAAGTGAAGGACAGTGCATAAGTGCATTTCTACGAGTACTGTAAAGTCAAACCTTTTTGTCTGGCTTCAGTAGATAGCATGTATCTAAATATATACTGCATTTGCAATGTGAGGACTGTGTACTGAGAATGTTCAGTTAGTAGGGAATCTTTTTTTTCCTGTAGAACATGCTTAGTTCAAGAAACCACAGAACAAAAAAACAGTGTTTAGATTCTGTATGCCTTTTTAACCATACTTTCTTACTCCCCGTAGGACTGTGACTCTAGACCATGCAACTGACAGTGCAAAAGTGATTGGGAAAGAAACTCTAAACATGTTTCACACAATGAAACTGAACATATCGGATATGAGAGGGGTGAGTCAATGGGAAAGCTGAAATCTATTCACTTAATCAGTGTTCTTTGTTGTCTTCATATATTTTGAGTTCTCCAGGGTAGATGGTAACCAAACAAGCAAAAATGTAGATCATATAAGGCTAACATAAATTAGCCTATGCAATCATGTTATGATTTGTATGTTTACCTTTGAAAATACGTGGTTACCAAGCTGTAAATGTTGCGGGAGGGCAGGGAAGAAACTTTTATTGTGGTATTGAGTAATGCACAACTGAAATGGCCTGGGGCCAAATTAGTCTGTATCTTTTACAGTTCTATTTGCACACATAAATGTCATTATCTTAGAATTTTCTGTAAATTAGCTGTCTAACCAATACAAATACTGCTTGCAATGCTGATCAAAAACTGATGAGAGGAGTTTTTGCTCTACACTGCAAGTCTCGGAGCCAGAGAAGTTAACCACTTGCTGGCTTTCTTGAATCGTGGCCTGTGAATCCTGCTCATCTCTAGTTTTGTTGTAGCATTGGCCATTTGTTAAAATGAAGCACAGAGGCTTTCTAAAACAAACCTGCATTATTGGGCATCCAGATGTAGAAATAGAGGTTTGATGCACAATGTTGCCTTGCAAAGTCAACTCCATGGCTTCAATTTCTTCTTAGAGTTGAGGAAATATTTGTCATCCTCTCTCTGTCTTTTCCTGGTTTGTAGTCTCTCCCTTTTACTGACTTCTTAACATCATTCTATTTCACTGGATTTCTTTAGCCTTTGTTTAGAGAATTCTTTTTTTTAAAGTTAGTATCCTGTGGATGTTGCACATTCTATTTTGCCAAACAATGTACTACTTCTGAACAGGTTCTGGAGGGGCCCGTTCAGTTCTAAATGGTATAATAAAGTACAGCTATACCCAAAGTCCCTCAGTGGTATTCCTTTCAGCTGACTTCAGACACCTGTATGTCTGTATGTGTGTCTGTACATCTGTATTGCCTGCTTTATACATGAGGTGAGCCATGCTTCAGAGTGTCATTTTTCTCTCAGTATCTGGAAAAGACCCTTCACTCTTCATGCTTGCACTTGGGCAGGTGAAGCCACTTACTTGTCCCATAGACTTCACATAACACCTTAATTCAAATGCTTGTACTGAAAGGCAAAAAATACCAAGGCAAAGTTGTTGTACAGCACAGTATTCCAAGGGCTTCTTTCAAGCTCTAGAATGCAAATCTGGAAATATTCCAGAGCAAAAAAAAAAAAATAAAGCTCCAATAATTTTTAATGTCCCATTAATTGTGACTAAAAACTGTTAACAAATTATGTCCTTGCTGTGTAATTGTAGAAGACCACCTGGTAGAAATACACTCATTCCTTCATGCTTATGAGTTCTATATGCATTTTTTTCAAATGTTAGGGGGTTTCTTAATTTTGAAGGATTAGCAGCAAACTGTGCAAGTATATTCTTAGTTACATGCACTTTTTGAACCCCGCTTGATTTGGCATTTAAAGGTAATGGAAAATGAGGATGTCTTTCAAAATGAGGAATGCCTCATCTGATAAATACTAACCAAAGTACTTTCATCCACTGAGACTTTGTAAGAACCATGTCTGGAAGTGTAACAACATTACGTTTTTCATTTGTAAACTGGAGTAAAGGATTTAGTATTTATTTCTCTTACAGGTAGCCAGATTCAATACTAATGACTTCCTGGTCAATACTCTGTATTTGTAATTGTCTAAGAAATTTCTTCATAAATGCATTGTTTTGTCATCCTGGTAACAGCATTTTTTGCACCAGGAAAGTTAAGATGGTATTTTCTTTGTAATTTCTTAGTTGTTGGATTGTGGTGGATAATCCTGGGATTTCTTTGGGATGTTTTAGTGGCTATTTATGTGTGTCGCAACGTACTTTTATTCATTCTCCTCCCCTTCTCACAAGAGGCAGCCAATTTCAGAGAAGGCAATGCTATTATGAAAGAATGATAATTTTTTAAAATTTATTTATTTATTTATTTGAGATTCCTAACATTAATGTATTACTGTTGGATTTAGGTTGGAATTCAGGTGCAGCAGTTAGTTCCCATCAGTAAAACCAATTCAGCTCACTCGACGGTACAGTCTGGACACTTACCTGGTGGATCACATTCAGTTATTGATCTTTTTCATGTTCAGAAAGCCAAAAAGTGCTCAGAAGAAGAACGTAAGGAAGGTCAGTAAGCTTTGTACTTTGCATATGTGATAATGATCAGCTCTGAAGGGCTTCAGTTTAGATCATCTATGTAGATTACCTTTTGGAATTCTTGTTCAGTATTATGCCAGTACAGGTTATTTAACGTAAACTCTTCTACAAATAAAAGTTTATGCAGGATTATTCCAATCTTTTTTAAAAGTTAACAAAGGATACTATAAATGTAGAAGGTGGCACAGTTACACTGTATAATGTATAAGCTATTTAGCAAATAAAACTGGAAATTAGCTTCACTGTATATTGAATTCTCAGGGTATTTGTAGATGATCATTCTGGGTTTTTTTTCATATGTATAGTATTTGTGGCTGCTATGGACCTTGAAATATCTTCTGATTCAAGAACTTGCACTTTTCTTCCATCTCGTGGTACCCATCTCACATCTGGTCTCAATTCCAATGTTAACAACACTGAGTCTGCTCTCAAATGGAATGGTGTACATTCTCCTATCAGTGTAAAATCCAGGCTTAATTTGAGTATTGAGGTTCCATCTGCTTCTCAGGTAAGACTTCAGAATACAAAATACCTGCAGTATATTGTCATAAATGTGGAATTTTTTGTGTTATTTGGATAGAGCAAGAAAGTTAGATTACACCTTTTTTTAGAAAAGAAAAAAAAAAAGGCTCTTGTAGAGTACAGTGCACAGAAAGAAACTGTTATTCAGGCAAAACTATTTTTGGGTATTTCTTTGCCTTTGTTTTTTTAACCAGTCATTTACAGACTTAACTCAAAAAAAGATTATATGTGTTCAAAGGAAAGAAATTTAATTTATCTTGTTCATTTCACTTGCCAGAAAATTGCAATGGAAAAGGAATGGGAGAGGTGCCAAGGATGAAATATTAAAAACTACTACCTTCCACCTTTCCCAGCCAAAGCCTAGAGCCTAATTATTAAACATATGCAATAAACCTTAGGAAAACTTCAGAAAAATTAGGCACATTCTGTGCTTAATGTTCAGTGTTTATATGAGCATGACACGATGCAGAGTGTAACTGTCAGGTTCCTAAGTATGTTTGCATACACAGATTTAAGTGCCCTTTCTTTTTTTAATTCAGGAATTGTGTAACTAATTTTTGCCTAAAATAATATTTTACTAAAATTAACTCTTACTATATATTTCTCAGAAAAACCTAAAAGCATGTTATGTATTTGTAGCTAGATAAATCTGTGCTAGAAGCTCTGCCGCCTGATCTCCGAGAACAAGTAGAGCAAATATGCACCATTCAGCAAGGAGGAGAGAGTTACGGAGACAGCAGAAAAGAGCCAATAAATGGATGTAACACAGCACTTCTGTCACAACAAGTTGGAACGGTGCTTTTACAGATACCAGAGCTTCAAGAACCAAATACCAATATGGGAATTAATGTAATAGCCCTGCCAGCTTTCTCACAGGTGAGTCGTTTGCAGGGTATCAGTGAACACCAACTTCCCACCTATGGGAAGCACTAACAGCTTTTTCTTGAGACAGCATTATTAGAATCCATGGCTTCCCCACGATATTTATGGGCCTTTAATATCTTTTAAAAGTCTGCTTTCAAATACTACTTGATCTATAACAAACATAGTATGATAGTATTTGTTAAAGATTTGTACCAGTATGCCCATGGGTTTCTTGTTGTTTAATGTAAAACCTCATTTACACTTTGCATTTCAGTCCAGTGTGTAAATAACATTTTTTACAGTGTAAATAGCCTTTTTTTCTTGCATTGCAGCTGAATTAACACTGCACCGTAACTCTGAAGCAGTCCTAAAATCTGCTTAGCTAGTCATAGGAGACTCACTCTGTTTAAGTGGATTTTTTGATGGTGTGAAGCCAACCTCTACTGGGTTCTGTAGATGTGATTGTTTATGTCACATACCTGGGAGAACAACAGGCACAGCTAAGGATTGTGCATATCTCCATAACTTTTAAATGTGCTCAGATACAGCATGTCCAGAGTGAGGAAAGTACAGTTCTTTCTCCAAATAGGAGGAGCAGGTAATGGTGTTTCTAGTGGTATTCCACTCTTCAACCCAAGATGGTGCTGGACAAATGTACAGAGGGGAAAAACAAATGAAAACAAAGATTGGGTTACCCAAAGCTATCTTAACTTGTATATGCATCACTTAAAATAGAGCAGTGGTTTTATTTTTCTGTTTGCTGTGCCACTGCTCCGTTGCTGATTGAGAGCAAACCGATAGCACCTAATTAGGTTTACAGAGAGATATTCATTACTCTTTTTAAGGCCCGATGCTGCCTAGCTGGCCAAGAATCCAGGATAGAAATTCTTGATCTGTTTCCAGTAAATAGTAGTTATTGCATGATTGTTATTTCAAAGATGTCTACTCTATTCTGCTACTAAAATTCTAATTTTTTTCACCTTGGTTGAGGTTCATTGGTTCAAAACCAATTTTATTCCTGAACTGCAAAGTTGGGTTTTCCCAGTGGAGGTACTGTGTGAGTAGTGCAGGAACTCTCTGTACTCCAGCTATTCAAAATTATGTAGTTACATTCACTCACAGGCAAGAGTTTGTCTTAGACTTCAGTGTTGAATTATGCTGTGCTCTAAAGTACATCTCTCCACACTGAGTTTACTACTCAGTGTACTTCTCCAGGGTAAATTCTAACTACGTACAGATTTCTATAAAAATTACTTTTGCTTTGTGTTGGTGCTCTGTCTGCTGATTAATGTAGTGGAGAACTGATCATTGTCCTTTTATAACAGCATTACTTCTTAAAATTCTCTTAGAAATACCTGATCTACACAGTCAAATACACTGAGTTTCCTGTCTCTCTCCCTTGATGTATTTTGTGACTCTGTTACTTGGCCCAGAAATGTCATCTTATTAGAGCAAACTTTTTGTTTGAATGTGTAGTTCAAGAATAGGTACTTCTATTTATTGTTCAGAGGTAACCATACTTTCTGTTTTGGAATGCCTTCTGCTTGTACTCCAGATTTTCTCCTGACAGCCATTCAGCTCTCTTTATTGGCAATAAGAGATCTAATATTTACAATTTTTGTTTTCTGAGATTTTCTAGAAAAAAATATAAAACCACTTCCTTAATATGGGAAGATCTATTTATGTGTTAAAAGCAAATATGAACTTAATTCAGAAATATCATCTTTGTCTAAATGTAGTGTGACTTTGTGGTATGTTTGATGTCTTTGTACAGTCTGTTTTGTAGGAGTGCACACAAACATTTAAGATGAGTTTCTTTCAAATGATGCAGTGAACTAAGTAGTAATTTGGATCCTCACAGTCTATGGGACCAGACAGAATCCATCCCAGGAAATTACAGACCAGTCAGCCTGACCTCAATGCCATGCAAGATGATGGAGCAGATCATCCTGAGTGCACTCACAGAGCACTTAGAGGGGATCAGGCCCAGCCAGCATGGATTTAGGAGGGACAGGTCCTGCTTGACCAACCTGATCTCTTTTTATGACCAGGTGACCTGCTTGATGGATATGGGGAAGCCTGTGGTTGTAGTCTACCTGGACTTAGAATCATAGAATGGTTTAGGTTGGAGGGGACCTGAAGGATCATCCAGTTCCAACACCCTGCCATAGGCAGGAACACTTGCCACTAGAACAGGTTGCTCAAGGCTTCATCCAGACTGGCCTTGAACACCTCCAGGGAGGGAGCGTCCACAACCTCCCTGGGCAACCTGTTCCAGTGTCTCACCACCCTCGCTGTAAAGAACCCTTTCATAACATCTAGTATAAATCTCCCCTCTCTCAGTTTAAACCCATTACTCCTTGTCCTGTCATTACAAGACCTTGTAAATAGATCCTCCCCAGCCTTCCTATAGGTCCCCTTCAGATACTTGAAGGCCATTATAAGGTCTCCTTGAAGCCTTCTCTTCTTCAGGCTGAAGAGCCCCAACTCTCATAGCCTGTCCTCATAGCAGAGGTGCTCCAACCCTCTGATCATCTTCAGTCCTCTGGACTTGCTATAACTGTTCAGTATCCTTCTTGTTTTGGCAACTCCAGAACTGCACACAGCACTTCTTACAGACTTTAGCAAGGCCTTTGACACTGTCTGCCTTAGCAAACTCCTTGCAAAGCTACCAGCCCATGGCTTGGACAGGGGTACTCTGTGCTGGCTTAAGAACTGGCTGGATGGCCAGGCCCAGAGAGTGGTGGTGAATGGTGCCACATGCAGTTGGCAGCCAGTCAGTAGTGGTGTGCCCCAGGGATCAGTGCTGGGCCCAGTCCTGTTTAATATCTTAATTGATGATTTGGACGAGGGGATTGAGTCCAGCATCAGTAAGTTTGCAGACGATACCAAGTTGGGAGCATGTGTCGCTCTGTTATAGGGCGGGAGGGCTCTGCAGAGGGACCTGGACAGGCTGGATAGATGGGCACAGTCCAATGCGATGAGTTTTAACAAGTCAAAGTGACAGGTTCTGCACTTCGGCCACAACAACCCCATGCAGTGCTACAGGCTGGGGCTGGAATGGCTGGAGAGCAGCCAGGCAGAGAAGGACCAGGGAGTACTTGATTTACAGCTGACTGAACATGAGCCAGCAGGGTGCCCAGGTGGCCAAGAAGGCCAATGGCATCCTGACCTGTATCGGGAACAGTGTGGCCAGCAGGACCAGGGAAGTCATTCTGCCGCTGTACTCAGCACTGGTTAGGCCACACCTTGAGTGTTGTGTCCAGTTCAGGGCCTCTCAATTTAAGAAAGATGTTGAGGTGCTTAACTTGTCCAGAGAAGGACAACAAGACTGGCGAGGAGGCTGGAGTGTAGCCCTATGAGGAACAGCTGAGTCAGCTGGGGTTGTTCAGCCTGAAGAAGAGGAGGCTCAGGGGAGACCTTACTGCTCTGTGCAGCTACCTGAAAGGAGGTTGCAGCCAGGCAGGGGTTGATCTCTTCTCCCAGGCATACAGTGACAGAACAAGTGGACACAGTCTCAAACTGCACCAGAGCAGGTTTAGGCTGGACACAAGAAAGAAGTTCTTCACAGAAAGAGTGATTGCCCGTTGGAATGGGCTGCCCAGGGAGATGGCAGAGTCACCATCCCTGGCGGTATTTAAAAGGAGGCTGGATGAGGCACTTAGTGCCATGGTTTACTCAATTAGAAGGGTTAGGTGATAGGTTGGGCTCGATGATCTCAGATGTCTTTTCCAACCTGGTTAATTCTGTGATTTTGTAATTCTGTAATTGGTTTCAGATGCAGAAATATTGCAAACCACTCCAAATTGAATACTTCAGCTACATCAACTCAGCAAATGTAAATTATGTCCTGCCATCTTTTTATAGCTCAGTTAGATGTATTCTCAACACTTCATTTCTTTTGTCTGTGCTGTGTTTTTTCTGAACACATGCCAAGTTAATGGGCTGACAGTGATTTATGCATTAGAAAGCATGGAAAGTGTCCTTTTTTGAGCAAGGTTCTCCCATAACAAAAATCCAGAAATGTTGTATTCATTTCCACCAGCTGCTAAAGCAATCTTAAAATTGAGAAGAGCTACATATCTCTGTGGCAGCTGAATACAGTAAAAGCATAGGATGAAAGAAGGAAAGATTACAGATGCTTAAAAATGAGCAACATTTCATAGAATCATAGAATCAACCAGGTTGGAAGAGACCTCCAAGATCATCTAGTCCAACTTAGCACCCAGCCCTAGCCAGTCAACTAGACCATGGCACCAAATACTTCATCCAGGCTTTTCTTGAAAACCTCCAGGGATGGTGCCTCCACCACCTCCCTGGGCAGCCCATTCCAAGGCAAATCACTCTCTCTGGGAAGAACTTCCTCCTAACATCCAGCCTATACTTCCCCCGGCACAACCTGAGACTGTCCCCTTGTTCTGTTGGTGGTTGCCTGGGAGAAGAGACCAACCCCCACCTGGCTATAACCTCCCTTCAGGTAGTTGTAGACAGCAATGAGGTCACCCCTGAGCCTCATTGTAGTAGTGGAGTTAATTACTGGTGGCAAAATTTCACCTTCTCCTTACATTGCCTTAACATTGTATAAATTCATTCCAAAGAAGTATATACAGCATTTCAAAAGTACTAGTAGCCCTGTGCTGGGGTAATACATCATTTTTTTGAATCAGGGTTCTCCATAATGTGAATGTGATACAGCTGTGTGAAAGTTATGTTAGAACACTCTAGCTGTTCAGTAAATTACCTGAAACTCCCAACTAATTGATATGAACTTAACTGATCGCTCTTCAAACTGATTTCTTACATGTTAGGCTTTCAGAGAACAGTGATAGGGGGAATAATGAAAACACATCCAGTTCCCTGTAGTGCATTATTTCTGCATGAATTATTAAGTGGTATACACAAAAAACAATGTTAATTCAGGGCCTCCCGAACTCTTGACTTTCAAATGCTTAACCAGAGAACACCAGCCTTTTGAATTTTTTAATTCTTAAAACAAATTTTTAAACACAGCTTATATTTTAAATGTAACTTAACCCTCTGGACCTAATTAGCTACATTCCACTACAGTATTTGTCCTGTGCAGGGTATCATAGAATCATAGAATCAACCAGGTTGGAAGAGACCTCCAAGATCATCCAGGCCAACCTATCCCCCAGCCCTAGCCAGTCAACCAGACCATGGCACTAAGTGTCCCATCCAGGCTTTGCTTGAACACCTCCAGGGACAGTGCCTCCACCACCTCCCTGGGCAGCCCACTCCAATGCCAATCACTCTCTCTGCCAGCAACCTCCTCCCAACATCCAGCCTAGACTTTCCCCGGCACACCCTGAGACTGTGTCCCCCTGTTCTACTGCTGGTTGCCTGGGAGAAGAGGCCACCCCCCACCTGGCTACAATGCAGTAACTGAGGTCAGAGTTGTTGCCATATCTTCCTTTAAGTAGTGCCTGTTTCGTGTGGTGAAAAATTTGTGTTGGCACATGGAGTTTCTAAAAAGTGTTGACCTAAATTGGTGAGTTTTACTTGTGGGACTTTATTCCTGTGCATCAGCTGTATCATTTAGATACCATATATGCGACTAGCACAGTCTGCCTGCCTGACATCACATACATGTTAAAGCTTAAAATAAGATCAAGTCTGTACTGACAAATGAGGTTACATTTTAGATGTATGCATACTGACATATAATAAATCCATTATTTCACATAGAATCATAGAATCAATCATAGAATCAACCAGGTACGAAGAGTCCAGCCTATCACCCAGCCCTATCCAGTCAACTAGACCACGGCACTAAGTGCCTCATCCAGGCTTTTCTTAAACACCTCCAGGGATGGTGACTCCACCACCTCCCTGGGCAGTTCATTCCAATGGCAATCACTCTCTCTGGGAAGAACTTCCTCCTAACATCCAGCCTATACTTCCCCCGGCACAACTTGAGACTGTGTCCCCTTGTTCTATTGGTGGTTGCCTGGGAGAAGAGACCAACCCCCACCTGGCTACAATGTCCCTTCAGGTAGTTGTAGACAGCAACGAGGTCACCCCTGAGCCACCTCTTCTCTAGGCTAAACAACCCCAGCTCCCTCAGCCGCTCTAGAATACAAATAGTTCTGAGTAAATACAGATTTCTTGGCTTGTGCACGCCTGAACTTTACCTCTGAAGTGAAGGAGTCTCTCCCATTGGGCAGATTTAATCCTCTGAATGATAGGTTTGCTTTTTTAAAATTAGATTCTGCAGATAATGAGCTGAAAACACTGTTCAGAAATATCAGGAAACTCAGAATACAAGACTAATCTGTCACTAATTTGCTGCTTCAGACACACAGCAAGGGAAGATAACCAATAATACATGAAATTTTATTTTGTTCATACGAGTGTGTTCAGAAATTGGCAACAAATTATTTGCTGTGTAGAGTTTAAGTCCCTTTGAGAGCTGGAAGGGACTGCATTTCTGTCAGTTGAGCAAGGGGCAAGCAGTTACAGGAGAGAGAAGTTAAACCTCTTGCATTAGTTCAAAATAGAAAGCATCTACATGGATTTCCTGTCCTTAAGTAAAATTACTTCCGTGGATATTTTGCTTGAGGAGTGTAGCAGCTACTTCCAGGAAATAGAAGTCTCAAGAGAAAAGAAAAGCTTGATGTCACAGTGTTTTGAAATCAGGAGTGTTCTCTGAGTTAAGTTTAATTGTGCTGTTAATACAGCTGTGCTATATATTAATAGATGAATTAAAATGGTTTTTCTATTATGGGTTCATAAATAGTAATTTTCTAAAACAGTAAATGTAAAGTAGAATTACATGGAAAATGTTGTGCTTTTTATAAGCTGAAGTACAGGAAGAAAATGTACATGGTTTAGTTTTCCAGCTAACAGCTGATGTATACTTGTTTGACATAAAATGTAAATACCTTTCTTGTGTGAGTGATCAAGAGGAAAGCAAGCAGTGTTGCTCACTGGTAAAATAACCATATTAACCTTTTGTTACTGTTCAGGTGGATCCTGAGGTTTTTGCTGCACTACCTGCTGAACTGCAAGCAGAGCTGAGAGATGCATATGATCAAAGGCAAAAGCAACCAGAGCAGCAACCTGCTAACACTTTTGGTGAGTATATGTAGTTGTACAGTAGCTTTGAATAGGAATTGTTTACTATTGAAAGAGAGTTATGCAACCCTAAATAATAAACTAGAAAATACAACTAAAGCTTTAGTGTAGAGGCCCTGTTAAATCTAATTTCTGTGGGGTTTTTTGACAGACTGTCAATTATAACCAGCTGTGGTCTCATTTTGCAAACAGATGCCTAGCTTTACTTAAATGGGTAATTAATTCAATTCACAGAAGCTGTGGCACTAAACTGTTACCCATGCCTGTATGTTTTCAGAACAGAATCTAAACTTGATATGTTTTGTGATTTTAAGTATTGCATTTCCATTTCATAAGTCTGTTAAAACTATGTCAGAGAGCATTTTCATGGTTCCTGTAACCCATAGCACTGGTGGTATGGGTTTCAGGCAACTAGAGATAGGACATATCTCACCGTATGTCTGACAGTTAGATGGCTTTATTCTCATTAAAAAGGTTGGGGTTCATTGCCAGTTAAATACTACATTATTATAATCAAACCTTGATTTCATAGTCAGTGGACTAATGCAGGTATATTAGCATGATGCAATGAGAGCAGTTCCCTTGGTAAAGCTATATAAAAGCTGTTAGGGGGGCTTTTTGCTGCTGGTTTTGCTGAAAACCACTTGTGGGAAGTCTTAGCAGGTATCTAGGTAGGACAGAGCTCTGAATGACGTGAAGTGATTTGTCCAAAAGGCTACAGATTTCAGCAGCTGCTGAAATTCAGTTTCACTGAACTGTCTGTAATTAAAAAAAGCTTTGTGAATAGTTGAGTGTCTTCTGAGTATGTCTAGCAGTGCTTTTCAGATACTTAAAACATTGCCTGTATCTGGAATGGTGTGTTGGTATTAACGTCACTTTATCTAGGTTATATCCTCTCAGCTGAGCCACAGATTTTCATGGAAATTACAGAGTCATTCTTAAGAGTAGAAAAATACTACATTTTAAATGTATCAGCCACTGACTATTCCTGTGCTTTTCAGTGTCAAAAAATCCTTTCCTACACCTGAAGCATGCAACAGTGAAAAATAAGAAAAAAAACAGGAAAAAACCTGCAGCTAGTCCTGTAAAAAAGAATCAGAGTCCGCTGAAAAGCAAACTCATTGGTAGCCCTGCAAAAATCTTGCCAGCTACATCTGGAAGCCCACAGAAGCTGATAGATGGTTTCTTGAAACAAGAAGGAACAGCCGCCCAGGTAACTTTAACATTAACAGCCTTCAGTAAAGCTCTGCCTGTTTCTTTAGACCTAGTCCATCCAGCTTGTTTCCTTTGCTGGGTTCCTTACTCTAGATGCTTATCTATGTTTATATAAAGTGTTACCATATTTGTCAGACTGACAAACTGTCAACTTCTGTGTTTGGAACAGTCAGAAGCAGTTCCATCAACTTCAGGACCATCAGCTCTGCAAACTGAACAACAGCCTGGTTCATACAGGCCACAAGCACCCAACCTAGCTGGAGCTGTTGAATTCAGTGATGTAAAGTCGTTGTTGAAAGAGTGGATTACAACTATTTCAGGTAGGGATGTCACACTAATGGTGATCTCACATGCTTCACAAGGAAAGTATTTTTCATTAAGGTTTTTGCACTTTCTTGCTCTTCACTCTTTCTTTCACTGGTTACTTCTCACAGTAATCTTGAGGTCTTTTTCCCTCACAATCTTGGAGCAATTGGATTCTTCCTTCTCGGTTGTTATTCAGTGTTTTTGTGTAGCTTCGTACAAATCTGCCTGCTCTCTCTCTCCAGCCCCTTAGTCGAGCCTTGGTCTCGTTCCTTTACATTAACTTATGTGGGAGGTTTTCCTCTTTTTGTCCAACATGCTACAATAAGAGAAATTCCTCTTTCACGAAGAGGCTATTTTAGAGGGAAAGGAATGTAGGCTTTCTTCAGAATAACTGCTGGAATGAATTCTAAAATAAAGTGTAAAAGTGCAACACCATTGCTAAATTGTGATTTGGTTTTTAACATTGTATCAAACAGCACTACCTTAATATACTGGGAAATCTGAGCCATGAGATCTTTTCATAACCTGAACCTTACCTTTCTCCCAAGAGACTCAAAGTGGCTGCGCTAAATTCCTCTTTCCTTTCCTTCTGGTTAATACTAGCTTGGATGTCATTTGTTCTTACTGAAGACAAGAGAATAGGTCTGCAACACAGATATTTCAAGACTTTGCAGTCCTTTTCTCTACACAGCTTCTGATGATGGGGGGAGGTATGGGAATAGAGCAATTGTCAGATTGGCCCCCGATGTGCTAACACTGCAAAATTTCTTTCTGTTGTATTTCAGTTATTATGTGGTTATGTTCTCAGTATATGTAGAGAAAAGGTCTCTCATTATTTGTTTTTAATTACAGATCCCATGGAAGAAGACATTCTACAGGTTGTGAAGTATTGTACTGATTTGATAGAAGAAAAAGATTTAGAGAAGTTGGATCTGGTTGTTAAGTACATGAAAAGGTAGCTTAATTGCTACTATTTATGACATTTAGAGGTTTTTTGCTTCAAATCTATGCACTAGATACTTCAGTACGAGGCCACGAGCCCATTAGACATTCCATTGATGAGTATAAATATTTTAAGCTTGAATTTTCAAAAACTTTAATATTATTTGATACAAAGTCCTTTGTTTCTAGACAAAGGCATTGTCCTTCATCCTTTTATCAGTAGTTTCTGGTAGCATCTTAGATCTTCCCTTTGATTCACAGAATCATAGCACTGTTTTGGTTGGAAAAGATCTCAAAGATCATTGAGTCCAACTGTCAACCTAACACCATCATGGTCATTAAACTGAATCCAAAGTGCCATGTCTACACGTTCTTTGAACACCACCTCCAGGGACAATAACTCCATCACCTCCTTGAACAGCCTATTCCAATGCCTGACCACTCTTTCAGGAAAGATTTTTTTTCCTCATATTCAATCTAAATCCCCTGGCACAACTTGAGGCCATTTCCTCTGATTCTATCACTTGATAGTAGGGAGAAGAGACCAATGGTCACCTTGCTACAACCTCCTTTCAGGTTATTTTATAGAGCAATGAGCTCTCCCCTCAGCCTATTCTTCTCCAGACTAATCAGTCCCAGTTCTCTCAGCTGTTCCTCACCAGCTTTTTTGCCCTTCTCTGGACATCCTGCAGCAAATCAGTGTCCTTCTTATGGTGGAGTGGCAGAAAAATCATCTGATGCACTCTCCTGTGTTACCCAGATATTGTCTCACCTCCAACCTATTAAATCCATTTTTATTACTTATTTATTGTGCTCCATTTACTCTTCCCATGAGTCAGGAGGCCCAAGTTCCATTTATCAGTTGCTTACTAACTGATGCTGACTCTGGGGGTCAGCTTTCCATGTCTTAGAGCTGGAAAATGCTTATTTCACAGAATTGACAACCACCCAAAAGTATACAGCAATGTGCAAATTTCACTGTGCTTCGGTATTATGGAATGTCTTTAGTTCTCAGCAAATGAAAAATGTGGAGTGCAGTTAGCTGTTCTGTTGTCTGCTGTACAGTGCATTCCTTGTCAAACTCTTCAGAAGGCATCGTGTCTTATTCCTGGTCCCCGTGTGTGAGATTTGCACCAAAGGCAGCATGACTGTGCAAAACCTGGTAACAAGCATGGGACAAGGATCAGTAGTTGGATGATACACCCTTAGCCAAATGATACTGTTGTTAGGTCATCCAAGGCGTCAAGTGTAGGGACCCTCTGCTCTCCCCTAACAGTGATCTGGCGAGTAGAGAGCTCCTTTTGCTTTACTTGGGCATTTCTTTGATTTGCTTCCAGTAGCAGCTAAATTAGATCTAGTTCTGGCTGGTTTTGGGCCTCCATGTTTTGGTTCCATTTTTATCAATAAACACAATATAGTGCCCCCACAACCTGTTCCTTATCACCCTTGGCATTTATTGGAAAAAATGTAGCAAGTATGTCTTGGGATGAGGAAAGAAAACCTCAGGATGCATAAGCTTGCCATTTCTGAGCCCAGCATGAAGTTGATAGGAGGTTGCCACTTTAATCACAGGCTTACAACTGCAAAACTCTAGCTTTGGCAGACTGATGTGACACTGCTGACGTCAGAAGTTTGATCACAGAATGGCAGAGGCCTCTGAGACATTAGGTAAAGCTTGAAGTTTTTGAAGACCTTGGGCTTTAACAAGACCAGATGAAAATACTATAGAATTGTTCAGGTTGGAAAAGACCCCTGGGGTCATCAAGTCCTACCATTGACCCTATTGTACAAAGTTCACCCCTAAACTCTATCCCCACGCACCATATCTAAACAACCTTTAAACACATCCAGGGTTGGTGATTTGATCACCTCCCTAGGCAGCCTGTTCCAATGCCTGACCACTCTTCCTGGGAAAAAATTTTCCTAATGTCCAGTCGAAACCTACCCTGGTGCAGTTAACACCATTCATAGGGGATCATTGTCATCTGGCTTGCAGTATGAAGACCAAAACTTAGTGTAAAAAGGTTTGGTTCTGTAGTAGTAATTGTCTCCCTTTTCTTCCTTTTCCTCCTCAGGTTAATGCAGTCGTCTGTGGAATCAGTTTGGAATATGGCATTTGACTTCATTCTTGACAACGTTCAGGTAGTTTTACAACAAACATACGGAAGCACACTAAAAGTTATCTGAACTTGTAGTAAAGAGCTTGGTGAGAGCCTGGAGCTCTCTGCTAGCTGTGCCATAAGTGCTTGTGAGGTATTTGCAAAGTGCATGATAGTAATGCCCTGAGTTTTTATAATTTCAGATTTCTTTTTAAACAACAAAGTGTTTTGTACATTTCTTTTCAGAAAGTGCCAAATTTGTCAGTATTGCATGTAAATAATTGTGTTAAAATTCTTTTATTGTAGTATAGAATCTATTTACAAAATGTTTGTTTATAAAGTTTTATGGATTTTTACAGTGAAGTGTTTACAGTTGTTTAATAAAGAACTGTATGTATATTTTTGTACTGATTTTATTTTGTGATGCTTCAGTTTGAATATAGCTCACCTCTGTTCTTAAAGCTGCAGCTTTGATTCATTTCAGAGTTTTCCGCAGTGGCGCTGCCTCACGGCACACCAGGACACTACTGTGTGTTCACCTCACTGCTTTTTGTTTCCGCTCCGCTGACTTCGAGGCATTAAGCTGAGGGAAGAGAATTAGTTCATTTTCAGTTTCATCCTTCAAAACCAGAAACCAGCATGGCCACAGGGCCTTAGATGAGGCGTAAGTGCTCTCTGCTCAGTTGTACTGTCACCTCTGGAGATGTGTGCTCGTGGAGGAGAACAAGTGGTGATCTTCAGTCAGCCAAAAACGCTGTAAACGAGTTAGGGAGCAGCTAACATGGAGCACTGTTTAAGCCTGTGTGAGTCCTCTGCTTTGCTCCTACTCGGGATAAAGCCATGTTCCGCTCTTAAAAATAACCACAGTTCTCTCTGGCCTGTGGCATGCATTTTCTTTGTGCAGTGTAGCAAAATAGGCTGTAGTGAGGAGCAGCACTGAAATAAATAGCCCTGTCTCTGCAGTAGTAAGGGAAACGCTTTCATCTCTACAGGTTGTGTTTTAGGCAAGCTCTTTCTGGCTGTATGCCAGCCTCACAGTCTTATTTGGCCCAATACATGAAGGCCACATGAAAACTCAGGTGATGAGACAACCTTTTTTATTTTCTGATGAAGTGAGGAATGATGGCAGTACAAGTGCCCCATGTAGTCCTGGATGGGCCTACCTGACTGTAGAACTTAAACCTGGAATGCAAACTGGAGCTAACCTTGAAGCTGAATTCACACCACCGTATCAGCTGGAAACATCTCCACTGACACAGGACATGAGCTGCTGCTCTCATACAGGCTTCAGCTAATGAAACAGCTAGAGCAGGGAATGCTCTGCCATCACTTCACTGGCTGCAGCATCGGATACAGCAGTTGACAGCATTTTGTAGCTTTAGGCTGTGCCCTCAGCTTCTCTTGTAGCACACACTGGAACAGGTACCAACTTGACCGCCTTCTGCAGCAAGTGATAAATCAGGGGAGCACAGTAGATGTTTTCCTTGACTTTAGTGAGGCTTTTTATGGTATCTCCTGTAATGTCATCATTGACAAGCTAATGAAATCCAGGCTAGAGAGATGTGGACTGAAACTTCTTGGGCATGGTGATCAGTGGCTTAAAGGCCAGTCCCAGCTGGTGTATCCATATTGTCAGTACCACGTCTGATACTGTTCAGCATCTTCACTAATGGCCTGCATGATGAGGCAGAGTTCATCCCCTCAGCAAAGTTTGCTGTTGACGCAAGATTGACTGATAGGGCAGAGAGCTGTGCTGCACCTAGAGACTAACAGACTGGAGAAATTGGGTGGTGGGAACCTCATGAAGTTCAGCAAGGAGTGATGTGATGTTCTGCACCTGGAGGGGAACCAGCTCGACACAACTGGCAAGAAAGCAGTTCTGCAGGTAAGGCCCTGTGGGTTGCTTGAGGAAGAGTATCAGCAGCATATCAATTGAGAAGGTTGGTGAGACAGACTTGTGAGTGCTGAGCCCAGTTCTGGGGTCTTCAGTACAAGGAGGATGTGGACAATACGTAGCAGCTCCAGCACAGAACCACAAAGTTGATTAAGGGAGTAAAGCTTCTCTACAAGGAGAGGCTGATGAGAGAGCTGGACCTGCTCAGCCAAGAGAAGGTTGGGGTTTGATCTTACCCAGATGCATAAGCCACTAATGGAGGAATAAGAAAAATGCTTCCTTGTGTTACCACATGGAAGGGCACAAGCCTGGTGCTAACTGGTATGAAACATGTACCTTTGAAACACTTCCTGGGACGGGTTGTCCACAGAAGCTGTGTATCATTAGAGATGCTCAGAACCTGGCCAGCCACAGCCTTCGGCAATCTGCTCCGACTGCCTGTTTAAGAACTGTGGTGTGGGTTTGGGCATGGTGACTGACTGCAAGAGGAGCCTTCCAACCTCAACCAGTCTGTGGTAAGTTAGGACTGATTGTTTCAGCTCAGGTTAGCCTGGTAGAGGTGTGTCTATAAACTGCCTCTAGTTGTAGATACCCACGTGCAGCGAGAGAGACCTCTGAATCAAGCTGTCCAGGTTTCCACTAGTTTCTAGTCTGGGTCTTTCAAAGCCACTTTAGTTGCTGCTCTGGGAGCTGCCTTATCCTTTGTTGCCCGTTTTAGAAAAGAAGTGTGATAACTGTTCACATGGGGGAATGGAGGTGCTGGAATTCAGGAGTTTTACTAGAAACTAGGATTCAGGTTGAGCTCTGGGCCTGCGAGTGCATCTCTTTAAAAAAAAAAAAACCAACAAAACAAACCCCCAATTAAACCAAAAGGTAAAAAATCAGCAGAAGCATTGCTTAAGTAAAGCTATTTGTAATTTTACTTCCCTTCACCCTCTGTGAACTCCACTTCCCAGATCATACTGAATAGTTATCTAGTTCCTCTAAACCTTTCAGCAAAGGTGTTTTACAAGTGGCATAGCAACCTGCAAAAACCAGCACTGATCCTTTTCCCAGTTTTCACCTGTGGGAGAACACCCATTCATCTTTGAGGAACCATTCTGGAATGCACGAATACCACAATGCTTGACAACATCCATGTTCTTAAGTTAACTTCTTTTATTAGTGTAGCATTCATGATTGCATAGTTTGCAAAAGAAATAACAATTAAATGCAGTCTCCTTACTGCAATCACTCTGTTCTAAACCACTGACACCAGCACTGCCATCTGTGACATGGACCAACCATACTGAAAAAGTCCTTTTCAACAGCAAGGTTAGCAACCCCCAGAAAACTTGCAGTAAGTTAAACTTCATTGCCAAAGGAGGTTAAGTTCGCAAATGTTCCTTGGTAATGGAGTCTGCACCATCTCAGTTATAAAATTCAGGATTTTTTCAACAACAGAATTAATCAGTGACAGAAGAGATGTGACCAAACTGCTTCTTGCAAATTAAATTCTTGTAAATATTTTAAATGCTAAGATCCTCAGCTACATAAAGATCATTATCAGTTTTGTTTCAGCTTGTGCTTTTACGTGTTTTTTAGCTCCTCTCAACATGAGCTCTAAGTTACCAGGAGCCTACTCAATGAGGAGTACATGAAGATGTCATCCTAAGCAGGGAATCACAGGGGAAGGGCAGGCAGGAAAATGCAAGGATTGCAGACTGAGTCCCGGTTGTCACAAACATCATCAACCAAATGCCTTTCAAGCTGGTTCAGTTCTCAGTATCAAGAAGACTCCATAGTTTTGACGCAGCATCCAAATTCACAGCTCATTTGTAGACAACTGTTTTGCAGGTGATTCCCACAGCTCTGAGCAGCAGCTGGAAAAGAGATGCCACCTCTAAACTTCCCAGCAGCACCTCTCTGGGAATTGTGACTTGCAAAACATCTGGCCTGCAGCTCTGGTGCATCAGGAACATAGTGAGCCATGAGCCACCGACATCACCCTGGCACAGCTGGCACAGTGCACATTCCACAAGGGGAAGTGATGCCGGAGGGAGAAACACCTTTGCTGGAATGTGTCTCCACTACCTTGCCAAGGACAGAAGGGCAGGCAAGCTTCTGCCAGGCCTCTCCATGTCCCTCACAGCCCATAGAGTGAAACTCGTGTTTATTGAAACAGACTGTAAAACAAACGGGCTGCTATGTCCATCTCCTTTATTTGCAGCTCTGCATTATAATGATTACAGGTTGATTTTCATGAACTGTACAAGCAGTAAAAGGTGGCCAACTATGCTTTACATCATTGTTTCACACAAAGCGAATACAGAAATATCCAACTGCCTAATTTTCTATTTCAAAAAGTTTCTATAGGCACAAAGCAGAAGAATGTTGGAAAAGAGAGTCAAGGGAAGAGGTATGCATAAATAAAGAAGTATTTCTTACATCAAAAATGTCCCAAGAATCACAAAGTCTGCAGAAGCTTTGTTAATCAAATACTGCAGTACTGATCTCATCAGTATAAAAGTGAAAGACCTTTAGTTCTGTAATAAAAATTCATTTTTATTTTATTTTGGAGAGGGAGGGAGAAAGGGTGGAAAGGAAGGTGTAAGAGAAGGAAGGGCAAACTTTAAAACAGCAGCCAGTATTAAGAAGGGTGGTAGGAGAGGTGAACAGGCACATTGGAACCATGGGAACATGTAAATTGACCACTGTCAAACCAGTGTAAATTTCTTGGTTTCTCATGGAAAACATTTTATCGACATATTTTCCTCCCAAACATACATCCAACACTGTCTTCAATATATGACTTTGTTGGTAACTATTAGAACAGGAAGAGTGCATTTATTCCTGCCTCCCCATTGCTGTGAAAAGTTATCTAGATGATTTCAAACACTTTCTTCAGCTCTACTATAAGCTGCCAGTCAGACTTCTGCATTTCATCCCTGAACCAGTCCTTCAAAGCATCAATGGACTGACGGCTGATCTGCAACACACAAAACAAGCCCATCAGAAACACACACAACTAATTAACAAACACAGTTTTTAATGGGTTAAGAAATATGAAGAAAGAGCACCAGCTTGTATAGCAGGAAAATCTGTTCCAATCCAGCTTTTACTACTGTTCATGACCCATCCTACTGGTTTCCCTTATTTTCAGATCACACTGCTTACCTGGTCTTCAGGGACCACCGAAGCACAAGCATCTTGCATGCCTTGCATGGTAAGGCAAAGACCTGTGTGCCCTGAGAGGAATTCCTGCTTCCCCCAGGGCACACAGCACCAGCTCCTACCACCCTGCATCTCCATCAGAAAAGCTCCTGTGGCTGCTCACCCCACCCACCTGCAGGTACCAGTACCCAGTGTGTATGTAGCAGGGAGTGCCTTCTGTGGTAACTACAGCACTTACTAGTATGGAGAGCTGTGGCTTTGCTTTTGACAGCAGAGAAGTGAACAAGGGCATTCCAGAATTAGAGCAGCTAAAGTATTGCTGTTCATTGCATAATCTCAGAACTAGGCAAACAACCATGGTGCAATGCCACAGGTGATGCCCAGTGACAGGACATGGGGCAAGGAGTGGAAATTGAGGTACAGGAAGTGCCATGGAAACACGAGAAGGAATTTTTTCACTGTGAGGATGACAGAACACTGGAACAGGCTGCCCATGGGGGTTGTGGAGTCTCCCTCTCTGGAGATACTCAAAACCCACCTGCATGTGTTCCTGTGTGATCTGCTATAGGCCATCCTGCTCTGGCAGGGGGGTTGGACAGGATGATCTTTGGAGGTCCCTTCCAGCCCCTGACATTCTGTGATTGTGCAAGTAAGCTGCAAGGTATTTTTAGCTGCAATACATCATTCCTTCAGTCCTCTCAAGGAGACTACAGTGCTACAAAACCTCAAAACAAGGCTACAGAGAAACACAGCTGAACAATGCCACACAAGAGCCACTGCAAGTGCCTACTGGTCTTGGATAGAAGGTTCCTTGTGTAAGTTTATCAGGCTCCATGTAATATTTCCACTTCACACAAGCTGCCACTGCATCACAAGTTCTCTCCAACTTTACCTTACTGACGAGGATATCTGTTGCTTCAAAATGTCGTCCATACATTTTAGGTGATTCACCAGGAATAGGTTCTATTTTAACACATACTTCTTGGCCTTTTTTTGCCACCTCCACTGGCTTATGGTTTATTTCAATACTTGTAACAATTCCAATGTCAACAAACTGCAACACAATGAAGAAGCTGTTAACGCACCCCTCACAGCACCTCTGTGCACACATGCTTCTCTAAGGCCCTGCTGATACATGTGCAAGCAATGCATAGTGCTCATCTGAAGTAGTGCACTGGAGCAGCACCTGCCTCAGAAGCAGCAAATCGAAACGTACCGCACCGTAGGCAGGTTGTACTGAAAAAGGCAGTGACACCGAACCCTGCGTAGTTCGTCTGGGATGTCAATTACCACTTAAAATCTCAGAGGCTGACTTCCCCTCCTTATTAGCTACCAGGAATAATAATTTTGGTCCTTACTTTACATCACAATACAGAACTTGCAGCGGGGGATGAAGGGCAGGAGGCTGACTGCAGATACCCTCTAGCCATGCTCCCTGGCTGGGCCTTGGGGCAGCTGGGAGGCTGTGCCTGTCACAGGACTCAGCTCTGTTCCAGCAGGGAACAGGAAGATAGCTGATGACCAGGAAAGAGACTCAGTCTAAAGGTATGAATCTCATTTCCTGATAAAACTCTACATGCTGGGCAAAGGCATGTGAGTGCTCCTTGCTGCACCACCACAGGAACCGCCAGGTAGATCAAACATCCATTGGAAGAGAAGTCTACTTACGTTTTTGCTAGGTACACACATGGGAGTGCCCTGCTTCACCTGGCCAGCCTCCACAACAACACCCATCACTATTGGGTCACGAGAGTTGAAAATGAACTGAGGAAGTATTTTCATCTTGCAAGGAAATACTGCTATGTGCCTGGAAGATGACACAGAAGGCATTTTGAAATAGATATCAAACAGTGTACACAACAGTTAACATTAACAGTTCTGCCTTCCCTCACAAACCTTAGGCATTCACTCTAGGAATATCACTCCGGCAAGAATCAAGCAGGAAAAAACTGTTCTCATCTTGCTAAGTCTAGTTCATACTTGACCTTCAACAGCAGTGAACTAAGACCAAGACCAAAGGAATAGCAGATTTACAGCATGACTGTTGTCTCCAAAGAGCACAGCAATACAAATGTTACCTTTGCCAACAAAAGTCTTGAACCCTCTGACAGGTTAAGTGGACAAATATGTTTAAATACTGAGGCATCCACACTCAAACTGAGATCAATATGAAATAAAAAATACTTTCATTTATTTTACCTGTTGTGCTAGTTTGAGGCTAATTGGAGTATTTTTATGAGAAAAATTAGATTGTAGGCTGTGAAAACAGTGGTGATATCTACTTCACTCATAGGCTTGCTGAGATGTATAAAAGGACAGAAACATAGATAAAAGAGTGTATGTCTCTGACAGTGTTTCTGTTCTGCTTGGATCTGTGTAACTAATCCTCCTTCTAACCCCCCTTGCCAATCCTCCAAACTCAACTTTGCACGTTAAGGCAGACTCTGGGATAAGGTAGAGAGGTGGAAAGAAGGTGGAAGGGTGGTTGGGAGCCCCTCCTGGGGACTCTGTTTTCTGGGAGGGATGTTGTGTTTCTGTATCACCTTTAACTTGTATATTTCTGTATACAGCTGTATATATTTGTAATATATTGTAAATATCTGCTTGAATATTGTGCTAAGCTGTGAACATGAAGCTTCATTCCGTAACTTCCAGCTGGCTGAGTCTACTCTGGGTGATCTGGGGAGGAAGGGGGAAACTGGTAACTCCCAAACCATCATACCTATCCTTACTTTACTGAAGGTCAGCCAGTGATGAGGATGCCAAAATTAATTTCTGGCCCCAATAAATTCTTTAATTATTGCATATTCATGTTACTGCATTCAGAACTAAGTACACTGGAATTGCACAAACGTGGAACAACAGAATCCAAATCCTTTCAGTTTTCTCTTCTTAACTCTGCAAGGCTAACCCATCTGTCATAAACTAGGAACAGCAGCCAAGTACACAAAGCTCATGTTAATAAGAACACTCCATGTTACATGATAGCTTTAGCTAAACCTAGTAACTGCTTCACAACTCTCACCCTACTAAGCCTAACGCCAGAAGTAAATGATTACAGTGGTTACCCTGTTCTCTTCCTCCCATCAGAACTACATCCTAGATAGTAGTAAGGAAATGAGAAGTTAAATGCACTTTTACTTACAATAAAACAAATGAAGAGACAGTTATTTGGGAAGCACTGAGGATAGGATTGCTCTTACTTACTTGAATTCCTCTTGTTTCTGTTTTTTGTAGTCTTGTCTATATTTTGTGAAGGCATCAAATAAGTGATAAATTATTTCAGCACTAAATATTCGAACTCCTAAACTATCAGCCATTTCCTGTGCGTCACGTTCGATCCTCACATCAAACGCTAGGATCACTGCATACCTGTAAGTAAAAACGAGTCAGTTTACTAGACAGGCCACAGAACTGCAGCCCAGGGCCAAGGAGCAGCCTTCCTGAAACACCACCAGAGTAAAGCAAAGTTACTTACTGTGGGTCATGCTCCAACATAACTGATGCCTTCATAACGTCCTTTTTATGGACAGGACCTATATTAATTCCTGAATACTGTTGAAAGGGAAAGTCACAAATCAGTCACTAATCCTTCCAAGTTGAAAGGAAAAAGTTACCAACTAAAATGCAGAAACAACATCAGGTTTGGCACTGAAGAACTTACTGGCACTTCTGATGATTTAAGAAATTCAAGTAATGCTTCTAAAGACCCTAAAGTAGAAGCCTGGACATAAACACCTTTTTCTTCTAACTTGATTGCATTCAATGTCTGCTTCAGTTCATGTATTAGTTCATCCTTTAAGGGACAAAAAAAAAGAGAAGAGAGACAAAAACACAAGTTTTAGCTCTGCTGCTATTTATGCCTCGTGGTACAAAGTCTTTCTGTTAACAAGGTGCTGAAAATATGTGACAGCCACACTGACAGGTACCAATTTTCACACTTGCAGAACAGGCCATACATAGCTCAGTGATACACTGCTGCTTGCTACTGGCATTAGAAGTCTGAAGTGAACTAGAACTGGAGGATGTTGCAAGAAGGTGACCATGTAACACAAAGCAGATGCCCATCTTGGGTTTTGTTAGTATTTCCCTGCAGACTAGACAGTGCCTTCTCCAGCATGCTTAAGTTTCTAAGCAAGACTGAGGGACCACACACCCCACAGTGTGTGGCAATATCCCAGGTTGCCTGAGGATGAACAATAAAAGCAGGCGCTCTTAAAATATGAGTGGGAAGGATTCTGAGCACTCTTTAAGCCTAAGTACAAAACAGAGGATGCAATAATCAGACAATGTTAGAGGTTGGAAGGGACCTCTGGGGATCATCGAGTCCAATTCCCTTGAAAAAGCAGGTTCACATAGGGCAGATTGCACAGGAATGCATACAGGTGGGTTTTGAACATCTCCAGACAAGGAGAATCCACAACCTCTCCGGACAGCCTGGTCCAATACTCTTGTCACCCTCAAAGTATGGAAACTTTCCTTATGTTTAGGTGGGTCCTCTTGTGTTTTAGTTTGTGCCTGCTGCCCCTTGTCATATCACCTGGCACCACTGAAAACAGTCCAGCCTCATCCTCTTGACTCCAGCCCTTTAGATATTAGTAAATGCTGATAAGATCCCCTTTCAGATTTCTCCAAGGTAAGCAGCCCCAGGTCTCTCAGGAACCCTTGTTAAGAGAGGTGCTCCAATCTCCTCATTATCTTTGTAGCCCTCCACCAGACTCCCATCTCTTGAACTGTACAGCCCAGAACTAGACACAATACTTCACAAGTGGCCTCACTAGGGTAGAATAAGTCCAGATGTGGAGAATTGTGAGAGAAAGAGCAGTGAGGCCTTTTTGCTGCTTTCAGAGGAGATAAAGCCCACATTTTTAAAAAAGCCCATGCCTTTTAAACACTCAGTCATCTTCTCGGACACATGAGTGCTGGCATGTACTTTATGCCCTCACATATCTGCTACTAATACACTTTACATACATGGCCATATGTACCCAGAAACAAGGAGGACCTGACAGCTTAACCTTTCTTTAGAGGCCAAGATTGGCAGGCAGTAGGCTAAAGTAAAACTATGGTTAAAAGTACACTATCAGCAGAAACATTCCAGCAAAATAGCAGAGAACAGCTAAAGATCAGGATACTTAAACCATCACCAACATGAATGTCTCACAGGGACACAAGGCTACAGCAAGTTATTGTAGTAATGTTAAAAATGTAACCCAAAGAAGCACATTACCAAGATACTGAGCTTGCAACATTTGAAAGAGCTTCATCACCAGAGAATTCAGTTATCTTCAGTTTGTGTGTCCTATTCAACATCATTCATCTCACCTTGAGGACTGGGACTTCATCCTCCTTGTGAGCTACAAGCAATGGCAAACCAGCCAGTGTTTTCTCCAAATCTTTCCCAAGAATCTTCACACCTTGAGCAGCAACAACTTCTTTGTGCTTTTCATACTGGTTCTGAAAAGAAGAAGACATGCTAGCACAGAGCTCACGTAGATGCTACACAGCAGCACAAAGTAGTGCTGAGCAGCTAAGAACTTGCTACCAGTAAGCACAGCTGGACAGTGAAATCCAGCAGCTCTCATCTTTCATCAGTGACTGCACTTTGCACATGCACGCTTCAATTTGAATGATCCTCTCCCTTCAGAAATGCCACTCCTACCAAGGGGAGCAGAGCAGGGGAAATCATCTGAAAACAGAGGAGGTCAAAAAGGGATATACACTAGAAAAGAGAAAGAAGTGACAGGCAGCAGAAAAAAAAAATAGAAATTAAAAAAACCCCAAAACCTATGGATTCAGCCCCATAGGAAAACAAGGGGAAGGTGTCAACAGCTCAGCTAAAGCACTAAAGCTTAGCTGGCACAGACCGAGGCTCTATACAGGGAAGCAATCTCAATTGTCCCATGGGAGGCTACCCACCCAGTCTTCTCATGTAGAGTTCCATGCTCAATTTCCCAGGTGCTCCTCCCCACCCCGGGGGAGCCTTGATAATCTCACCCTACTCAAGGCATGTCTCTAAGGCATCATGGAAAAGTTGTTTCTGAAAACCTTTAACGTTAGAAGGATTTTCTGGTCTATTTGTTTTTCATTTGGAAAAAGTCCCATTCTTTTCCTGAAATTGCAGGCTAGCTTCCTTCTTCAGCAAGCACTATGGTCCTGCAAGCCTCCACCCCAGCATTTCGGTCTCATTTCAAGGATGACAATTCATTCCCACAGACAGGCTCCCCTAGATCTCCTTTCCCAGCTAAAGGTTCCCAAACCCAGTGCTGCTCATCACAGTGTTGGTACCATATATTCATATTTCAAAGTGCAAACACTCTTATTTAAAGATATAATTGATGGGAATCTGTCATCTGTTATGTTGCTATTCTGTTCCACAAAAAAACCTTCATTCTCAAACTCCACACAACAATTTATCTCTGCTTTAAATAAAATGCAAGTAAATCAACAAAAATGCTTTCAGTTCATTCCTCACAGTACTAGAGTACATTCAACAGCTTCTAGCAAAGCTGAAAGACTCAGTGTAGATGTTCCTTTTGCCACTCAAGCCATTTTCAACTTACTACAGTAAAGCCACACTCCACAGCAGGAAGCCTGACCTGTATTCTCCAAGGCAACCACCCTGCTCCACAGCTGATTAGACTGCCATACACACAACTGGAAAGAGTGGATTTTGTCTTCCTGTTTAAAACAGGCTAAAAAGCTCTTGCTCAGATCCCACCCCAACATCACTACTGCATACTTCAGTTCCTCTGAGGCCACAACGCACTCACAACAGAGAATCACCATGGCAGAGAGAATGCCAGTGTCAGCTCAGGCCCCAGAAATTACTAGCATTACTTTACAAGTAGTAAAGCTACACTGCAGGAAGAACTAGATTAAACACTAAGGACTATGGTGGCCTTCAGAACATGGTTCTCCAATGAAACTATGTACATCACAATTGTTACAGCCTTAAACTGGGACTTTGATACTAGTTTTCCACCTCTAAACCAAATCTTCAAGGTCTATCCTACTACGTATACCTAGGTCATCTGTTTGGCTTTCTTTGCCTTGGGCAAAATCTGTGCACTTATTCCTTCACTTTTAAACAGGAAAAAAATCAGAGCAGCTCTTCTTATCTTACAGCCTTTCATCTCTGTGTCTCTCCTCCTCCTTTCATAGAAAGCAACTCAGACAGGAACTCAAATTCAGTGTCTCTCCTCAGTCTGTTAATCCAAGGGTAACAAAACCTCCAACTCTCAACAAAGACAAAAAGCTGTAGATTCTGCAGAGGTCCTGGTTGTAGCCATTCACCAACTACTCCAAGAAACTCACTTGTTCATTTTTCCCAATCCTAAGCCTGTATGACTTCTGTTATTAAACCCCACGCTTTTACTAATTGTATGTAGCTTAACTCAGAAGTCACTGTACCAGTGCACTCCCAATGTCCATTTAGGATGGGTATTTCTCTCTCACATGTAGGCATACACTTGAATCTATTATTAAAGCACCATATCTCCTTGATCCTCCTCTCTGCCACTGTTACACCAGACAAAACAGAAGGTACCTGCAAGTGCAGTGACAAAAGCATCAGATGTGCACTGTCTGCCCCTCTAAGCCACCCTTAGATACTGCTGATGTTGAATCATAGAATCAGTCAGGGTTGGAAAGGACCACAATGATCATCCAGTTCCAACCCCTCTGCCATGGACAGGGACACCCTACCCCAGAGCAGGCTGGCCAGAGCCCCATCCAGCCTGGCCTCAAACACCTCCAGGCTTGGGGCCTCAACCACCTCTCTGGATAGCCCATTCCAGGCACTCACCAGTGTCATGCTGAACAACTTCCTCCTCACATCCAGTCTGAACCTCCCCACCTCCAGCTTTGCTCCATCCCCCCTAGTCCTGTCACTCCCTGATATCCTGAGAAGTCCCTCCCCAGCTTTTTTGTAGGCCCCCTTCAGATACTGAAAGGCCACAGTAAGGTCACCTGGGAGCCTCCTCTTCTCCAGACTGAACAGCCCCAACTCTTTCAGTCTGTCCTCATAGGAGAGATGCTCCAGCCCTCTGATCATCCCAGTGGCCCTTCTCTGGACATGCTCTAGCACATCCATATCCTTCTTGTCATGGGAGCTCCAGAACTGGACACAGTACTTCAGGTGGGATACTGTGTCCAGTTCTGGAGCCCCCATGACAAGAAGGATGTAATTGCATGGTCTCATTTTTTATACACCTTATTTGCTCCTCCTGGTGCTAAAATCTTCTCCAAATGTTCATACACTAAGCAGTTTCCATACCTTAACTCGTAGCTCCTTCATAGGAGGAGGTAGCAGAAGGCCTCTAATTTGAGTTACGATAGGACCTTCTACCCCAGGAACAATAATGGTGTCTCCTTCTTTCAAGCATCCATTAATCAAAATAACATCTATGGTAGTACCCATGCCTGGCAGTGCTTTAACCTAAACAAAAGGGGGGGAAAAAAAAAGTTACTCTCAAGTTAAGCACTTCAAACACAGCTACTGTTACCAGGACAAAGGAGGCAAAGAAGGGAGAAATTTCTAGATCGACTTCAATTCAGCAGCTGTTCTTTACCTCCATGACTTGAGCTCTCAGCTCCTGACACTCAGCCAGCCTCTTGGTCAGCATAGTTTGCGTTAGCTCAACAAGAAGAGCTATTAGACTTCCCATGCCATCCCCTGTGTGTGCAGAGGTAGGTACAAGAGAAACAAAAGTGCGAGGATCCTTATTCTCATAAAACAAGGCAGCGTTCAAGCCCTGGAATCAGGAGTAACAGTTATACAGGGAAAAACATCTATCCACACACATCAGTACTAGCAGTAACACTCAGCTCAAGTCAATTACTATGGCATTTTTTAAACCCCAGTTATAAAAAACAAACATCGTTATGACAGTATGCTATGGAACATGAAAGCCTCAAAACTCACACTTGGAAGCAGTATGGGACAGCTCTACAAAACTAATTACCACATCTAGCTTCTAGGCAGCATTGTATGTCACCACAGAAGTTCCCAGAACTGATGTGATTCATGCCCTGCCAGCTTCTCAAGGAAAAAGAGACAGATGGGATCCTCTTGGGCAACTCCCAAGCAAAGAAAGAATAGGGACAGAAAACTTAATCTATTATTCACAACTCCACTGACCTGGCACAGTAATTAGCTCTATTTTTCTCAAAAAAAAAAAAAAAAAAAGATTAATTTAACAACAACAAAATTTGGTTTATGACAGTAAACACCAATGTGTCAGAAGAGAGGTGACAGATTTCTTAATATTCTAAGTTGCTTTGTGGAAGCTAAAAACAAAGCAAAACCAACAAGAAAACCCCAACCCAAACCAACCAACCACCTAAAAAAACAAAAGCAAAACCAATGAAACCCAAACCCAAAAATAACAACCCACTATCAAACTACAAACCCAAACCAAAAATGGACTCACAAGCCTCACCACCCAGCTACCACCTTTACTATCACTTCTGTCAATCAAAACCCTTTAATATTCCAGCTTACCTGTTTTGCAAATTCCACTATGATAGCTTTTGCACGCTCTTCAAATTCATCTTTTGTATTCTTTTTCTGCTTTTTCAAGGTGACAGCTACATCTGTATCTGGACTTTTTTTCCAGTCATACAACCTATCAATCTGGAAAATACAGTAACATGTCATCTTACTCAGCTTATTAAAGGACATCTTCGTGATTATGCCACACCATCTGTGAGAAACACTTTACCAGCCAACAGTCATCTATTTGCTCCAGTAATCAAATTAGCATCACTTTATTTGCTTTAGCTGCTATATTTATCTCTTCTTTATGTATTTATCCAATGTCAGACAGTACTGCATGACAGCATTACTACTTCAGGTTTTAAAGATTCAACCTATAATAATTTAGGTTCATAAAGGATAAATTTATATACATCGATTCCATCAAGCACTGAGAAGACAGAGACTCACATATAATTTCACATCCACAAAACTCCTCCAGTATTAAGTTTTGAGTTTTCTTCTGAAAAGTGACTGTAATAGTTTTACAGAGAACTTATCATCTTACTGGGGAATTTGGACCTTTCCCATGTTGCTAGACAGAAGGGGATGGGAGGTGTTCCAAAGATGGACTTAGTCCAAGAAACTATTATATTTGCTGCATGAGCCAAAACTAAATCCTTAGAAAATAGATTATAAACTGGTCAAGTGACAGAACTGCAACCTGGAATGCAAGAATTTAAGGCCATTTAATCTCAGGCTCACTGCAGGCCTTAACATTTTTTAATCAAGCATTATTTTTAGAAGCAGCTGTTTTCAGCAATGCAATAACAGCCACCTCAGTTCCAACAACCTTCAGTCTTGCTGCTCAGAACATTTTGTAAGTTATACTGTAGTTCTTACCACTGCACAGGAACACCATTCTGTGAGTTTTCTCTCAGCATGTCAGACAGAACCCAAAGTCATTAGACACAAGTAACATCCTTACTGTAACTCATGTAAGTCATCACAAAGAGACAATGTAATTTTTCACATACAGAACTCCTGAAAACAACTGGCTTTAGCATGTAATGCTGCAGAGCCTGAAATACTTCCCAACAGTGATCAAGATTACTGGTCCAGGAGCTTAAAGAGCCAGCTTGTCTTCAAGTCTAACTAACAAGTATCAGTAGCTGAAATCAAATAACACTTTTCAATATGAAACTTCTTCAATTTTATCAGAAATTGCACACAAATACATATAGTAGGTGCAAGAAAAAACAAACAACAAACAAACCAACCACAACTGAAGTACAACTTCCAGAATTGTGAACCATAGAACAGAAGTTCTATAAGGTTACAGAAGACACTTATCAGTATGGACTCTGAGAATTGATTGATTATTCTGCTGAGGTCCTGAAAAGCCATTGGGGTATCATGGACATGAACCACACAACAAAGAGGAGCTAAGACCCACTGCTTCAGACTTTACACAAACAATTCCAGTTCATGGGATAAAACAGAAACCAGAAAAGTGTCAGCTGTTAAGAGTACAAAAAACAGAGTAAAATGCTATCTTACCTTGTTGAGAGCTACTATGAAGGGGCATTTCTTCGATTTCAACAGATTTATTGATTCAATTGTCTGTGGCTCCAAACCATGCATGATGTCAACTACAAGGATAGCAATATCACATAGTGAGCTTCCTCTATTTCTTAGATTGCTGTGGCGTGAAGAGAGAACAAAAATACAAATAAATCAGTCATGTAGCAACTGAACTTTAATAGAAATAGCAAATAAAATGTCAAACTTACACTGGTAAACAAAAGGCTAAAGCTGATCAAGTAGTTGTTTTTTCTCCTCAAAAATCTAAGTTATATTTAAAAAATTGAGATCACACTATATAAAATCCATTTAATAGCAAATATATGTGTAAGCAAAAATAAGAAACTATTATTCTTCTAAGAGTTTCCCTATTATGACACATCTTTTATAGATTAAGGTGTGTGCTGATTTTTTTTTCTGAGTGAGAACTGAGACAGTTACAGTGAAATACATACAGAAATGTAAAATCTGAATGGGACAGTTTATGCAATACTACATTAAGACTAGGAGACATCTATGGTGTCACACAAAATCTCTCCAGACCATGAAGAGCTGTTAAGTGCTATGATGCCAAGGAGCAGATCAGAATATTAGCAAGTACCCTACAACCTGGCATTACAATGTTTGCAGAGGTTTGTTTAATAATGTCACATTAAAAATGGTAAACCTTCTGTTTGGACATTTCACCTGAGCACAACCATGAGTACAGTTATGCAAATCACATTTTAAAGTTAGAAGTTGAGTTAGTGCCTTGCCTGCATGCCAGTGGTGCTGCTAGAGAGCCCATGATCTTTGCTAAGACTCAGCTGACTTGTGCAGTTGGTAACTCCTAGTCTTATGAACTCAGTTACCTTAACTGGGACACTATGAACTGGAAGCTAGAACAGAAGTTTTATTTTTCAACAGCACAATACTTAGGTCACCTGAAATCCTCACCTTTTCTTCTCCAGCTAGCTTCCTGCTTCTGTCTTCCCTCTTACACTAACTACTGAGAAAAAAAGTTATTTGCATGCTTTTTCAGACATTCATGGCTTGATTGGCACAAAGAGGGAAAATTCATCAGATATACAAGGCCAGCAATTAACCAGATATAAAAAGCACCTGCAAACTAAGCAAATCCACTTATTTCTCTACTTCAGGGTTTTTCTGGGTTTTAATTCTCTGTGGATTTTTTTGTTTGGTTTGGTTATTTTGTGGTTTTCCTTTTGTTTTTTTTAATCAGAAGAAATAGAGAGAACTAGGTAAGGAGCTAACACTTTATTAAAACCATATCCAGCTGCTTTAGCCATCACTAAATCAGAGAAAACATTACCTGAAAGATTCATTACCTGAAAGACTCATGTCCAGGAGTGTCAATGATCAGCATGCCTGGAATTTTTATGTTCTCTCTGTCAAACTAACATTTCAAAATGTTAGCCACCTTGCAACAATTAGACAAAAAAACCCAAACAAACAAAACAAAAGAGCCTGCAGCATTACTGACAGCATTTACCCAAAACAAATCTAGTCAGCGCTCAATTATATATGAAAAAGTAAATTAAAATTAATATTTTTTAATAACTGGAAGAATGTGCTGCAAGTGGCCATAAGGTCAGATAAAATTTTGTAAGACAAGGCAGACTATAGTGGAAAAAGTAGTTTAAGCTATTGAGATTTATCATCCTTGTCTTGAGTATCTCCAGTGACTTCTCACTTTAAATAAATTGAGCAAAGGAAAAAGCCACCACTGACAAAGTTTTTCAGTCAGCTGCTGCTGCAAGCAAAATGGGAGACAGTATCCAAAACAAGCAATACAGAACAGTTACAATTTCTGTAACGCAGTAAACTTCATCACCCAGGAACTGGCACTATTCCAGTCCACACAGTAAAAAGTTCTGTTTTTAACAGAAAATGTACTTGGTAAGTTTCAAAATTCCCAATGTACAATCGAAACACTTAAAAGTAAGCAGTCTATGCACATGTGTGTACTATCCAGAATAGAGTACACTGTAGGGTTTTTTCCTTCAAAACTATCAAATTCAATATTAAAGATGGGGGAAATGTACATTTGCCTACATCCAGAAATCTCAGGGAGTCCTAACTAGTTCACCTCTCACATTTTTAAAGATCAGTCTCTGAAGTGCTGTAACTTACATTTTTCACCATCTTAGTTTGCTCATTAATAGCTTCAAGTGGAACATTAGTTGCACCTATCTGCTGAGTGATACCACCAGCTTCACTGTCCTGTACATGAGTATGGCGGAGCTGAAGACAAAAAAGACCAGAAATATTTACACCTAAAGGGACTGAAGTCATCTCTGAGTACTTGTTAATTCTTTTTATTTCCAACCAAAAACATCCCATGCATAAACAAGATGTGTAGGCCATGCCTGCACATTCCACCTCTTACCTTATCTAAAATTTTGGTCTTGCCTGTGTCTACATGCCCCAGGACACAGATAACTGGAGCTCTGAGCTTTTCAGTGTTCACGTTTTTGCTGTTTTCAGCTCGTCGCTTCTATGTAAAAGACACATAAAAATTGCTAAGTATAACCCAAATACCACAGCTTATCTCTTGCCTTGATTACATACAAACATAAAACAGGTTCATCTGTGGGACAGCTCAAGATTTCACACAATATCACAGTATCATCAAGGTTGGAAGAGACCTCATAGATCATCAAGTCCAACCCTTTACCACAGAGCTCAAGGCTAGACCATGGCACCAAGTGCCACATCCAACCTTGCCTTGAACAGCTCCAGGGACGGAGACTCCACCACCTCCCCGGGCAGCCCATTCCAGTGTCCAATGACTCTCTCAGTGAAGAACTTTCTCCTCACCTCCAGCCTAAATCTCCCCTGGCGCAGCCTGAGGCTGTGTCCTCTCATTCTGGTGCTGGCCACCTGAGAGAAGAGAGCAACCTCCTCCTGGCCACAACCACCCCTCAGGTAGTTGTAGACAGCAATAAGGTCACCCCTGAGCCTCCTCTTCTCCAGGCTAAACAATCCCAGCTCCCTCAGCCTCTCCTCGTAGGGCTGTGCTCAAGGCCTCTCACCAGCCTCGTCACCCTTCTCTGGACACGCTCAAGCATCTCAATGTCCCTCCTAAACTGGGGGGCCCAGAACTGACCACAGTACTCAAGGTGTGGTCTAACCAGTGCAGAGTACAGGGGCAGAATGACCTCCCTGCTCCTGCTGACCACACCATTCCTGATGCAGGCCAGGATGCCACTGGCTCTCTTGGCCACCTGGGCACACTGCTGGCTCATGCTCATCCCTCTTTTGGAAAAATGAAAAATCTACAACAGTTCAGGGGGTTTTGTTCAGTTTTGGTTACTGTTTAGTAGGCTAAGTTATCATATCCACTAACATGTAGCTTTGTTGACCATGTATTCTGAAGAGGCATCTTGGGTAAGGAAAACTAAGGATATTAGCAGCCACAAAAGCTTTAAACAGTTTGGAGATACATCTTTTAAAACTCTGAAATATCTATCTGCAAAAGATAACAGTCTCTTTCTCCAGGAGGTGGAGAAGTGGAGAGGAATGTGTTGTGGAGGGCCTGTAGGCCCGAAAGTAGGCTTATTTACGCCTTGCCCTGCCTGGACATGTTTTTCTGCCCAAAACAGAGGTAAACACATTAAATGGATAAAAGTGGCACAATAGGCCTGGTGCCACAAAGTCTGGTCTGCCCAACACCCCTGTTTGTAAACAGGTTGTGTAAGCCCCCACACGCCCAGCTCATGTCTGCCTGGTGTAAGCCCACGTGATTCCCATATTTGGGGAAAGTCCAGGCACTGTGGCATTTACTGATTATGGTAAGGTTTGGCTGACTGCCAACCTGATTGGTCATTCTAGTGGCCAAAGGGACCATTAATCTCAGCCCACATTCAATAAATAGGGGTACACAGGTAAACAACGTGCTCAGACTCCCCCTGCATAGCTCAGACTCGCCTGCCTGCATATTCACTTGCAGAGCTCACTTAAGCCTGCCTATATATATGTGGAGCCCATAGTCTCCCAGCCAGCTGTGCACATCTGCATGCCACTGTGTTATCAGGACCAGATCCTGTATTGCCTGCCTCTACCTATGGAGTGCAGACTCCCAAGCAGCCGTGCACCCTGTTATATGCCTGCTGCCTTATCATTGCCTGGTAAGCGCTGTTGCTGCCAAGTTACCAGGAAGCAGACTCTGGATTGTCTGCACACAGTCAGCCTGCTAGCCGCAGGAGAACTGTGCTCAGACTGCACGGCATCCTACTCCTGCACCTGAGGTCCTGCCTAAGAATCCCTGGACAGAGCATCCAGAAGAAGCCAGGAGACAAGGGCAAAGATTGCATCCTTCGCCAAGAGCAAAAGGTCAGAGACTGTCTTTCCCCAGAAGCCAGGAAGATTCTCCTTTCCCCTCAAGCTGGGAGGATTCCAGCCTCAAAGTCCACAGGCAAACACTCCCCTGAAGTTTGGACACTAGTAATAGGCTGTGACTTAGCCCCAGAGGGTGATTGATGATTAATCAGAATTGTAAGTGAATGCTTTAATGCCTCTGTAATATCTGTTGCCTCTGCCATAGAGCAGGAAAGAGTTTTCAGCCCACTCTGCTGGGCAAATAGCATATAGACCCTGAGCGGCATTAAGCCGCGGGGAAGATCCTCTCTCTGTTTATAGTTTGAATGTTTGCTAGTTACTAACAAGTTACTGTAGATATTAGTCCTAGAATGTTTTCATGACCACATAGAATCCATTTAATATTAAATACAGTGGTTGGGGGTGGCAAGAGTTCAGAATATTGAATTTAATAAATATGTATTTTTATATAACATTATCTCGCACCAATTAATTTCTCCCCTCCGCCAAAATCGGCGTAGGCGGCAGAAAACCCCTCCACCACAGAATGACACCAAGGTGCACATTCTTTGTTCTCCAAAAATCAAATACTTCAGCTTCAACCAAGAATAGGTCATTTTTGACTGCTTAGCCCAAGTTCCAGTCCTGTCTAAATATTAGTCACAACAGTAGTAATTTTGATCAATACAGTTTGCATGAACGGAAGGTTACAAAACACAGGAGTCTCGTTCAAATAAAGTTGCATCTTCATACCTCAATTCTCCGCTTGGCTTTGTCATAGGCACGCTCTTCCTTAGTGCGATCATCATCAGAGTCATACTCGGAATCAGAGCTGATTTCTTTGCTGGCTTTTTTTTCCATAGATTGTTTTCCAATAGCTTGAGAGTCTGTTTCTCTTTCATCTGAAGTCTTTTCATCTTCATCTTCACTTCCTTCACTATCTTCAGACTCTTCACTCTCTTCTTCCTCTTCCTCCTCCTCATCTTCCTCCTCCTCTTCCTCATCCACTTCATTTTGTTCTTTCACTTCAATGTGGACAGGTTTGCTCTCTGTAAAAAGAATAAATCTATTTGTGAGGGAAAAGGCAAAAAAACCACAACAGGGACTATTCACAGAAGAGTGAGGACTGAGAGATAATAGGTTCCACTAAAGAAGTGCTAGTCAAGATTATTTTCTCAACTTTCAACAATATAACACGTTTCACGTTCAGACCTGTTGACCTTTGTTTAGAACCTGCGCGATTGGGATGTGGGGAGGAATGTCATCAGCACACTTACACTTCACATCGTTTGCAAATATACAGATAGTGACATTCTTTAAAGCTGTGTGCACTACATAAAAGAATGAATGCACTAACACTTCTAAAGAGGAAACCAAACACTCAGAAAAATGGATCTCTTCTACATATTTGAATGTCTCTTCATCAGGTTTTCTTAGACTGCTCAGAAAAGATTTTGTAAGAGGAATTTTTCAGTAAACAAATGGAGAAGAACTATCAGAAAGTATTCTTTATTTTCTTTCAATACTTCCCATTCACCATACTTATAAAATCGTAACAGACAATCTAATGAATACTGTAGAGTCATGCAGCCTCCTTCTTACAGAGCAGCTAGGAGGCTCCCTTCTCTTAGAAACTAGCTGTTTCCTTGTTATGCTGAAAGTCTGTCAGCTTAAATAATTCAATCAGTCTGATTCCCAGGAAGACTCTTTTTTTCTGGACCTATTGGCAAATCCTTTAAATCCAAACAGCAAGAAGTAGAACACAACATTCTTGCCAGGACTGTAGTGACAGACTATATTCAAGGTGCGGTAGTTTTAGTACTCAAAGTAGAACAGTCGAGCACCACAGGAACACACACTTGTGTTGAAGTAAAATCCATACTGCTGTATATATTAAATATTACATGCATATAAAGTATTACACTTGAGAATACAGGTTACAGAAGTATAAAGCTCAGCAAGTAAAAAAATCACTTGATGAACAGTCTTTGATCTTAAGGAACAATGAAAACACATCATGGAAGCATTAAACCCAGTAATCAGCTCCCTGCTCAGGAAGAGTCACAGCAATAGAGCTTTCTCTATCTCTGGAGGAAAACACCCAAGAAGTTACTTGTGCATTTTATTGCAGCTCCAACTTCCCCAAAAACAGTGCTTTTGGCCACAGACAGAATATGGGCTTTGGCACATGAATACAAATGTTCCAACAATTCCTTCCTTTACTCTGCATAAGTCTCTCAAAGAAACAACTGAAAGTATCTAGAAGTTTCTATAACAGATGCTCACTGACCTTCACACCATATTAGTCCTTCACTCTTTTGAGAACTTGTCTCAAAAGTACTCTTCTGTTGCTAGATTTATGAAGCAAAACCACCGTGGCTTTGTAATGGTTATTAGAGAAATACAGCAGTAGACAAAGGCTTTCTCTAAACTCTCAGCCATGGTTTAAGCACATAAGGAGGAGAGGACTTTCACGACCATAAAAATGAACAAAAAATTTCAACCAATTTTGCATCATAACTGTACATATGAGTATTTCCAAAGGGTCTTCTGGAGCAGTATTTGTACAGTTTCTGAAAGCTCTGCCTTTGAGAAGGTCTTACATGTATTTACTATCATGCTTGCTTCACAATTTATGTAATGGACCAGAAGAATCTAAATACAAAACAGTTTTCCACTGAAAGAAAAAATGCAACCCAGAGAAATCTCTTAATCAGAAGCAGCATTTGTTTGGTATTTAAATGCCCACCTTTCTCTCCATCTTCATCACTAACCATAGCTTCCCAGTCATCCAAACCCCCATCTTCTGTTTCTTCTTCTTCCTCCTTTTCTTCTGCAACCAAGAAATCCAGTATTAAAAAGAAGAAACAGCCCAGCAATTTTTAAATGCTCCTTCCTTTGACATAATGGCAACTGCAATTTACAAGTTTGCTACTACCATAATCTTACCAAGTTATCTCCATGTTCCCTAAACAGAAAATGCTGCATACTTTCAGGTCTCTCAAAAAAAAACAAACCCTAGCATTAGAATTTTTACATAGCAAATTGTATTTTCCGAAGAAAGTTCAACTCCTCATCTACTTCCCGTCTGCATATCACACAAGTGCCTGCAGAATGCACGCCACGCAAAACTCTACCAAAAACACTTCCTTGAAAAGAGCTGCCCAATTAGCAATTGGTCATGTGTAACTAAGTGACAGAGATATAAATTAACAAACTGGATTATAAAATTAATTTTAATTCGTGGGGAAAAAAATAAATTGTAAAAAAGTGTTATTTTAGGACTGCAGGTTCTGTCACAAAATTATACCATGGCTTCTGGAAGCATTAAATACATCTATTTCAGCAGGAATTCAGTCAGGTATCTGAAGAAACTGCAGCTCTTAATAACAAACAAATGGAAAAATGCAAATTCTTAACCCTCTCCAAATGAGGCATTAAACAATACATATGTTACAGACAGGGAGTGTATTTGAAATGAACAGTGAGTTCCAGACTGCTAGAATATTGCCTAGAATCCAACGTTCTGCCAGTGAGCCCTTCTCTTCTACAGCAACAGAACTGCTCCTTGCAGAGATAAGTCAAGTCAGAATTAAAGTACACATTCAGCTTTTTTTTTTAAACCTGGAAATTTTGTCAATATTTTTGACCAAGTTAAGAATAATGGTAAAAATCAAGTCTCCTTGCTGAGGAGTCATCAAGTACAATACAATTTTGCAAAACTAGTACTGTTTGTATTCAAAAATTAGGTAACAATCACTTGCTATACTGATATTCAGTTTCACAAGCTAGCATCTTTCCACCACATTCAGTGCTTGTGAAAGCAAAACACTTGGACTTGAGAACACAATCAATGAATCTTGCAGTATCAATATTTAGAAACAGCATGTTTCTTCTCCACCCCCATCTAACTGCTGACAAACAGCCTTTTAGAAAGCAAATGCCAAGTCGAGGGAGCTAATCATAGGGCACTGAATGACCTTACTTGAGATAGTTGCCTAAGCCAAATGAACACCGGTGTGCCCCCAGAATAAGCAACCTTTACAGTCTCATTTTGAAGCTTCATGACTTTTTATTCCATACAATTCCATTTGTTCCTCTCTTAAGAAAAAAACCCAAAACTGCAACTACCTTAAGAAAGCATAGACACTCATCACCCATCCAACAAGGTATGATGCCTACCATGCAGTACTGCCATCCAGTCTTGCTTGTTTTAAGTTCATTAGCATTACTACTCACCTGGCTCTGCTGGAAGAAGAGTCTCTTCTTTTACTGGTGTTTCCAGTTCTACAGCATCCTCGGATGGAGAAGTCACCTCCACGCTTTCTGAAATTGCAAGAAAGCAGATTGGTGGCTTCATTCTTCCAAAGTGCAAACCAAATTAGACATTACAGCTTCACATTTAAGGACTGCTTGTAATTCACACTGTCACAAGTAAACAAAATCTGAATTTATGTAAATCCAAATTTAATGAATTCCCACTGAGCTGAAACAAAGTTAGAGCATATGGCTTATCTGAAAAGCATTTGGCTTTCTAAGCCACTAAATAGGTTTATGTGCTAGGTCAATTACTGGTTAAGAGAATAACCATTGCTTTTAAACATTAAACAAGTCTCACCCGCTTGACAAGAGAAAATTAAATAATACTGAAGCACTATCCATTCTTACTCTACTGTTACACAGAAAAACAATAAAACAAAGAAATCATTGCTACACTTCAGATAAGCATGTCTCTCAATTCTTGACACACACTCCTTAAGTGGCAAGTGGTCACTTTACTCTCAAATGTTTAAAAAAGCCAAAACCATCAGCTAAATAACAAAGAAAAAAAATATGCAAGGAAGTTTGTAGTGTTTTTAAAGTAAGGAACAGCCTTAAGAAGAGCCACAGTAATAACCTGCCAGGAAAGCCATGAAGCACAGAAGTAAAAAGTTCTGACCGATTCAATGTCTAATTAGTGTAATAAATTCTGTATTTTCAAGCTCTCTGAACAATTCACACCCTGGAAAGTGAAAACTGTTTTTATACACAAGCAAATCAACAACAAGTTGTTTCCAACTTAAAAGTACTAAAACTAGTATCAATCCCCTTTTATCCTGCAACATCAATTTAGACTTAATTACTTACATTGTATTTAACCTACATAAGCACACAAAGCATTCAAATTCCTATCTGTAAGAGACTTTTATATTCTACGCATCTCCGACATTTAGAAATTCTACAGAAAATATCCAGTCAAGTAGATTGTAAAACAAAATGAGCAACCTTCAAAACAACTTTAGGGTCCTAACACATCAGCACTTGCATGTGATTGCAGGGGTGTCAACCTCAGAGACATCCTGAAGTACAATTAGTTTGGGAGTAGTTAATTTATTCCGCAAACACTTCCAGAAATGTGACTAATCTATTAAGTATCCCTGTATACAAACTACACCTTCTTTGCTTTCTGGCTGCTGCTGCTTCTTTTTCTTTTTGTCTTCATATATTGGCCTCTTCTTTGGCACAGAGTCTTTGGATGGCACTTCGACACCTGCAAAAAAAGAAGAAAGAAAATGCAGGTGATTCATTAGTAAGCATAAGTTATGGTTTAAATAACACATTTTCCAGAATTGCAAGATGGAAGAAGGAAAAGAGTGGATGAAGATTCGATGTGGTTTGGTTTTTTTTTTTGAAGTCTGACTTTTGAAAGCTGCAAAGCTTGAGTAAAGTATAGTTCTTCAGATATTTCAAATGCTCTCAAAAAGAAATGATATCACTAAGGGCAAAGAGGACAACATACACCCAATCTGATCCCAAGACTCCATGTTTGAAGCTATCATGTACTTATGTAGGATGTCACAAACACACAGACCACAAGTTTTACAAAGGTGCCAGCTAAAATCTGCTATGCCAAAACTCACCAAAACCAGTCTGTGAATCACTAATTTCAGACAAATCTGAAAGATTTAAGAGGCACTGATCTTCTTAAAGGCTTAAGGTTTTTCAGTAAATTTTATTTACCCTTTTTCTCTGTGTTGTGTGTTTTTGTTGTTGTTGTTATCCATTGGGGCTTTTTGTATTTGTTGGTTTTGTTGTTTGGGGGTTTTGCATTGGTTTTGTTTGTTGGTTGTTTCTGTTTTTTTTGTTAAACAGCATAGATATTAGACATTTTATGTTTTCAAATAATGTCAGATTCAATTCATTGGCTTAATCTAGACCTCACAGGATAACAGCACTGTAATGTTGGAAGGGTTTCAATTAAAACCAGAAGTTTGGTGCAAAGACAAATTAGTACAGCCGCACTTTCTGAAACACTGGAAATTCCTTCAGGTACTGTGTCATTTACAGTGTAGAACTGACAAAAATCCAGCTGTGGCAGTCACCAAAGAATCACCAAGAACAAATTAGGATAGAGGCTTACAATTAATTGGATACATTTACTGAAATGGAAACTGATTGCATTTGATGGAAAAGCAGGAAAGTTGCTATGTACCCTTTTCCTGAAGCAAACACAAGAGGATATGGCTGTAATGTTGCAGTGGGCTAACTAGCTTGAGACGAAACAACGTACTTGCTTAAGCGAGTACATGAACTAATGCAAGAGCATCCAGACCACTGGGCTTAGGAGACCTGCAGCACAGCAATCTACTTTTCCTGGCCTTTGGGCTAAGCAATGTAAAGAAGCGATTTTTTTCCTAAATTCCATAACTAACATCTTTGGGAAGAAGTGATTTTTTCCTAAATTCCCTAACTAGCATCTTTGGCCCACAAGTAGGATGTATTAAAGAAACCTGATATTTAGAATCTAAGAAGAAAACACACAGACACTTAAAATTAATTTTAAAACAAAAAAAAAAGGCAGGGGGGTGAGCATACACATGACAACTCGGCTTTACATGGAATTGCTCAGTATTTGCCCTCCTAGATCCAGACAAAAAACCAAACATTGAGCAGTAAAGAATACAACTTTATTGTTTAAACTTTATTATTTTAAACTGTACTGCTTACCCTGAGCTTGGAGTAGTTTAAGAGTAGCCTCCGCCCTGGCTCTGGCTTCTCGTTGAGCTTTTGTTAAAAGTTTTCCCTCCTTTTTCAACCGCTCTTTCCTCTCCTTTTCCTTCTGTTTCTTTCTTTCTTTCCTCTCTTGCTCTAATCGTTCCTAGAAAAACATTAAAGAACATGTAGATGCTTCAAAGCATACTGTTACAAAAAAGAGAGCTAGTGATCAGAAACATATTAAGGACTGATTCCCCAACTGCACCAGCAAGCACACCAGGTAAGATTACCATTTCCCTTATTCTGTACTCAATGTAAGACAGTACCTCCTCTTTGCGCTTTGCTTCTAGTTCCTCCAGTCGCCTTATACGTTCTTCCTCCTCTCTTTTTGCCCTTTCCTCCTCCTCTTTCATTTTAGCCAAGGCTTCTTGCATAGCTTTAACCGTGGCTTTACTGGGACCCTTTTTCTTCTCTTTCTCTTTTTCTTCTTTTTCACCTTTCTTTTTTTTCTTGTCTTTCTTCTTTTTGTCCCCATCATTGTCATCAGCTATAGAGAGAAGAGCCACACATTCAAAGATCTTAGAAATTTGAAAGATACTCTAAGTATGATTCCTATTTCAAATATTATGAACACCACCATTGAGCAACATTTTGACTGGCTACTACATTAGCGCTTCGTAACAAAAAAACCCAAAACTGTCTCTAAAGTTGGAATGTTAGGGCCTGAAATCTTAAAGTAACAAAATAATTGGGAAATGGAAAAAAACTTTTTTGCAATACAAAACTGTAAGCATACACTGTAATGAGAATTCACCATCTGTGCTGTTTTCCCATGTACCCATACAAACCACAGCCAAGAAAAAACAGCCATATGTGAGCCAACACAGCAGGGCAAACAAGGCTACCAAATGTCTAGCATTCTGATTCAGAATAAAGCAGCAAATCATCTGCACTGCCTGCCAACTCTATGCCTTTCTTCCAAAACCTACACTTTTAAAATTGGTTTTAGAAACCATGTTACAAACCCTCTGTTCCTGCAGGAATCTCCCCCTTTTCCCCAGAGACAGCAGTGGCTGTAGCTTGAGGAGAAGCCTTCTCTTCGGCTTTTTTTAGAGCTTCTTTTGGCTTTCCAGGTTCTTTACCACCTTCTAATTCTTCTTTCTCTTTTTGCTTCCTCAGTTTTGCTTTTTCTTCCTCACGTTTTTTCCTTTCACGTTCTTTCTTTTCTGCCTTCTTCTGAGCCACTGTTTTTACTTTAAATGAAGGTTCTTCTTCATCATCCCCACTTTCAGCACCAGGAGTGGACTTTGGTTTTTGGTTCTTCTTTTGTCCTTTTCTAGATTGGGAGACCTCATCTGATTCATCACCACTCTCTCCTGAAGACAGTGCGCCTGCACGCTCTTTGCTTTTCTTAATGTTAGTTTCATCATCTTCTGACATATCATGCTTCTTATTTGCCTTCTGAATTTTGCCTTTGTTTTTCTTAAGCTGTGTCTCATGATCATCATCATCACTGCCAGAAAGCATATCTTGTTTTGCTTTCTGAGTTTTTTTAGATTTTCTATCTTTATCTTCCACTTCTTCACTGTCATAGTCATTTTCCAGATTGGCTTTTTTACTCTTTCCTTTCCTTTTTTTATCTTGTTTTGATAAACTATCTTCATTGTCATTTTCAACCTGGTAATTAAACAATACAATAAATCAGCCACAAAAAAAAAAATCACTTGTTACTGTAAGCTAAGTAGTAGTATGAAGAAAGGTCACGAAAAATTCATCTTACTGAAGGTAAAGTTTTAAAGCAGTAACTATATCTGAGTGTACGACACCTTAGCCCACAATTAAAATTTACTCTCATTGGCTTCTGGTAAACCTTTCACAGCTGACTATACTATGAAAGTTTTATCAAGAGTAACTAAACATACATGGTAGCTGCATTTTTTATATAAAATGTCCAACTACACCACAACATTAGAACCTTTCTGCAACAGAAGTATTTCTTATTTCAATTATTTCCTTTTAAACAGCCCACCTCCCTCTCAGCGTTCACCTTTCCTGTAGAAGGTTCCCTGTCAATTTTCCCTCCTTGTGCTTCTATTGACAGTTCTTCCAGCTCCTTCAGGATATCATCTTCACTAAAATAAGAAAGAAGTTATGGTACTTAAGCAACTGAATTTTTGTATAATGAAATAAAATAAGAGAGAGAATAAAAGCACTAACTTACTCAAAATCCTGTTTCTTCTTCTCTTTTTTCTTTTTGCCTTTGGATTTCTGAGGCTCTTGCTCCTTTGCGGCACCTGCACCTTCTATCTCAGCAGCAAGGGCATCAATATCAATATCATCTTTCGCGCTAAAATGCAAAAAGAAAGCAGGATTACTAAGAATTCAAATGTAAAGTTTACGTAATTAGAAGCCACCTGCATAAATTAAAAGCTTAAAAATGTAAAATCAATCACAAAACATAAGCAATGCAGTGGCAAACCTCACAGTTAATAAATTATTATACACCATTACCTTATGCTATCCAGTAGGACAAAGAAGGAAAACTTCCATGTGTGTTTCTTGCTTGAACAAAGGTGGAACACTAAACCATGTCCAGTTCTTGCAATACTGACTTCAAAAGTTTAGAGGTGAGACTTGATAAAAGTCACTGGAAGATGCAACTGGACTGTTTCACTTTGCTTCCTCAAAAGCCAAGTCATTTAACCCTTCAACTCACAGTAAGTGTGACAAAAAGCCTGGTCCCACAATGAAAGTGTGAAAATTAAGCGCAAATAGAAGAAATCTTAGAAATTCTATTACAAAGCAATTACAAAGCAATTACCTGCTCCTTCAAGTATCTTTCAGCAAACAAAAAGTTACTGTATTTTATTTCAGCAAATAAGTGGAAGTTTTTCATAGCTTCCAACATATGATAACAGTTCACAATGCTTTGCCATCAGACTTCAAGTTTCCTTATCATTCAAGAAAGACGTCACACAGAGGAACACAGTGCAGAAGTGAGCCAGACTCTAAAGCAGACAAAACATACCAATCCACTACTTGCCATAGCAATACCTCTCCTAGACCTAAAGAAAGCCAAAAGGATCATAGAATCATACAATCACTTTGGTTGCAAAAGACCCTGAAGATTGAGTCTAACCATTTTCTAACTCTACCAAGTCTAGTGCTAAACTATGTCCCTCAGCACTGTAACTATTTGTCTTTTAAACATCTCTATGGAAGGCGATTCAACTAGGACTTCTATTCCAATGCTTGATAAAAAGTTTCACTAGGCATCTGAAATATGCATCCTTCCTCAGTAGACTTCATTACATAAAGTTTCTCTTTCAGAAGAACTTTCTTTTCTTATTATAAATAACCTCTCATTTGCAACTAAGCAGAAGTGGCTTTTTTCCTGTCCTCTATCAATAGATGCACTTTTTTTATCAACTCATAGCATGAGAGGTTTTTCCATCTAACCACACTCACAATGCAACTGTAAGAAAGGTGTATTATCTATTTCCTACTTCACATTTAAAACTTCAGTACTCATACCAAAATTGGTCTCTAAGGATGCTACTTTTAGCACAGCTGGCAGTTTTGAAAGCCATTTAGTAAATATGCTACTTATATCTCACAGTATCATCAGTATCTCATCTAACTCCCTCTTAGATACATGGGAAGAAAATTGTTTCACAATCTCCTTCTGATTTACTACTACCCGTTTAGGACAAATCAGCCAGAAAAAGGCTGACCTATCAAATACCTGAACCTATATCCATAAAATAAGAGAAATTAATTTCTTCCAAATTCAAGACCTCTTAAGACACCACCCAGTTCTAAATTAACTGAATTCAGTCTTGCCAATTAACAAAGTGAGAAGTTGAATGTTAATGAAGAAAATCAACTACTCATTCCTCAAAGAGTCTGAAATTTATTAAGTCTAAGCTGAAAAAGGAGAAAGCCAAAAGAATAATTCTACAAGTTTAAATGAATGCTGACATTCGCAACCCTGTTTTATCCCAAATATTGGGCATAAGCAAGTCACCAAACATTGCCTAGATGTGACAATAACATAAGTAAGCAACAATGCACTTCCTTTATTTAAAGGACAAAACTGATTATTTGTATTTTTAAGTTTTTTTTTCTACATGAACTGAATAAAAAAAGCAGCATAATGACGCACTTGGCGGACCAAGCATCTGTATTACCAGAGACGCTTCTGATCAAGAGAAGAAAAAACACACCTGGAATATATGTAGTAGTACTTCCTATGCACAGACATGATAATTTCTCAAATAAATGTAACTCTTAACTAGTTAATGCAAGATTTCTAAACCAATTTCTACCTCCCCTAAGAGGAAAGAAGAAACTTTTTGGCCATTTTCACAGTAAGGACAGCTGACCCAATGTTCCAGAAATTTTAAGAGCTGTTTTTATAAGCAGTCTCACTGACTGTGCACCAAGGGTAGTATAGATAGCCAAAATAAAAATATCAACAATTATCTACACCTCAGTTAAAGCCCTAACACCAGGTTAACTGGTAAGGGCCCTCACAGTTCTTTTTGCATTAAATGTAGCACATTTATTAAGCGTACTTGCCTACCTCCTTCTAATCTAGGAGTTGATGAGGCAGACTGAGTCAAATCCAAGCTTGAAACAGTTTGAAGAGACTGCTGCTTTGTCCATGGTTGTACTACTCCCCCTACTACAGAATCTTAACTGCATGGCTGAACAGATATTCAAGTGCCAAGCCTTGCAACAGCTTATATTTTGCATGGATATTCTCTAGGCTGACTTTTCACATTATATTTTTGCAGAAAGTTACACTCAACCACAAACCAAAAGGCTGTTATGCTACTAGAAGGGAGAATGCTTATGGTACCTCAAGTTTTCCAGGATACAGGCTTTAAGAGGAAGTGGGATTGTTTTCGTATCAACTCACTTCAACTCAACCTTGAAGGAAGAAAAAACAACTTCTTTGGGGGAATGAAGACTCTCAAATAAAACACTGAAATAACTAATTGAGAGGCATTAAGCTGTAACACCCACCAGCAAGAACTATATAGGAGCAACAATGAAGGCTGTTAGCTGTCACAATAGTGGCATAAACATAGCACAAGAGTCTTTCAAACCTTGATTTCCACTGCTTAATAGTCAATAGTTTCTGAGAAATCTATATTTTCTACTACATTTCCATTTACTAAGAAGTGGCACAGTAGGCTTCAAACACTTGAACCTTGATAAAGTAAACAGTAACATTAAGGGTGTGAGATATATATACAGTTATAATCCTTCAAGAACTGTAAAGAATATCATCAGAAAGCCAAGAAATTAAAATATTGGTTTCCATTAAGAAATAAACTAAGAGTTTATTTCCATACTGACCTTGAATTTCCTTATCTTTTAAAGCTAGTAAAATTGCCTTAGGATTTCATAATAAAATAAAATTGAATAGAAGAGTGACAAGGTACCCTTTCTTTCTGGGAAATTCTTATATTATAAGGAACCCACTGCAGTCCGACACATAACAGGAGAGCTTCTTTCCTACTGGCATTGGAACATATATCCAGAAACTCTTTCCTGTAAGCAGCCCCCAAACACATTTCAGACACCCAAACACTCTGGCAGGAACCTCCCCCTCCAACTCCTCCAAAAAGGTCTTCACCAGCCTCTCTTCTCCATCTGGCCATTACAAGGGTCCTAACCCCAACCCTAAGAGTGCCTGATACAGGAACCTTAAAGAACCAACATGCTCAAACAGTTTCTTTTGCATGGAGACCTCAGACACAGACTTCACAGCCTCACCATTAGACTATTCAAGCTGATAATGCTTTGGACTCAAAAGGAGTCTTGCTGTTGATTAGGTTCACACACTGTGACAACCCCTTGTATCCCCAGCACAAGAGGCTCAAGGAGGTCTGGAAAACATCAAACTGAACACGGCCCTGCTGAGAAGAGGTTATTTAACCCTGATTATTTCTTTGTCTCAGTTTCAGAAGTGAAGCCTGAGTCACCTTTGTTATTTACATACCTTCAATTCCAACCCCTATTTTTGCTGCCACATCTGAAAAGAGTTCTGATACTGCATTGAAATGCTGTTTTAGCATTAAATTACAGTAAGAGTTAGGTGTGTGTACTTCACTCAAACCTAAATAAGCAATTTTCAAAACACTAAATGGCTGCAACATTCCAGGTTGCCTAATATTAGGTCTGTGCCTAATACAGGGCAAAACTATGTAGCAGAAGAAAACACAGTAGTCAGCCTAATTAAGCATGATAGTAGTAATCATTAAAAATTCTGCACTACCTTTCAGATACCAAGCAAAACCTTTTCTATAGAATTAGAGCTGTGATTTTAAAAAAGAGGAAGGAAAAAAAAGGCATTCTACATTTCACCTACTCAATTTCACTGCCTTTTGATTTTAAGCAGGATTACAACAATATAACACAAGAAAATATTCCAAACCATTTTAAAAGTAGCATACAGAATCAATCACATACTTTACATAGAAAAGTACTGACCTAGATATGGCATTAAGAAATCATCTGTTGCCCAAAGGAGTTCCAGTACAAGTTGTCGGCATAGAACATTAAAAGCCTGCATTACATAAAGTCACTAATGGACAGATTCCTGAATGTTCAGATGGGTCACTAGTTAAATGCTGTGCTAGCATGCCACTCTTACCAAACAGGATCAAATATAGCCAGATCATCCCAAGTGTGCTAGTTTGAAGCTAGCTAGAGTGTTTTGGTAAGAAGGATTACAGGCTGTGAAAGGAAAACAATGGTGATGTCCACTTCACTTATAGGCTTCCTGTGATGTATAAGAACAAGAATCCAAACATAGATAAGGGAGATGCTCTCTGTCCAGGCTGTGGGCTGCTTTTCTCTCTCTTACCTAATCTGCCATCTCTCTGATTAATCCACCTGCTTCCTAACCCCCCTGGCTGACCCTTCAAACTTCCTTGGGTACAAGGCAACGTCTGGGGTAAGGTAGAGAGGGGTGGGTGAAGGTGGAAGTGTGGTTGGGAGCCCATCCTGGGGAGAGAGGTTTCTGGGAGGGGTGTTGTGTTTCTGTATTACCTTTTAACTTGTATATTTCTGTATATAACTGTATATACTGTAAATACCTGCTTGTATATTGTGCTAAGCTGCAAATAGAAAGCCTCAATTTCCAGAGCTGGCTAAGTCTAGTCTGAGCATGGTATTGAGTCGATCTACCACATACCCTACTATGCTCCAGCTTCAGGGAAGACTGAATGCTACAACAGTTTGATGAAAACCACCCTAAAAGCCATGGGGGGTGGAACTCTGAAAAACTGGGACAGACATTTAGCACAAGCAACCTGGTTGGTGAATAGCAGAGGTTCAGTAAACAGAGCAGGGCCTGCACAATCAGATTTGGTCCAAACAGTAGACGGTGATAAAGTTTCTGTTGTACATGAAAAGAAACTGTTAGGAAAAACTGTTTGGGTATTTTCTCCTTAGGGCAAAGGGACACCTTTCCGAGGGGTGGTGTCTGCTGAAGGTCCTGGTCACACCTACTGGGTAATGCAGGAGAATGGTGAAATCCAGTGTATTCCACAGAGAAATCTAACTTTAGCTGAGAGAGTTTAAATTCAGAGCGTATAATACAAGCTGTTAGGAGTTTTCTGTTCTAGTTACTATTGGTGTCCAATGAAAGAATGTATGAGAGAATCTACAGTATGTGAGCATGAACCCAACATCACCTGGGAGTCCCTGTTCTCGTCTCATCTGTGAGGAGACAAACTGCTGTTTTCTGAGCTTTTGAATCACCTACGTCTGAGATAGCTGGAACAAAGTGTGGACTGAATTTGTAATATTCATTATTGTAAATAACTGCTGACAAATAAAGCTACAGAATTAGAAAATAAATGAAGAGTTGCCACCTACCACTACTCAGTCAGATGTAAAAAGATGGCTAACAGGTCTCCTACTTATAAGACTCTACATGGTTGCAGGCTATTGAGTCAGAAAGTTGAAAATCCTCATGACTGATCAGAGTATATAGAAAAAAAAAGAACCCAGAGTGTTTCTCTTCCTAGTACAGTATGGAAACAATACCTAAAATAGCACATACCTTAAAATGTTGGGGGTTATGTGTTTGGTAGTTATAGGAGTAGGAAGTGGTGTTCTTAAAGACATGAGAATCAAGCACATGTTTTGCACAAGTTCTTTTTCTGATGCAATACCCTGCAACAGCCCAAACCTAGAAATTCTTTGCGGAAGCCATTGTGAGGCCATAGTTCGCCCCAGCACAATTCCTGATTTACAGATGTTAATGCTCATGTCAGTCTTTGTTGCCACATAATAAGGTGTGTTTTAGTCTTTTATGGGCATGCTTTGCCATTCTGCTTACAAACACTTCAATTGTAAAGTTTCACAGTTTCTAACACTTGTGCAGAGAGATGTATTTTTGAAGTCTGAACTTTTATCTTTTCTTTTGCAGGCTAGAATATTAGAGGTATTAGTGTGCATCTCACTAGAACAGAAGTTGTCTGTTAATCAAGATTAAAACTTACAGCTCTGAAATAAGATTAAGAAACATTAGAGCTTCCTAACAAAGTATTTTTATTTTAATCATAGAATCATCCATAGGTCATCTAGTCCAACCTCCCTCTGCAGTCAGCAGGGACATCCTCAACTAGATCAGGTTGACCAGAGCCCCACGGAGCCTCACCTTGAGTATCTCCAGGGACAGGGCCCAAACCACCTCCCTAAGCAACCTGTTCCACCAGTGTTCCACCACTTTCATAGCAAAGAACCTGTTCCTAACATCCAATCTAAATCTACTCTTTAGTTTGAAGCCACTGCCCCTTGTCCTATTACCACAGGCCTCTGTCAACAGTCTCTCCAACCTTCTTGTAGGTCCCCTTCAGGTACTGGAAGGCTGCTATTAGGTCTTCCTGGAGACTCCTCTCCTCCAGGCTGAACAACCCCAGCTCCCTCAGCCTGTCATTGCAGCATTGCTGCTCCAAACCCTTGGTCATTTTCATGGCCCTCCTCTGGACCAGTTTCATCAGGTCCATGTCCTTTCTATATTAAGAGCTCCAGACCTGAATGCAGTACTCCAGGTGAGGTCTCACCAAAGTGGCAGAATCACCCTTCTGGATCTGCTGGCAACACATCTGTTGACGCAGCCCAGGATGTGATTTGCCTTCTGGGCTGCAAGCATACACTATCTGCTCATGTCCAGCTTCTCTTCCATCAGCATCCTCAAGTCCACAGGGCTGCTTTCTGTTCAAGCCTAGATGCAAAACTTGCTCTTGTTGAACTTTGTGAGGTTCACTTGGGCCCATATCTCCAGCTTGCCCAGGTCTCTCTGGATGACATCCTGTTCATCTAGCACACCAACAGAACCACTCAGCTTGGTGTCATCTGCAACTTGCTGATGGTGCACTCGATCTATCACTTCTCTCTTCCATAGAAGGTTAAAACAAACAAACAAACAAAAGATTCCCAGTACTGGCATAGGTAATATACTGATTACTAGAGAATTTCAGCCTGAAGCTTCCATGCTAAGGACAGATATTGCATGCAATACAATCTGTGTAACAGAGGCATAGAAACTTGAAATACTTTCTGGGCATTGTCCCAGAAAATGGACAAGTGCAGGGAAGACAGGATTACAGATATCAAAATAAGAGCCAACAGACTTTTGCCAGCTTTCTTTGGTCAGTGAACTTCTGCAGCTGAAATTACTAACTTCCTTGCAAAAAAATGCTCCTCCACCTTTCCATGCAAGTGGCCTTCTCTAGGTAACACCAACTGATACCAATCACATGGCACACAGATATATTAGCAAGACAAACAGCAAACATTCACGTTCTCCTGCTCTTTCCAAAGATCATGCACAATTTCAACTTTGAGTACATTTACTATAGTACCTACAATATATGTATCCCCAAACACAGGGCAAAACTTCATTATAAATAGCTTCATGCCATCTACATGTGGCAGAGATAACATCCTGATTACACAGCAGTAAGAAAGAGCAAAGGAAACTATTAAACTGTACATGAACTAAAAGAATGGAGCAATGGGATTAATTAGCAGTATATGAAGGAACTGTGTTGCCCCCATTTATGTCAATTTGACTCTACTGAAAGTAGTTAAATGGAACTGCAGAAATTAAATGGAAGAATTCAACTCAAAATGAGTATAAGCCTTTAACTACTAGAAATCCAATAACCAGCTTTGCAGTCAACAAGATAACACTCTAAAAGTAAAAGGTACAGGCAGAGTCAAAGATTACAAGTACCTTTTGATCTGCTGTGCTGACTGGCACAAATACGATTACTAAAGCTTGCCTTCATCACACAGCTGATAGCAAGCTAAAAGTATTTTAGTTAGGATTGGTTTTAAGCTGCCCTGTAAAGTTGAAGTTCAAACGTCTGAAAATGCCACACAATGAAAGACAGACTGAACAACATAAAAAAAAGCAACACACATTCATGTGCATGGGGCAGAAGAGTCAGTAAGTCAACACAGCAAGAAAGTTGCATCACTACTGTGAATTCGCTGCCCACATTCCAGCATAACCAGAAGACTCATTTTTGCTGAGTCAATTTCGGAGCTATTCCATCATTTACATGACACTAGCTCCTGTAACCACCTTCAAAGGAACATCATTGTCAAAAAAAAAAAGGCAGCTCTTGAACTTCAAGACTGAAAAGACAACAAACCACCTGTTTGCACGGGTTTGGCTTTGCAATAGTTCTAGACCAAATAAAAGTTAAAAGAAAAAAAGCTGTTTTTCTCTAGTAAGATGAAGGAAGCTGGTGAAGCTACACAATTACATGAGACAGCAAGGAAGTAAAATTTGACTAAAAGGGTAATTGCTTTTCATTCAGGCTCCCAAGACAGTGATCCCATTCTTAATACTAAACACTCAGGCCTTGTCCTTCAAGTCAGGTTGGGGAAATAAAAGAGTGGAATAACTACCACTTAAGCAAAACCTTCTGAAACAGACACAGAAAATATACCTTTTAACCCAACAGATGATAGAAAAACAGAAACCAGATTTTAAAAATTTTAAAAGGAGAAATAAAAAGAAGAAGGATCATCACAACCTAGAATTTCCATAAAGCTTCTGCTGTGGCTAGCAGCTGACAATACAACTCTGAAAGAAAGCAGTTCTTTGAGGTTCTGTTTAAATGTTTTTATCACAGAATTGTAGGAGTTGAAAGGGACCTCTGGAAATCTTCTAGTCCGACTCCTTTCCTAATGCAGGTACGTCTACATCAGGCTTCACAGAAACACATCCAAGCAGATTTTGGAAGTCTCCAGAGAAGGAGACTCCACAACCTCTGGGCAGCCAGATCTAGTGCTCTGTCACTCTCAAAGTTTCTCCTTAAGCTCAAGAGAAATCTCCTGTATTCTACTTCGCACCAATTGCCCCCTGTCCTGTCCTGTCACTGGCCACCACTGAAAAGAGCCCAGCCCCTGGATGTGTTCCTATGTGTTCTACTTTATGTGACCCTGCTCTAGCAGAGGTCCCTTCCGACCCATACCATTCTGTGAACTCCACCCTTTAGATATTTATATGCACCTATAAGATCCCTTCTTATCTGTCTTTTCTCCAGGCTAAACAAGCCCAGGTCTCTGAGCCTCTCCTCCTAAGAGATGCTCCAGTCCCTTAATCATCTCTGTGGCCTTACACGGGACTCTGTCCAGTTGTTTCCTGTCTCTCTTGAGCCGGGAAGCCCAGAGCTGGATACAGTATTCCAGATGCGGGCATGACCAAGGCAGAGTAGAAAAGAAGGAGAACTTCCTTCAACATGCTGGCCACATTTTTTTTTACGGCACTCCAGAATACTGTTGACTTTCTTAGCTATGAGGGCACACTGCTGGCTCATGGTGTACTTGTTCACCAGCACTCCCAGGTCTTTTTCCATAGACCTGCTTCCCAGCAGGTCAAGCCCTAACCTGTAGCAGTGCATGGGGTTACTCCTTCCTAAGAGTCACACGCAAGACAAAAGGATGACTAAAAGCATGGAATATGAAAACAAAGAACCAGCATTTGGTCTTTCCTAAACTAGTTCTTTTGGACTTTGTTTAGAACAAGTGCAACGATTATAAAAATTACCTTCAAATCCACTGTTTCACAGTTTCTGTATCATATATATCTCTCATTGTTTGAAATCAAACTATGTGACAAAAATATAACTTAGAAAACTTAACAAAATATACTTCAGATTGTCTTTAACAAAAGATACCTATCTACATTAACTGTAATTGAAACCAATACTTTATCTTACAGCATGCATCTGAAAAAACATATTTCAGTGTTAAGATAGCAGATTCATGTTCAGAATTTCCAACAGACTATAATAGAAGAGGAAAAAAAAGACAAACGGGAAGAATGTGTCACTAGTTCTGCAAACACTAGGATCATCAAAACATATTCTGTAAGATACCAACTGCTTTCAGACCAAAACACACATCAGACTCACTGTACCTTTTCACTAAGTCAAACTCAATCACTGAATTAGTTACATGTGCCCATAATTTGTGTACAGAAAAATTATTTCCTGTTCTATTTGTGTGGAGTCCGAGGGAAGAGGGCAAGGAATGTTACACAAACATCAGAAGTAACTAAACACAAAACAAATGTACAACGATGCACATAAGCCTGGAATCAGGAAAATATGACCACGTAACTACAGTTAATACTAGCAAAGGTATATCAGCTTGTCTAGCTGGATACTATGAACGTCAACAACAGCAGCAAAGTTTAACTTACCATAAACGTCTATTCTGAGTGATGCTTTCTAGAGATCTTCCAAGAACTCAACGAACAGTTTCTGCAATTCTTATTTTCATATTTTTCATGAGCAGCACTTATACGTAAGGTATACATGCCTTCAAGAAGGTAATAGATAAAGCAAATCATGATTTTAAATATAAAAGCTGCTTCTAACAACCTACCTAGTTTATTGCAGTGCTTTCTTGCTTATATTGCCATTACCACAAATATCTTTGGTCTTTCACAAAGACACTTAGTTTTAAAAATGCATTAAAAACTCTAAGTTTGTAGGAAACAAAATGATACACTTACATAGAGCAGTCCAATAAATTTCTGTAATGTATCCATTACAGAATTATTTTACTCCATTCTGCAATGCAAAACTCTAACACCCTCAGACAATTTGCAAAATAAGGATTTCCAGAGTTTATCCACTGTTCTTGATACAGATCTAGAAAGCTTTGCTTGTGGAAGTGCTTCAGAAACAGATATACACAATTATTAAGTTTTCTGGTGTATAGAATGTTTCTGAACTATGGGTGTCTGTAGGCTGTCTAGCCTTCACAGAACTTTCCTACACTATATAAAGAACATTTTCCTTAATGTGCTAATAAAAAAATAGCCAAATAGAACCACTAATCAGCAACATTAGCAATTTAATTTGCAGAAGAGAAAGCAATATAAATCATCAGCAAGTGCACTGGAAGTCTTATTTTAGCAACAGTGTCCACTGTTGGCTGCAGAATCACAGCTGGCACCAGTAACTTGTCAAGCAATGTGCATGAATGATCAGAGTGGTATGCCTAGGCATACAAAATTAAAGGGCACAAGAACAACACACCTAAAGACTACCTACTGGAAGCTAAGGAAAACTACTAAGAAAACAAAAGGATGACTTAAAGCTGGGAAAAGAGGAAAAATGTGCAAAGACCTAAGACCATCAAGGGAAAAACATCCATACTCCAGGTAGGAAATAATTTGTAATATATAGTGTATAGCACACTTATTTGGACATCTACAGCAGTAGTTTGAGGCTGGAATCTGCAATTTAGAACAGCATTTCCTCCCACACATTTGAAAGAAAAAAAATCATAAATTCACAAGGGCAAGAGGCTAGAACCTTGGCATACTTTCTGCCATTACAGCTCTATCCAAAACAAATCACTCCCAGGAGGAACTAGACTACACACGAGAACACCTACACATCCATTAGGAAAGACTGAAAATTCAAACACCTCGTATTTTTATGGAAAGATCTGCCATGTAATTTCATCTGAAAATGAGTGATCAACACAACATGAAAATCACAAAGAAGAAACAATTGAAGCAATTTTGTATGGCTTAGGAGCTACATAGAATCGTAAAATGCCAGGGGCTGGAAAGGACCTTGAAAGATCATCTAGTCCAACCCCCCTGTCAGAACAGGATCACTTATACCAGATCACACAGGAACGCATCCAGGTGGGTTTTGAATATCTCCAAAGAGGGGGACTCCACAACTACTCTGGGCAGCCTGTTCCAGTGTTCCATCATCCTCACAGGGGAAAAAAAATCCACCTCATGTTTAAATGAAACTTTCTACACTTCAGCTTCCACCCACTGTCCCTTGTCCTGTCATTGGGCATCACTGACAAGAGCCTAGCTCCATCTTCCTGACACTCACCCCTCTACATATTTATAAACATTAATGAGGCCACATCTCAGTCTCCTCTTCTCCAAGCTAAAGAGACTCAGCTCCCTCAGTCTCTCCTTGTAAGGGAGATGTTCCATTCCCCTATCTTTGTGGCTCTGCACTGAACACCCTCAAGCAGTTCTGTGTCCCTCTTGAACTGGAGAGCCCAGAACTGGACACAGTATTCCAGGTGTGCCCTTACTAGGGCAGAGTAGAGGGGCAAGAGAACCCCTCTCAACCTATAGCCATACCTCTTCTAATACACACCAGAATGGAATTGTCATCCTGGCCATGAGAGCACATTGCTGGCTGATGGTCAACTTCCCATCAACTAGGACCCCCAAATCCTTCTCGCCTTCACTTCCTTCCAACAGATCAGTCCCCCACCTATACTGATACCTGAGGCTGTTCTTCCCCAGGGGCAAGACTCTACACTTGTCCTTGTTGAGTTTCATTCAATTTCACCCTGCCCAACCCTCCAGCCTGTACAAGTCTCCATGAATGGCAGGACAGACTCCTGGTGTGGCAGCCACTCCACTCAGTTTGGTGTCATCAGCAAACTTGCTGACAGTGCACTCTGTGCTGTCATCAAGGTCACTGACAAATATATTGAACAGAACTGGTCCCAGTACTGACTCCTGTGGAACCCCACTAGTCACAGGCCTCCAACTAGACTTCATCCCATTGACCACAACTCTCTAGCTTCTTCAACCAGTTCCAAATCCACCTCACTACCCGATCATCCCAAGACACTCTCCACCTCTAAAAAGAACATCTGTAACACCCCGCTATGGTTTTGGTCCAGTGACCATTCTAAATAAACATGTTCTTCATTGACAGATGCATAGTGATGAAGTGGTAGGGGTCAATAACAGAGGTCTGAGGCATACTGGTGTGGTATAAACAGATCTGTAGGTGTATTATTCACAAAATCACAGAATAGTAGGGGTTTGAAGTGACCTCTGGAGATTTTCTAGTCCAACTCCCCTGCTAACACAGGTACACCTAGAACAGGCTGCACAGGAATGTGTCCAAGCAGATTTTGAAAGTCTCCAGAGAGGGTGCAGGATTCTAAGCTTGCCTTTGTTGAACTTCAAGAGGTTCTTCTACAGCCTGCTCAGGTCATTTTCAAAGGCAGCACAGACTTCTGTATCAGCCACTCCTCCCAGTTTTGTATCATCAGCAAACTTGCTGAGGGCACACTACATCTCTTCATCCAGGTCGTTGAAGATACTGTACAAGGCTGAATCCCTGGGGAACACCACTAGCTACAAGAACCACTGATTGCAACCCTATGTACTCTGTCACTCATTCTTCTCAATCCACCTCACTGTAAGGTATCGATTTGTATTTCTAACAGGCAACAGTCCTGCATTTTTATTCTCTCTCTGTTCACCACAGTGATCATCTCGATCAGAGTTTTGTCCCTATGTACTTACATCCTGTTCTCATAACAAACTTAATCTTCACTCTCATTCACCAGCACACTTCTGGGCACACACCAATACCTATCAACCCGACCTTGCCTGGGTTTTCGTTGTGAGAGAGTTAATTTTCTTCCTAGCAGCTGGTGCAGTGCTGTGTTTTGGATTTAGTGTAAGGTTAATAATACACTGATGTTTTATTTCTAAGTAGCACTTGTGCCCAGAAAAAGATTGTTTTCAGTCTCCCACGCTTTGCTACTAAGTGACTGCATAAGAAGGAAGCTGGGAGGGAGCATGGCCAGAGTAGTTGACCTGAACTAGCCTAAAGGATATACTGTGTCAAAGAATGTCATGCCCAGTATATAAACTGGAGGGAGTTGGCCAGGAGGCATGGACCGCTGCTGAGGTATTGATCAGCAGGTGGTGGCAACTGTATCATGCATCATTTGTACTTTCTTGGGGTTTATTTCTCCCTCTTTATGTTACACTCCTTTTCATTACAATTACTATATTTTATTTTAATTATTGAACTCTTCTTACTTCAGCTCACAAGTTTTACTTTTTTTCCCCTAATTCTCCTCTCCATCCCACTAGGAGCAAGGAGGAGTGAGAAAGCAGCTGCCTGGTGCATAATTGCTCACTAATGTTAAACCACCTCTACTGCAGTCAGCAGAAACAAGGAAGATACACAACAGAAGTCAAAACTATGGGGATGAAGAGAGACAAGCAGAGTAAAGATGAGGTCTACCTTCCATAACTTGTCTCAGTACATCAGAAGACAAGCAGAAAATCTCCTTCCGGTCACACCAATTCTTAAACCAATATGCACGACACAGACATGCCACCTGCACTTCCCCACATGCTTCCTCTGCCTTGTAACTTATGTCTGTGAGATGCCACATGCTCTGGGAGTTGCAGACAAAAGCAGTGTAAGTGACTGTAACTGCAACACAGCTGTTGGGAAAGGAAAGAGGAAAGCAAACAGCAACAACCAACAAGAACAAAACTGAAAACGCAGGAGTCAAAACCAACTGGAAGCCTTTGGTTTCACAGTGTGACTCTTCTCTTACTCTACTGGAATGGGAGAATGATAGGGGGTGTTGAAGTCCAAATTCAAGCTACAGATATAAATAATTGATTGTCTCAAGGGACCCTGACATTCAAAGGGTTGTCAGCTAGAACCAACATCATCAGATGATGAGGGTACCTCTGCAAACACAGCCTATCCCAAAACATCACTGGCCTTTCAGGTCCATCTCCTCAAAATCCCTGCTAAAAATAAACCCAGTCTAACAATTCTGTCATTCTTATCATACTGATACTGTTTGCACACTTCTTCATCACTCCTCCCATTACCATACACCTACATAGTCCTGTAATGTGGCATGGCCATTGCTAGCAGCTCTGTACTACATTTGCAAAGCCTTAGGACTAAAGCCTGTCAGGCTTACTTTGGCTGAACTCTTCTTGACCTGCCTGCAACTGTCACTTGATTTAGCTGTGACAGCAATTTCTCTAACTGACCAGGTGCCTGTGCCTTTTGTTTACCCAGGCACACTGCAACCATAGTTTCATATACAGCCATAACAAGCAGTTACTCTGTGTAGAATGAGATAGTCACAATTCCACAACAATGATGTAGGACTGCTATGGTAGCAGAGACCTTGAGAAGCGGAGGCATAACATGCAACAGAGGGGAATCACAGGCACAGGATAAACAGAGATGGCTTGCACAAAACTTGGCACTGGATGCCCCAAAACCCACCAACAGCTGGCTAAGAGAAACGCAGACTTGAACAAAACTGGGTTTAGGGCTAATACTACATAGCACCTTTTACATGTCTGGATGCAGTGCAGAGCTGCAAACTGATGAAGAGCAAAGGCACATAAGCCTATTTGCAAACACATAAAAATGACCTTCAGTGGATCCCAGCATGCAGAAGATGAACCCATCAGCTCAAACAATCATATTGCTCCTTGTAAAGGACATTCGATGATGACAACTTGCTTTAACATCTCACCAGCACCAGGATGAAACCATTGACCTTAGGACTCTGAATAGCAGCCAGTGAGCAAGCATAACTACTTCAACTGCATCATCCTTTCCTTTTTTGTAACAATTCAATCTGAATTAGTAATTGTTCGTCTCTTAAGATTTCAATTACTCTAACAATAAGTTATTGGCTTTTTTTAAGGTATGCTTATCATTTTTATACAAATGAGGTTTTGTGCATTGCACCCAAGAGAGGCCCACGCTCAGTGACTTATGGATACATACAGATACAAACACAACGAGGTAATCAGCAGGCACCACGATTTTAAGAGGGGCTCCCGCATACCAGCCACTGTCACTGGAAGGGCCTAAAGCAGCAGAGCTTCAGTATTTGAAGGTTTTTGCATGATCCTGTCACCTACCACATAAGATACAAAGAAGAGCACTAGGCGTTCTTTCCTTTAAAGCACAAAGATCCAATTCTTCTTTCCCAAATCACACTTGACTCATCTCCTGTGTATACCTGTGAAATACAGCCCATGAAACAAGCTAGTAACAACAGACACAGCAAAAGGTGTGAAGAAAAATAATCAGATGAGAAAGACACTTGACTAGCAGGACCAGATACCTCTCAGACGGGACCAGAGAAACTAACTTTATGGCTTAACCTAGTGAAGTCAAAATCTTAATGCAGTACTCATCTAGGTAGTAAAATATGCTTAGAGAGAGAAATAATGTTTTGTGAAATAACTGTCATAACTAGTATTATAAGTGAAACGTGAAACAATGCCTCAAGAAGGATATACAAAATAAGCAGAGCAGATAAGGAGAGCTGTAGTTTCCAGATGATATATATTTCAAGATGTCACTTTTCATTTTTTTTCATGTAACTCCTTGTCAGTTTTAAGAACTAAAACTACTCTCCAAATTAATTGTACCTTCTATTTATTATTTTATAGTGACACGTAAAAATAGATACTCTCCTACTAGCACATCTATATACACACACTGTTATTTGGTGTTCCATATGGTTAATATAGTTGTCATTATAAAACTCTTAAATACACACAGATGAGGCTGTATGAAAATGACGTGCACACAGTTGTAGAAGTGATCCTCTAAACCTCCAATTACTAAAACACATCACATCTGTATTTATTAAACATGCACAAACCACTAAGTTACAGCGTGATCATTTTCTCCCATCAAAGGAAAAAAAAAAAGCTACAATAAATCCAAAACAAAAGAAAGCCAGCCAAGGAATAAACCAAAAATCACTAGAGGCACTGCAAATGCACCACGCAGCGATTTTTAGCTGACAATCCAGATCTGCGCTCACAAACAGCGGGCGTCCGACACTGCCTGCTCCCGTACGAACTCCCTTAGAATCCGGGCGAGGCTCAGAGGCAGCGCAAAGACGGCGACAACAACACAGCCGCTCCACCACCAACAGCCAAATTTCTCGGGCCAACGTGAGCCTCAATGGTCGCCGGCCACCCGCTCCACACTGCTGCCCGTGGGACACCCAGCCGTCCCCTGCAGTTGCCGTCTCCTCGGGCCTCCGGCGCCGGCTGGGCCCGCACACCTAACCGGGGCCGCTCCCTAAACGAGGGGCCTTCCGCATCGCCGCCGCCCGGCCAACGGCCGCCGGGCGGGCCTGGCGAGCCCCGCCTGCCCACTGCCTCCGACGAGGCCGCGAGCCCCGGCAAGGCCTGACTCAGCGCCGCGGCACCGGCGCTCGCCGCCGCTGATGCTGCTACTATCACAGCAGCACAGGAGGGTGCGCAGAGAAAGGGAGCCTGCGGCCCTACCTGTCCTCGCTCTTGTTCTTCTGCTTCTTGCCCATGGTGCCGGCCCCGGCGCTCGCCCCACGCCTCAGCGCTGCCCGGCCGCCCGCGCGCAGCCCCGTGCATATGGTACGAGCCGCCCCCACCGCCCGCCCCGCCGCGCGCCGCGCACGCGCCCGCCCTGCCCCGCCCCCCGCCGCCGTCCCAGCCTGCGCCGCGCCGGCACCAGATGAGCGGCGGCTGCGTGGCCCAACCAGGCAGCGTTCCGCGTGGTGGCGCCCCCTTGCGGCTGGAGGAGGGTGGAACAACGGGCGCTGCCCGGCCCGGGCTGGTCACCGCCGCCGGAGTCACGACTGCACTCAGTGGTTGGAGCGATCCACTTCTTGATATCAGCTTTGTTTCCATCAGTTTGACCCTCTCACAGGCCAGGAAACTGTCTACGTTTCACTCCAGTCCTCTTGCCTCCCCAGAGGCACAGAAATCCCGGCATGGGCATAGCCCCTTTGGCCACAGAAACCAACTAGACAGCCAAAATAAAGGAAACACGTTTGGAAATTTTTTCTCTGGAGGCAAATGGTAACTAGGTTAAAGTAGAGGAAACAAGCAGAAAGCTTTTAGGATGCATCATAGCAGCACTATGACCAGGCGGTCGATCGGGTGTGAGGCATATCTGGCTGTTCCTCCTGCAGGCAAGCAAGCTGTACTCTCACAGCCTTCCGTGAGGCTGTACCAATCCTTTATCTCCAAGCGCTGCTCATGCAGGAAGCGAAGTCCGCCTTCCGACTTTGTGGTGACTATCTCCCTGCTAAAACAGAGCAGTCAGAGGCAGCAGTCTCAAGCTCAGTGCAGAGGGAAAGATAAAACTCAGCTTTGGGGACAGAAGAGGTAGGTGCTCCTCCAGGGAATTTGGCTGCCAGGTCACAATATTGAGAGTATACTACTTCTTTCTCACTACAGTATCCTTCTCAGCATACAAAGCGTTTCCTTCCTCTCACCTCCAAGCAGCCTTGCAGCATAGGAGCTGAAACAATACTGTGCACACTCTCATAGGAGCAGTTGGATACTGCTGTTGTTGGGCAAAATATGGCCCAAGTTCACAGAAACATGGCATAGAAGTCAGACAGCAAACACTGCGTATCATGGCAGAGGGGCCCTCAGGTACTACCCTGTCTCCCACTGGCCACCTTTCTCAAGAGCAAAACAAGAAACACAGCTCACAGACATCACGCTATTTAATAAATATTGAATATTCTTTAATAAATACTTAATATTCTTTGAGGTGCATGTTTTCTGCTGTTGTCACCACCCAGATACAGCAATTCCTGTTGCAGATGGACCAAGCCTGACACTTCTCTATATCTTTCACCTCAGGGTCACCATCTCCGTGTTGCTTCCCTCCCTAAAACCCTCCATTCCTACTTCTCGTTAGTTTGACACAGCTGCAACTCCTTATCAGTCTCTCACGCTCTCAATGAGTTGTAGATAAGGCCAGGAGGTTATTTTCCCTCCCCACCTAAATCATGAGCATACTTCAGTCCCGGGAAGTTAATTTCTAGGAAATGCGAAAACAGAACACTTGACTTTGTTGAAAAACATACTTTAATATCATATTATATAAACTGTAGAGCTTCAAGCGCACTTGCAAGAAGAGTAGAGATAACAAGGCCCAGGTACTGCAACACAGCCGTCTCCTCAAGACCTGAGCAGTCCGGCCAAGCCTCGCCGCAACGCGCACCCGGCCCCCGTCAGCCCTCGCCGCACCGACCGCCCTTACCTCACGGCATCACTCGAGAGACCTGAGCCCGCGGCTCCCAGCCGTTACGCCCCCACTTCCTGCGGGGACTCAGCCTCACGCAACCCACCCCAAGCCACGTGCCCGCCACCAACAGCCGCTTATAACCACACGCGGCAGCTACGCACCCGCCCGCTGCCGCCTTCAGCTGAGGAGAGGGAAGGGGTGGGGCAGGACGTGCCCCAGGGCGGCCAAACCCCGCCCAGAGCAGCGGGGCGCCGCGAAGCCAGCTGCCCCAAGCGTCCCCGTTTGCAAAGACCGGGGAAGCCACTCTACACCCCAGACGTACCCGTTAGGCGGGAAAAGAACGAAAAGGTGGGGAGAGCAGCTACGTATGCGGGAAGGGCGGGATCGGTAGAGCTACGGGACCTCAACGGACGTGCCGGCAGAGGCAAACGCCTCTATGGAGGCGGAGCTGCAGGGGAGGCGTGGCCCCTGGCTGAGCCCCGCCCCTCGCGCGGGGCAGAGACTTGGGTCCTGGCTGCTCCGCGCAGGTAGCAAGCCTCTAGCATCACCGCGCATACGCGCTAGGCGCCGGCTGCCCGGCCTCTGGCGTCCCCGCGCATACGCGCTAGGCGCCGGCTGCCCGGCCAATGAGCGTCCCCGCGCATACGCGCTAGGCGCCGGCTGCCCGGCCTCTAGCGCCACCGCGCATACGCGCTAGGCGCCGGCTGCCCGGCCAATGAGCGTCCCCGCGCATACGCGCTAGGCGCCGGCTGCCCGGCCTCTAGCGCCACCGCGCATACGCGCTAGGCGCCGGCTGCCCGGCCAATGAGCGTCACCGCGCATACGCGCTAGGCGCCGGCTGCCCGGCCAATGAGCGCCACCGCGCATACGCGCTAGGCGCCGGCTGCCCGGCCAATGAGCGTCACCGCGCATACGCGCTAGGCGCCGGCTGCCCGGCCAATGAGCGCGTAGCGGAGCTCTGCTCTCGTACGCACGCTCTAGCCGCTCTCTGCCTCGGCTCTCGCGAGAGCTCGGTGGGGCGCGGCCGGCGGGCGGGGCGGGCGCGGCGCCGCGAAGAAGAGGTGAGTGGTGTTGTGTGGTTAGTACCGGGTCAGCGCTGTGGCGGCGGGAGGGTGAGGCTTTCCCTGGAGTGTTCGTGGCGGGGGGGACGGCGGCGGCGACGGCGGCGGCGGGCGGGCAGGCAGCCGTTTTCTGTAACGGAGCCGCGGAGAGGCGCGGCGCCTGTGCGGTATCCCGTTGTGTGCCCGCCCCCCGTGCTCCGCAGCCGGCGGCGCCCCTCGATCTAGCTGCAGTTAGGTTCTGGCGGATGGTGTCCTTGGGTCTCCAGTGTCCCTCCTTGGCACAGCGAGCAAGACTACCGTCCCGTTAGCGGTGCTAAGTCTGCCGGGACCGGACCTTGGCCTCAAGCCACTTGCTGCGTAGGAAACGCTTGTTGACATACATCTGTGCCTTGGGGAGGAGATGAGAGCCTTCTGGGGACTCCAGGCTCTAGTGGAAACTGACTGGCGTTGATTCGACGTTTTGCTTCCTCAGTCTGGCCCAGCTGAGCAGGGTTCTCTCCCTCTCCTGCTGACTTAGTGGTCTCTGACCTTGCACTAACAAGGTTCTTGTTTTCTCTAGAAATACAAGAAGGTGGGATAGAAACCTAAGGGAGAGACTTTGTAGTTAGCTTCGGGGAGAGGGGCTGGACAAGGTGCTGCGAGTCAGAGCAAGTGTGGCCGTAATACGTGTGAAGGTTGGCAGCAGACCTAGCACTGCTGATGTTGCGTTACACTCTTGAGTGCTGCCGTGATGTTGATACTTTGCTCATTGGTGCTAGAAATGTTTGTTGTGGGGGTTTTTTTGCCTCTCCGTACGAGGTATTTGCAAAGCTAATGACACTGGTAGTTTGGTTAGCTTTGAAATACGGCCAAGAACGCTTTGGAATCCAAATCAGATCTGTGGCCTGCAGGTTGAGATTCAAAATAAGGTGTCTATATATTGCCCCTATTTCAAAACAGACATACATTACAGTGATAGGTTTTTTTTGTAGTCTAAGTTTATTGGGAAGAAAAGTCAGTTATATAGTTAGCTCTTCATGCATCCCAGCCTTGGTATTTTGTGCCTTTTGAAGTGTTTGGGCAGGGAGTGCTCTATGGAAAATTATTTTAGCTGTGTTTCTTCATGCAGCAGTTAGACAGTGGTTGTTGGGGTTAGGAGGAAGTTCTTCACAGAGAGAGTGATTTCCCATTGGAATGGGCTGCCCAGGGAGGTGGTGGAGACACTGTCCCTTGAGGTCCTCAAGAAAAGACTGGATGAGGCACTCGGTGCCATGGTCTAGTTGATTGGGTAGAGCTGGGTGCTAGGTTGGCCTGGATGATCTTGGAGGTCTCTCCCAACCTGGTTGATTCTATGTTTTTAAGCCATATTACTGATTGCCATAGGGTGACGTTTCTGATAGTTTGCTTGTACTAATTGGAGCAGTGTGTTGGCAGTATATTGGCCTAAAGTGTTTGTACCTTGTCTTTTTCAGCTGAAGAGTGTTCATTCAAATTTAAATATGTTAATGTTAATCTGATACTTAAAGTAATTGCTTTTAAACTACTGGCAGAAACTTGCATACCAAGCGTTGCTTAGACTTATTCTGAGACATCTTAACATGTCTTCCAGGCAGCTTGGAGCTTTCTGGTTTAATCTTCTTGTCTCAGAGTATTTATTAAAAATACATGGAACTGGTTCAGAGTGAGTATTCCTTTGCAACTGGTGAATTGTCATTATGCTGACAAGTAATTTCAAGTTCCTGTGCACTTTTCAACAGCTGCCTTTGGGATTGCAAGCTTAAGACTTAACTGATAGCTTTGTTACTTTCTGTGCTCATTGTGAACGTATTCTCCAAAGGGGGTTGCACTATATAGAAAAGAACTACCAACTTGTATCTTCAAATAGCACAGCATTTTGTTTCTCTGTGATGTGGGCTGCAAGTTAGAGGGGTCAGGCTTTTAATGAAGAGTTTGTACAAATGCTAATACCATGTATTTCTATTTTCACAGCTCTGAAGAGATCACTTTCTATGTAAAGATGGCTGCTGATACCTCTGTTGAAATACTTCAAAAAGTTCTGGAGAATGAAATACTTCAGACTACCAAGGTTGTGGAAGAACATCTTGATGCTGAAATCCAGAAGCTGGACCAAATGGATGAAGATGAATTGGAATGCCTTAAACAAAGGAGACTTGAGGCACTAAAAAAGGCCCAGCAGCAGAAACAAGTAATTGCTGTACTAATGTAGACCCTGATGTGTACAAGATTTGTGGAAATCCTGAGGAAATTGTATATGTGAGCTAAGTGCTTTGGAGTTGTTTGGGTTTGGGTGGTTATTTTCTTCTTCCTCACCTTTCTGTACTTACTTCTTTTAAATTATCCAGGAAAACAGATGTCTGTCTGTGTGTGCACACTTTGTGTTTTCTAACAGGACAAGAAAATACTCTCTGTGATGGTTTACAATAAGGACAGGGTAATGAGTCTCCTACGAGGACTTGAGTGTGTTTGTCTTCACTGAGTGTTGCTATCTGGATGTATAAACCTTGTAGGCAGTCTAACAATAAGCCTTTAGGCTCTTTAAGCTTCTGAATTCTAGAGATTGTTACTTACATCATGTAAATGATGCATGCTCTTAAGGTATTTTGTAGAAGAGTAATAGAGGGTCTTTCCTTATTTCTGTGGTGGGATCACTGGCCCAGTGAAATAGTGTCTTTGTACAACTACTAATTTCTTTTTGAATGAAAGAAATTCTGCTTTGGTCCCTGGTACTTCATGTTAAATCCAGTTCTTATGCTCCCCAAAAGTCTCTTTGAACATAGTACTCACCAAAGTTTTGGTAAAATTTAGTGTGAGATGTGAATTTTAAATAGGGAAGCCATAGATTTCTTATCTTGGTCTGTATAAGCAAAGAAAGAAATAGATTGGGTTGGATGGGATACAGCTGGGTTGAAAGAATATGCTCTGCCAGTAAAAGCTGATGTCATGCTTTGTAACAGGAATGTGGTAATATGTCATGGCATGGTTGGGATACTGGAGGAAAGGCAGTGTCATCAGTTTTGATTCTCTAAACAAGGAAGTGAAGAAAGTGGCACCCTAGCTGTCTACAAAAGTTCAGTTTTCCTTTTTCAGAACACTTGAATGTTCTTGGATATCAATATGTAGTGGTTCTCACGTGAACACTTGTTTGTGTCAGATGATCTTAAGTCACTGTCCTCGTGCATTTTCAAATGCAGATTTGAAGTAAGATACTACTGAGTAAAAGGAGTATGCTGCCCACCATTCTGGAACAGGATTGTGCAAAGGGAAATTAGCACCTAACCACTGTTAATTATGACTTCTTCATGTGCTCATTCTTTGTGCATTTTTAATGTGTACAATGCTCAGGAAAGTCTTCATTTCTTCCTTACTTGGTGTACAGGATATTCCCAGTTTGCCTGGAAACCTCTTTGTTGTTTTTTGGGTTTTTTTTCCACTACTAGGACAAAACTGCAAGATCAAGAACAGTGATTTACCTAACTATTAACTACCACCTCCACTGGAAGCTAGAGGTTTCTTGTCACGTTCTTTCATACTGCTACTACTTCTAATAGTTTAGCTTAGTCTATACGTAGTCTGTAAATTTAAGCTTCTAAAATTACTTTCATGAGTAACATTATGCATATGTTTTCTGATTGGTTTTCTGGAAGCCTGGCTCATATTAAGATACTGTTAGTGTATATCTGATGGATAATTGTCCATTCCAGATGAGTTAGTAGGCTTTTTTTCCTCCTGACTTTTTTTTTTGGAGAGGGGAAAAAATAGAATAAATTGTTTTAATACATGTAGTGACTTGAATCAGTTTTAGACAAGAGTTCTTTGAGTGTCTGAAAATATTTTAGAAAGAGTAGCTGAAGCTGTCAATTAGCATTATTCAGATACTAAGAATATTCTGTTGTTACCGTTCTCTTTGAACTAGTCAGGTCTTACTGAGAGGCTGCAGTGCAGAAATTTCCACAGCTCTGTACAAGATCTGTATTTCCAAATAACTATGGTAGCCTTAATGCTCAACCACCTATTTGTCACTGAGAAACAGGCAGCTTTGAAGTGTTGTCTAGCCTAGTGGCATTTGCACATTTTCCCAAACAGAACTAAAGAGAGGAAGTGTTTTGTTTCTCTTTCTATTACTGTATGAAATGGGTTTCTGCTGCAGCCCCACTCTTCTTTTCTTGAAAGCTGTAGAGCTTGTAAGACAGGTGCAAAGCTAACAAACTCTATACTAATTGTTTCTATTTGTTTTCCAAAAGGAATGGCTTTCAAAAGGACATGGAGAATACAGAGAAATCCCAAGTGAGAGAGACTTTTTCCAAGAAGTCAAAGAAAGTAAAAACGTGGTTTGCCATTTCTATAGAGATACAACATTCAGGTATAGTAAATGAGCTGTGCTCAAGGAATTTTTATTTTATAAATGTCTGTAAACCCAGACATGTTCTTTCAAATTCCACAAATAAATAGGCAAGTTGAGAAGTATTCCTATTCCTGCATTTTCCTAATCCAGCTTCCTTCTCAAGAGATTTGCTTTTATATTTTTTTCCATTCCAGCTAATATGAACATGGTTTGACAACAATTAAATACTCTGTTACATGGCTGATTAGAATATAAAAGTGTAACTTATTTGACAATAGTTGAGAGTGCTGTGTTGATATAGATTGAGGGAGCAAGTTCGGTAAATGTAGTGACCATACAAGAGCAGCATTTCAAAAAACAACACATTGGTTATTCCAGACAGATATTCTGGATGGTTCTGACAAATGCATATTAAAATGCAAACAAAAAAACTTGTCTAGGCATCCTCAGAATTTAGCTTATTCCTTCAAAAGGATCTGTGGATACCAATTGCAATGGCTTTCCCTTTATGTCTATGTCTTTGTGATTATGTCACATGTTAGAATGTGAGAGAACTTGAGCTGAGAGGATGTCCTTACATGGAATGGGGACCTACTATAAGATCACCCCCTTAAAGAACTTTAGAAGCTCTGGGTTGTAGGCTGTTCCTAAGTGGGTCTATCAGTATCTTCTGTTAAAATGCACTTGCAAAGTGGAGTAGTTTGTTGAAGCTGTTGTAGCCAGCTGTCCTGTTTGTGGTTGGGCCATTCACACACACCCACCAATTATGTTCTCTCCAGCTTATAGAATATAAACTGAAATAGCTTCAATGTGAGAAATTGAAAGATGTCACAGCTAGACTGTGCAGTGAGGTATCTGCATCCTACATTTATCTAAGTTGAATGTTTATGTTTCAGAAATAGCTGAAGTGGTTGTATTTGGCTAGTGTTTAGCTCAAAGTGTAAAAGACTGTCTCTGCAGACAAAGTAGCTTGGAGCAGGTTTGGATTGTTTGGTTCTTGTTTCTCAAACCAACAAAGTCTGTAGAATCATGAGAAAAATGTTTGTGAAAGTTCTTGAGAGAAAAGAAAAACAGAAAAAAGGAGAAAAATCTCTGTGAAATGTGTTGTGCTGACAACCAGCTTGAAGCTGGTATTTCAGGTTGACCACAGTACCAAATTCCTTTCATCCTTGCCTACATCACCTTTTTGATCTGCTTGGCTTTCCTCGAGTCACATTGCAGAGTTAACACAGCTAAACCAAACTACTTAAAGAAGAAAATTCAGAAAGTTAAGGTTGCAGCTGTTGAGTGCACAAATCTCTACCATCAGACAAGTATTTTGAGCAGTTTCTACTACTGCCCCTCAGCTGATAAACAGCGATTGTATTATTCTCACTCCCATTCCATCGCAACAGCAAAGTGAAATATTTTTGTCTGCAGCATTACTGAAGCAGTCTGTGCAAATCACCTTTTTTTTTTTTCTTTTCTGTAAGGTGAGTTACTGCATCTCACCTCTGAAAGTAGTGGCTTAAAAAAAACAAACAACAGAATGCTGTAACATGGTGGGACAAAGTTTTTCCATCTGACAGGCAATGAAGATAGAGTAGGAAGAATAGAAGTCAGAGGAAAATTTCATCAGTAAATGCAGGCCTCAAGAAATGAGAGAGGCTTTCAGATATGTCAAGGTCTAGGGCCAGCCACTAAACAGCTGGCAGATGCTCTCTATTGACCCATCTCCCCTCTGAGTAATTAGGAAGAAATCGGGTACATGGATGGTGCAGTTGTGCAACAAATGTGCTCCAGGTTGTTGTTATGTTAGTTGAGATACCTTTGAAACAGTTTCTGTTGAAACCAAATGCATAATAAAAAAGGTTGTATCTGAGGAATTAAGGTAATACCACTAACTCTCTACTTTCTGTTAAACTTTCTCCTAAATGCATACTGTTCAACTTTCCCATTCTAACATTTTGTGTACTCGTTTTTTTCACAGGTGCCAAATAATGGACAAACATTTGACTGTGTTGGCAAAAAAGCACGTTGAGACAAAATTTTTGAAACTGAATGCTGAAAAATCTCCTTTCTTGTGTGAGAGACTGCGCATCAAAATAATACCTACTCTAGCATTAGTAAAAGATGGAAAAACACAAGACTATGTCGTGGGCTTTACTGATCTTGGCAACACTGACGACTTCACTACAGAAACCTTAGAATGGAGATTAGGCTGTGCAGACATAATTAATTACAGGTAATTAATTGTTTTATCACAGTATTACCAAGGTTGGAAGAGACCTCACAGATCATCAAGTCCAACCCTTTACCACAGAGCTCAAGGCTAGACCATGGCAACAAGTGCCACGTCCAATCCTGCCTTGAACAGCCCCAGGGACGGCGACTCCACCACCTCCCCAGGCAGCCCATTCCAGTGTCCAATGACTCTCTCAGTGAAGAACTTTCTCCTCACCTCGAGCCTAAATTTCCCCTGGCGCAGCCTGAGGCTGTGTCCTCTTGTTCTGGTGCTGGCCACCTGAGAGAAGAGAGCAACCTCCTCCTGGCCACAACCACCCCTCAGGTAGTTGTAGACAGCAATAAGGTCTCCCCTGAGCCTCCTCTTCTCCAGGCTAAACAATCCCAGCTCCCTCAGCCTCTCCTCGTAGGGCTTGTGCTCAGGGCCTCTCACCAGCCTCATTGCCTGGACACACTCAAGCATCTCAATGTCCCTCGTAAACTGGGGGGCCCAGAACTGAACACAGTACTCAAGGTGTGGCCTAACCAGTGCAGAGTACAGGGGCAGAATGACCTCCCTGCTCCTGCTGACCACACCATTCCTGATGCAGGCCAGGATGCCACTGGCTCTCTTGGCCACCTGGGCACACTGTTGACTCATGTTCAGATTATGATTGTTTTATTTTCAGATAGGAGGTGAGCAGAACATGTTTGCAGACAGGAAAATCTGAAAGTTTGTAACTTTGTGTTGTTATGCTTAAGGCACAGGAGTTTGAGACAGTTACATAATCTGTGTACTTAGGGAAGGGAGAGAAGAGAGTAACTCTTCAGCAAGGTATTGAAACATTAGAATGACATTGTCATTTTTTGTAAAGCAATAAAAATCGACTTCTTGCTGCGAGGTAAAGTAGCTATGCTGCTTCGATATGGCCTCTCAGAGATGTACATCTGATGTAATCCTTTCTAAATCAGATGCTTAAATGTCAGAGTTGTAATGATGTGATGTATGAGCAATACAGAAAGTGAAAATAAGTTGCAGAAGTGCAAATATAGTATTTGTGTGGCAGTACAATACAACGACCATAATTCCTCCAGACTACAGAATAGTTATTGTCTGCCTTTTATCACCATAATAACCCAACTTTACAGGAGAACAGTTTCCAAAAAAATTTGCTTTCCTTTCCATTGTGGGTCAAACATCATCTTTATCTTGTTAGGTTAACTTTGCTCTTTGGTTTTGAATGTCTTGAGACTTTTATTATTATTTTTAATTTCATTATCCAGATTTATTTCAATGCCTAATCTCCAACTTCTGGAAAGAAGTGTTGTATCTTAAAGGCAACAATTACTGTTCAGCGTGGCTTAGCAATGGATGAAATGACTGAAATTACTGAACTGGGAAGGGGGCATTACCATTTTTAGCAAGCAAATATGCAGAGGAGTCTTAGACAACTTGGATATATATTCTAGACATCTGTACCATTTTATGGGAGAAATATTTCAGTGGAGCTGTACTAAGCTGCATTGAAGTTTCTGAATGTTTGTACATTTGCTTACAGCATAATTTTACATCTTGTTTGACTTGAGTACTGCATATTTTTTTCTTATCTCCTTGTGGAATGGGGGAATTGTTTCGTTCTTTGTTCATTTTGCCATATCCCAAGTTTGGTAGCCTGGCGTTGCAAAGCTAGCTGCAGTATCTGCACAGCCCAGGAGATCCATCCTGGGATTTTATGATTCTCTTTTGTGTACAAGTGTTGCATTTCCACACTGCTCTGAATGTTAATGTCCCACTCTCTGGAATTTTCAAAAAGGAGATGGTCCTCCTCAGACCTTTAGAAACAGTTCTTTTCCTTCACCCTATGGGATAGCAGCTGGTGAAAGGCTACACTATATTTACAGGAAGAACTCTCCAGGTTGTGTTGTTTGATAAAAGTCAGGATTCAACTGTGAATGACTTACTTACCAACATGCAGTTGGTGGACGGTACAATTAAGGTCATCATCAGAAAAATGTTATTTGCAAAATCTTAATACCTGTACATTTCTGAATATGTTTCTATAGCTAATTCCAGAAGGTTCTAATTGCTTACTCACTCACTGACATTTAAATGTAAACACCTTGCAGGTGATGTGGGTGAAAGCCTGCACACACCCTTTTCTGAGTAAGGAGTGGGGATTCTCCTCCTTACACACCCCTGCTCTACAAGATGTGGGTGCTCCAGCTTTTTGTGAATACCTGCCATTCACAGCGACTTTTGAACCTACATGCTGATGAGAAAGGCCCTACAGGGTCATCAGTGCACCCTGAGGTGTGAGTCCGCTAGCTGGAGTGCAGTGTCCGGTGGAGAAGCTGCTTTCTCTGGCCTAGACAGAGCATGAAGTGATTTCTGTCAGCATGAAACTCAGTTTTCACTCAACTATATCAACTCTGAAGTCTCTGTTAGAAAATTTCAGCTTCTTTTGGAAGACTCTAGGTGCTCATTTGTTTTGCAAACTCTCTCTGTATTTCCTTGGTTACTGTTTGATCTGACAGTTTGCTTTCAGACAGCTTTTTCTCACTGGAGTTCCTCTCACAGATGCCATTTACACTGATACTCCTGTCTTAACTACAGTCCTCTGTGTGCTATGCTAGCAATATCCCAGTGCTGCAGAGAGTGGCTTTAGGGAGTAGGGGTTGTGCTGTTTCTCTAGAAAAGCATCATGAGACAGGTAATTAGAGATGCTGTTTACCACCTGCATGAATATGGCTTCAATCAACATATTGTACTTTTTTTTTTTTCTTCTAGTGGAAATTTGATGGATCCACCTTTTCAAAGCCAAAAGAAATTTGGAACAAGCTTTACAAAGTTGGATAAGAAGACTATCAGAGGAAAGAAATATGACTCAGATTCTGATGATGACTAGAAGAATGGCTAAATAAATCATCTCTTGTTTATGCTTGGTACATTTCTAAGAATGTTTTTTATAAAGCTTACAGCTTTTCATTACATCTGCACATAATGCTCATTTTTTCTATACAGTTTTATACAACTGAATCATAGCAGGGAAAAAAGGCTTAGATATTTTTTTCCTCTTTTGGAAGTCATTTGTAAATAAAAAAAAAATCTGAGTCCTTCTAATTAAATAACGTGGCAAATGATGAAGTTTTTCTTAAGTTTAAATTTATTAAGTGTTTTGAAGTATTAGAAACAACTCTACCAAGTCAGACCAAAGGTCCTGCTGGCCCAGCATCCAGTTTTAGTGGCCAAAAGCAGATGCACAGGGAAGAGTGAAAACAAGGTGAGCAGGTAGCGCATCACCAGAATATACTTTAAGCAATGTAAGTCTTTTGGAATGTCCGTGTTGGAGATCGTCTCCTGGCTAAAATAATGGAAGAAAAATCTCTTTAAATCCTCATAACTATCCTAGCATCCAAATCATATGGCACAGAGTCCACAGTTTTAACTACGTTGTGTGAAGAGCTACTTCCTGTTGTTTTCTTTGAATCTGAAGTTTCCAAGTTGTTGCTAGTTTTCTTTGCTAAAGGAGGTAACACTTCTTTAAAAAATATTTTTCCCTATCAATTCCTCTTCCAGCTGTCGTTTTAAATTTAATATTACTTATGAGTACTAAGTGCCACGAAATTATTAGTAAAGGAACTGTGGATTTTAACAAATGATTGCTTATCTTATGGTGCCATAACATGATACTGAATAACTTAACTATGTTGCACTATAAGTTGTAGAAACAGTCATAACTTCTGCAAATTCTGTAATAGATGGCTGAGAGAAACTTACTTTCACCATCTATGTATGCTGCATGTTCAAGCTGATACGGCAGGTAATAGCACATAGCAGCAAGCATATTGAAACCAGCCCTGTTCATGGGTTTGTATAATGCTGTGGTTTTGACCATGTGGATTTTGTAGCAGATGCTTTGTACAACAGAGTAGATTAGAGAAAAGTATTTGGGAGAAACATTGATCAGCTGAGTTTAGATATAGTGCCACATACTCTGTGCTGTTCTTTCGTAAGGGACTGAATTTTCAAGGGAGGTCTTCCTTGGAACACAATGTAAGAGTTTTGGCTAGATGCAGAATCGACGAGTTTTTGTTGGGTTGTTTGTTTAAAGTTTGCTGTGTGCTTAAGAATTCTTTTGAGGGGGTACTTTGAATCCGGTGGGTCTGGTCAGTCTTGCTGCCTTGTAGTTGAGATCAGTTGTGATTGGGCCAGCCCAGCAATATATCTCTGTAAGTAAGTTTTTAAAAATTATATTTTCTTTTCCATTCATGTACATCAAAATAAAATTATTTTAATTCTAATGTTGACTTTTTGTCCTTTTGAAGAAGGTGATCTAGATGCTGTGGGCTTTTTCTTTTAATGAGGCCCATCAGAAAGTTGCATGTGCTGGGTATCATTTCCTAGTAAACTACATGCAGTTCTGTCTAACATTATGGCATCACTTTGAGAAGGCAGTCAGTTCAAGATGTACACAGCTGTCTTTTAATCTCCTAGAAGGATAAAGTGTCCTTTCTTCCATTTAATCTTTTAAATGCACAAACTCTCAAAGTGCACTAGAATTCTTTTCTAATTCAATTACATAAAATTTAATTTAGGAAACTAATGTTCCGAGAGTACGTTAGGAGTGCCTTTACAGGACTCTTCTCTGAGTCCTAATTGTGTTCAATAGGCTGTGAAACTATAAAATCATGTCTCATGTAGTTGTGTGCTGTTTGAAAATGTGGGCTTGTCCAAGTTGCAGCATGGTGCATTGTTAGAGGTTACTCAGTTCCGTGTGTGAACAGCTCTGTTGCAAACTCAATGCAAATCTTAGTCATAGGTTGTGGGTTTCTGTCACTTTAAGATGCAGATTGTTTCCCTTAAATTAGACTTCTTCCTTATCTGGCTTGTAACAGGGCCATGTGTACTCCAGTGCTGTTACAAGGAGTGCAAAAATGTGTGGTTTGGGTAAAAGGAAAATTTGAGAGTCTCTGTACTATAAGTTTAAATTTATTTTGAAGTAGCAGCTGCATAGATCTCTGTGTTTGAAGTCTTTATTTTCCTATCTGCTTTTTTTATGTTGAATGAAGGTTAACTGTCATTGAACAGTCCTGTTGGTAAGATTTTTTTCATTCTTGATCCACATACTAATTTCAGATGAACAATTCAAATCTAAGAATTATATTTTTCCAAAACAAATTATTTAAAAACTTGAAAATTCTTCCAAGTTTAAGTGGTGAGCAACAAATTATTCTACTGATTTTGTAGAGCAGATTAAATAGTGGAAACATCCATGGTGATAAGACCTGGGTTAGCAAACTAGAAGTGTAAGCAATTCAGAGAACTAATCAAGTGCCAGCTCTACAGACTTGAAAAGCATAAAGCTTAACTTTGACAACAGTGATCTAGTAGCAATATGGCAGACAGATGGGATGATGATGATTTGCAATATCTAGAAAGGATGAGGATGCAGGTTGCATATGGTTAATTGCTTACACCAAATAGATTATATATGTAAGGACATGACTAAATGAAGTTCCTGAGCCTAGACTAATCACAAAAATGGTACCTGGTTTGGCATGTGTCAGCCATGAGAGGGCATTATGCAATAAAGAGGAACATTCATGTATCACTTTTGAAGTTGTGGGGCTTATGCATGAACCCAGCATGTAACTTCAGTAGTGATTAGTGCTTAAGTCTGTGCTTGATGCTTGCATGAAGTAATCATTAAAGAAGTGCATGGAGACAATAATAACAACATCTATGATTTGCAGCTCTTAATGCTAGATTGTTTGGACTTGATTGGGCACTCCTTGGTGTGTGTTATGCTTGTAATAGTCTACACAAGAAATGTACCTTGAAGTTAAGTGCTGAGATGAGCTTTGGGAAGTGCAAAGTAGTCTGGTCCCTGAAAGAGATGGAATGAGAAACAGACCCTGGAGGGAGCAAGAACCAAACAGCTACTTTCAGACCCCATTAGTAGGTTGCATTGGCTGTAAGTATAATTAATACAGCTCACTGAGGGAGACCAAGTCAAAAGATTAATTAATGCCTTTGAGGTCTCTGTTCCAAGTAATCCACATTGTGCTATTTCCCATGTAGAAATTCTAAAAGAAATTTCTATAGAAAATTTGGGCTTTGAACAGTATGGTTTGTAAAACAGGCCTTTTGTGTATCACAGGAGTAAAGCCAGTGCCCTCAATCCAGGGTGAAGAATGCAAACACACATACAAGCACAAGCTGATGGAGAAGTAATGAGGTTTGTACTCATTGCATATTCAACAGCTATGTATTCCACTTTTTTAAATGAAAAATCTATTAGTAGTCAGTTGATCTGTCTGGCTCTAGAACAGCTTTATATGACAACTTGAGAGTGCTCCAGAATTTAAGGAAAGCCTCTCTAGGAAATGGAAGTGGAGATGGTACAGCAAAATATTTCAGAACTGTTCTAAGGGGGCTGTTCTCCCTGAGGGTTCTCCCACATTTGGGCCAATTACTGCTTTGGAGGTCTGCTCTGATCTTTTGTTCTTGGATTATGCTTTGGAGTCTGCGTGAAGCCTGTCTAACGTGATTGTGGTAACTCAACACATTCCATTCTCCTAGATGTTTCTTTGGTATCCACCCCACCAGAGAGAGCAGTTCTGTATAGTATGCTGCAAAAGAGACTATGTGCCAGTTATCTTCATCAGTTTAATACACTGGACTGGCTAAAGTAGTGCAGAAGAGACCAGAACATCACCTCAAAAAAACTTTTTCAGATTTGGTGGATTAATTTTTAAGCAGATGTACACTAAGGGGTATTTGTTGATGGAAAAGAAGTAGTTGAGAAAACTTGCTTTTAGAGATCCTATGAGGTGCATATTTTAAGGTTATTTTTTAATTAGCTGTTAGAGCCACAGTTTGATCTGCCTGAAATAAACCACCACCAGTGCAGGAGCCACGCAGCTGTATCAGCTCACTGTTGAATCTGTGTGAATATAGTTTGCCTTTTGAAAACAACCTGTTCAGACGTCCTCTGCCTGGTAGTATGATTTCAACATGTGACTCATATAAAAAAGGTTTAAAAATTAACTTACCTGCTTCACATGCCATACAATTTCCAGTAACCATGGGCTTTTCCCAAGATGACACTGTATGCAAATCGAGTGATTGTAATGCACAAACACAGATTAATTCCTTTCTTGATCTTCTTCCTCCTTGCTAATTATTTCTTTTGTTAGTGTACTGCCCTAGAAAAGACTCTGAAATTGTTTCCTGCTTGGCTTCTAAGGTGTTGACAGTCCTTAATACTTTGTATCATGAATTTCAGACACCCAGAGATGCTCTTAATAGCTATTGCAGAATCACAGAATGGTTTGGGTTGGGAGCTTTGAAGATCATCTGCTTCCAACCCACCTGCTATGAGCAGGGATGCTTTCCATTAGACCAGCTTGTTCAAAGCTCCATGCAGCCTGACTTTGAACACTTCTGCGGGAGTCAAGGACACAGCATCCACAGCTTCTATGAGCAATCTCTTCCAGCACCTCACCATCTTCACAGTGAAGAACTTCTTCCTTACATCTAATCTAAATCTACCCTCTTTCAGCTTAGTGCTTGACATGCTCTTGTTCTATCACTACATGCCCTTGTAAAAAGTCCTTCTTCAGCTTTCCTTTAGGCCCCCTCTAAGTTCTGGAAGACTGTTACAAGGTCTCCTGGAGCCTTCTGAGGCTCAACAACCCCATCTTCTCATCCTGTCCTCAGAAGAGGAGCTCCAGTCTATTGATCATCTTTGTGACCTTCCTCCAAACTTTCTCCAATGGGTTTATGTCATTCTTTGTTGGGAACCCCAGAGCTGAATGCAGTACTCCAGGTGGTATCTCATCAGAGTAAAGGACAAGGATCACCTCCATTGACCTGCTGCCGCACTTCTTTTGATGCATCCCGAGGTATGATTGGCCTGGGCTGCAAATGCATATTGCAACTCACGATGAGCTTCTCATCAACCAACTCACCCAAGCCCTTTTCCTCAGAGATGGCTTCAATCCATTGTCCTCTCAGCCTGCATTTGTGCTTGGAATTGTTCTGACCCCATGTACAGGACCCTTTCCTGGCCTGACCTTCAAATTATTCCATTTAGATGACCTGTCTTTAAGCTGGAATGTAAACTGAGATTTTGTAAGATCCAGTCCAATGACCACTTCACTAAAACACTTTTCCTACAGAAAAATTCAAAATCTCATTTTGGAGAACAGAGGGCAACTACTGCTTTCCTCTCTCATAGACACTACTGGTCTGAGTTATTCTACACTGGGGCTAGAGAGTGTGGAGTGGGATGATGTTTCAGTGCTCACCTGCATTCTTCAAAGAGGCAAGATCAAAGATTGGAACCCTCAGCACCTGATTACATCTGAACACTGTCTTACAAGTGTGAAGACCTTTGCTATCATTACTTACAGGTATACCAGATGAATAAAAGAAAATCTAAGGGAATGCAATTATTAAAGTGTCTGTATCCCTTTAAAAGTGGGGAAATACTGCTCTAGAAGGTTTGTCTGAAATGCTATAGATACATCTTTAAGTGGCCAGTTAGTGGTGGGCATCCAGCATGTGTCAGCTGTCGTCGTGGGCAGCTTCCCTATAAAGCAGTGTTAAAATCTGTGAACACCTGGTGTTACCTATAATTACATCCCAGACAAAAGGAATCACCCTAGAAATGCATCTCCCTGCTGATGTCATGAAACCAGAACTGAAACTCACAACAGAGACAGTAATTAGTATGAGTATTGTTCCAGGTCATTTTAGAGAGTATTCTCACCTCCCAGTGAAATATGAAAGGAGGCTGTAGCCAGGTGGGATTGGTCTCTTCTCACAGGCAACCAGCAACAGAACAAGGGGATGCAGTCTCAAGTTGTGCTGGGGGAGGTATAGGCTGGGTGTTAGGAGGAAGTTCTTCACAGAGAGTGATTTGCCACTGGAATGGGCTGCCCAGGGAGGTGGTGGAGTTGCTGTCCCTGGAGGTGTTCAAGAAAAGACTGGATGAGGCACTTAGTGCCATGGTCTGGTTGATTGGCTAAGGCTGGGTGCTAGGTTGGACTGGATGATCTTGCAGGTCTCTTCCAACCTGGTATATTCTATTCTATAACCTGCAACCTGAAGGAGAATAGCATGTGCAATGCATAATGCTTTTCAAACCGATGCTCTATTGTGATCACATCTCTATTAAGTGGCATGAGAAAGAATCTCCGTATGAAGTAAAACAAAAAAGGTGCAAATCTGTGAGTAGGAAACAAATAGTGTCACTGAATCTTGCTGTGCTGTAGATTTTGTGTGTGCTGCTTTCTAGACAATCTCAAAATGCTGTTCTGTCCACACCGTGCTCCCTTTAGCTCAGTGTAACAAACAGTGTCAGTGAAAGACCAAGGGGAAACTGCATCTGTGGCCACTGACTGCAGCTCACTGCCAGGATGGCCCTGTGACTGTCAGGAAATTTTCATGCTTGAGAAGATGCAGTTAGCATTTTATAAGTGAACTCTTTCTCTTTCCTTGACTTTCCATCCCCACCAGGGATATTTTTCATGAATGTCAGTCTCGCACATTCTTGACTATCTTTCTATGAAGCCAAGCCACTTAGAGCTGCTGTAGTCATATACACAAAGCTGCTTTCTAACTCACCTCCTCTTCAGCGCACCAAAAGTAGCATCATATCAGAGCCATGTGACATCACATCCCTTAGAATCATAGAATCATAGAATCAACCAGGTTGGAAGAGACCTCCAAGATCATCCAGTCCAACCTGTCACCCAGCTCTATCCAGCCAACCAGACCATGGCACCAAGTGCCTCATCCAGTCTTTTCTTGAAGACCCCCAGGGACGGTGCCTCCACCACCTCCCTGGGCAGCCCATTCCAATGCCAATCACTCTCTCTGGCAAGAACTTCCTCCTAACATCCAGCCTATATCTACCCTGGCACAACTTGAGACTGTGTCCCCTTGTTCTATTGCTGGTTACCTGGGAGAAGAGGCCACCCCCCACCTGGCTACAATGCCCTTTCAGGTAGTTGTAGACAGTAATAAGATCACCCCTGAGCCTCCTCTTCTCCAGGCTAAACAGGCCCAGCTCCCTCAACCTTACGTTGGGTTATGGTCTGTGAGAGATAGACCATATCTCAATGTCATTTTCCAAATTATATCTAGCATGAAATGAAAAATTGTGCTGTACTAGGGAGAGATGCTACCTGCTCCCATTCAGTGGTTTCTCATTAAGTGGTTCACCTGAATTCAGTGGTCTGGGTTTATGGCCCCACAAAGACCTTTGAGCAGAAGACCATGTTTTCTAAAGTCCTG